>NC_083717.1:85080433-85680433 GCF_028564815.1 Eubalaena glacialis
GTCTTCCTGGAGGTAGTGTTCCGAGGTTGTAAATTAGAGAGGAGTGTGCTGGGATAAGCCCCCAGAAGTTTATGTCTCCTTACTTATGTTTGTTTTTTAAATTTAATTTCTCTTTCTTATCGGAGTAAATTCGATTAGAGTGTTGTGATTGTCTGGCTGTACAGAATGTGCTCAATGATTCATACATATGTCTGTTCATCTTCGGATCCTGTTACCATGTAATTTTTTACAGAATGTTGAGTAGACCTCCCTTGGTATTTGGCAGGTGTTTCGTGATTATATATTTTATATGTATTGGTGATTATATAATTCATAGAGTTTATATGTTATATGTTTCTATACATTTAACATACATTAGTATATGTATGTTATCCCCATAGTCCTAATTTATCCATCCTCCCACCTTTCATTTTGGCGAACCATTCGTTCGTTTTATAAGTCTGTGAGTGTCTTTTTCTGTGGAAATATGTTCATTGGTAGAAATCTTAGGATAACATGTATAAATGATATCATAGGATATTTGTTATTCCCTTTTGAATAACTTAACCTAATATGATTATTTCTAGGCTCATCTGTAGTCCTGAAAACGGCACTGTTCATTTTTTTCTGAGGCTACTATTCCATTCGGTACGTATACCACTTCTTCTTTGTCCATTTATCTGATGATGGACATTTTGTTTGTATCCATGTCTTAGCTATTGTAAATACTGCTGCAATACACGATTTTCCATCCCGTGTCTTTTTGATTCGGGCTTTCACAAGTGACAGGCCCAATAGTGGGCCTTCCGGATCATATGGTGACTCAATTTTTACCTTTAAACGCACTGCCATTCTGTTCCTATTATTGGCTGTTACCAGTTTACATCCCACTTAGACCGAGAGGTTACACTATTCTCCACAACTTCTTCAACATCTATTGTTTGTTGACTTTTTGCTGATGGTCATTGTGACTGGTGTTAGGTGATACCTTTGTGTAGATTGGATTTGCATGCGTCTAATAATTCCTGATGTTTTGCATTTCTCAGTGTCCTTTTCATTTTTTTTAAGATTGAGCTAAACTTACAACTTCAAATTGCCTTCTTGAAAAATTTACCGCGTTTGGATTTTTATGGCCATTCCCTACCCCAGGACATTTTTTGAGGGCATGAGTCATTTACAGCCCTGCCGTCCTTGTGAATATTAGTGACCATGAGCAGTAGATTTAAAGCTGCTCTTTGAGGAAACGGACTTAGGGTGGCAGCATTTCTAAGTTGCCAACTCTGCTTGCTAGGGAAACAGAACCTTGCTGCAAGTTGTGCTTTGAGGTTGCAGATTAGAGTGGAATGTGCCAGGACAAACCCCGATAAGTTTTAGCCTCCTTAATTCTTGTTTGTGTCTTTAAGTTGTAGTTTTTATCAGAGCAAATTTGATTGAAAAATGTCTTTTGTTCTAGGTGTACAGAATCTTGTTCATTTACACATATACATATATCTATGGATCTTTGGGTCCTTTTCCATGTCGGTTATTACAGAGTGTTGAGTAGACCACTCTTGGTATTCCATAGGTCTTTGGGGATTATATTTTTTATATGTATTAGTATATGTGTGTTAACCCCAATATCCTAATTTATCCATTCCTCACACCATTTCTTTGGCTTAACCATAAGTTTGTCTTCTCATTCTGAGATTGTCTTTCTCTATGGAAATATGTTCATTTTTATGAATTTTCAGATAACATAAGGGATATCATAGGACATTTGTCTTTCGCATTCTGACTTACTTCACGTTGTGTGATTATCTCTAGGCTCATCTGTGGTGCTGCATATGCCATTCTTTTATTTTTTTCGTGACTGATATTCCATTCTGTCCATATACCACTTCTTCTCTGTCCATTCACCTGTTTATGGACCTTCTTTTGGCTTCCATGTCGTGGCTATTTCAATATTGCTGCAGTGCACATTTGCCTGCCTCTGTCTTTCCGATTCTGGTGGTCTTAGGTTATAGGCCCAAAAGGTGCCCTGCCGCATCATATGGTAGCTCAATTTTTACCTTTTAAAGCAGCTGCATTCAGTTTTCGTTAGTGCTGTTACCAATTACATCCCACCAGCAGCTAGAAGGTACACAGTTCTCTAAAACCCCTTCAGCATTTCTAGTTTGTAGACTGTTTGCTGATGGTCATTTGACTGGTGTGAGCTGAAACCTTTTTGGAGGTTGGATTTGTATGTGGCTAATAATTCCTTGTACTGAGCTTTAGGCATGTCCATGTTGTTCTTTTCCTTTTTTTTTTAAAGTGTGAGTACAACTTCCCTCTTCATGTTGACTTCTTGAAAGATTTGTCATGTGTTGAATTTTCTTGCCTATTCCCTACCCCAGGGCATTTTTTGAGGGCAGATGCCATTTACAGCCCTGAGTCCTTGTGACTATTAAGCAACCATTAGCACTGGGTTTAAAGCTGCTGTTGTGGGAAACACCCACTAGGCGGCAGCATCATTACGTTCTCAACTCTTGTTATTAGGGCACCAGAGTCTTCCTGGACGTAGTGTTCCGAGGTTGTAAATTAGAGGGGAATGTGCTGGGACAAGCCCCCAGAAGTTTATGTCTCCTTACTTCTGTTTGTTTTTTAATTTAATTTCTATTTCTTATCGGAGAATATTGGATTAGAGTGTTGTGATTGTCTGGCTGTACAGAATCTGCTCAATGATTCATACATATGTCTGTTCATGTTCGGATTCTGTTACCATGTGTCTTATTACAGAATGTTGAGTAGACCTCGCATGGTATTTGGTAGGTGTTTTGTCATTCTATATTTTATATGTATTGGTGATTATATAATTCATAGAGTTTATATGTTATATGTTTCTATACATTTAACATTCATTAGTATATGTATGTTAGCCCCATAATCCTAATTTATCCATCCTCCCACCTTTCATTTTGGTTAACCATTAGTTTCTTTTATAAGTCTGTGAGTGTCTTTTTCTGTGGAAATATGTCCATTTGTAGCAATCTTAGGATAACAGGTATAAATGATATCATAGGATATTTGTCATTCCCTTTTGACTTACTTAACCTGATATGATTATTTCTAGGCTCATCTGTAGTCCTGAAAACGGCATTTTTCATTTTTTTTCCCGAGGCTACTATTCCATTTAGTCCGTATACCACTTCTTCTCTGTCCATTCATCTGTTTATGGACCTTTTTTTGGCTTCCACGTCTTGGCTATTTCAGTAATGCTGCAGTGCACATTTGCCTGCCTCTGTCTTTCCGATTCTGGTGGTCTTAGGTTACAGGCCCAAAAGGTGCCCTGCCGCGTCATATGGTAGCTCAATTTTTACCTTTTAAAGCAGCTCCATTCAGTTTTCGTTAGTGCTCTTACCACTTTACATCCCACCAGCAGCTACAAGGTACACAGTTCTCTAAAATCCCTTCAGCATTTACAGTTTGTAGACTGTTTGCTGATGGTCATTTGACTGGTGTGAGCTGAAACCTTTTTGGAGGTTGGATTTGCATGTGACTAATAATTCCTTATACTGAGCTTTAGGCATGTGCTTTTTATTCTTTTCCTTTTTTTTTAAAGACTGAGTACAACTTCCCTCTTCATATTGACTTCTTCAAAAACTTGTCAAAGAAAACTTGAATTTTCTTGCCTATTCCCTACCCCAGGGCATTTTTTGAGGGCAGGTGTCATTTACAGCCCTGCAGTCCTTGTGACTCTTAAGCAACCATTAGCACTGGGTTTAAAGCTGCTGTTGTGGGAAACAGCCACAAGGCGGCAGCATTATTACGTTCTCACCTCTTGTTACTAGGGCAACAGAGTCTTCCTGGAGGTAGTGTTCCGAGGTTGTAAATTAGAGAGGAGTGTGCTGGGATAAGCCCCCAGAAGTTTATGTCTCCTTACTTATGTTTGTTTTTTAAATTTAATTTCTCTTTCTTATCGGAGTAAATTCGATTAGAGTGTTGTGATTGTCTGGCTGTACAGAATGTGCTCAATGATTCATACATATGTCTGTTCATCTTCGGATCCTGTTACCATGTAATTTTTTACAGAATGTTGAGTAGACCTCCCTTGGTATTTGGCAGGTGTTTCGTGATTATATATTTTATATGTATTGGTGATTATATAATTCATAGAGTTTATATGTTATATGTTTCTATACATTTAACATACATTAGTATATGTATGTTATCCCCATAGTCCTAATTTATCCATCCTCCCACCTTTCATTTTGGCGAACCATTCGTTCGTTTTATAAGTCTGTGAGTGTCTTTTTCTGTGGAAATATGTTCATTGGTAGAAATCTTAGGATAACATGTATAAATGATATCATAGGATATTTGTTATTCCCTTTTGAATAACTTAACCTAATATGATTATTTCTAGGCTCATCTGTAGTCCTGAAAACGGCACTGTTCATTTTTTTCTGAGGCTACTATTCCATTCGGTACGTATACCACTTCTTCTTTGTCCATTTATCTGATGATGGACATTTTGTTTGTATCCATGTCTTAGCTATTGTAAATACTGCTGCAATACACGATTTTCCATCCCGTGTCTTTTTGATTCTGGCTTTCACAAGTGACAGGCCCAATAGTGGGCCTTCCGGATCATATGGTGACTCAATTTTTACCTTTAAACGCACTGCCATTCTGTTCCTATTATTGGCTGTTACCAGTTTACATCCCACTTAGACCGAGAGGTTACACTATTCTCCACAACTTCTTCAACATCTATTGTTTGTTGACTTTTTGCTGATGGTCATTGTGACTGGTGTTAGGTGATACCTTTGTGTAGATTGGATTTGCATGCGTCTAATAATTCCTGATGTTTTGCATTTCTCAGTGTCCTTTTCATTTTTTTTTAAGATTGAGCTAAACTTACAACTTCAAATTGCCTTCTTGAAAAATTTACCGCGTTTGGATTTTTATGGCCATTCCCTACCCCAGGACATTTTTTGAGGGCATGAGTCATTTACAGCCCTGCCGTCCTTGTGAATATTAGTGACCATGAGCAGTAGATTTAAAGCTGCTCTTTGAGGAAACGGCCTTAGGGTGGCAGCATTTCTAAGTTGCCAACTCTGCTTGCTAGGGAAACAGAACCTTGCTGCAAGTTGTGCTTTGAGGTTGCAGATTAGAGTGGAATGTGCCAGGACAAACCCCGATAAGTTTTAGCCTCCTTAATTCTTGTTTGTGTCTTTAAGTTGTAGTTTTTATCAGAGCAAATTTGATTGAAAAATGTCTTTTGTTCTAGGTGTACAGAATCTTGTTCATTTACACATATACATATATCTATGGATCTTTGGGTCCTTTTCCATGTCGGTTATTACAGAGTGTTGAGTAGACCACTCTTGGTATTCCATAGGTCTTTGGGGATTATATTTTTTATATGTATTAGTATATGTGTGTTAACCCCAATATCCTAATTTATCCATTCCTCACACCATTTCTTTGGCTTAACCATAAGTTGTCTTCTCATTCTGAGATTGTCTTTCTCTATGGAAATATGTTCATTTTTATGAATTTTCAGATAACATAAGGGATATCATAGGACATTTGTCTTTCGCATTCTGACTTACTTCACGTTGTGTGATTATCTCTAGGCTCATCTGTGGTGCTGCATATGCCATTCTTTTATTTTTTTCGTGACTGATATTCCATTCTGTCCATATACCACTTCTTCTCTGTCCATTCATCTGTTTATGGACCTTCTTTTGGCTTCCATGTCGTGGCTATTTCAATATTGCTGCAGTGCACATTTGCCTGCCTCTGTCTTTCCGATTCTGGTGGTCTTAGGTTATAGGCCCAAAAGGTGCCCTGCCGCATCATATGGTAGCTCAATTTTTACCTTTTAAAGCAGCTGCATTCAGTTTTCGTTAGTGCTGTTACCAATTACATCCCACCAGCAGCTAGAAGGTACACAGTTCTCTAAAACCCCTTCAGCATTTCTAGTTTGTAGACTGTTTGCTGATGGTCATTTGACTGGTGTGAGCTGAAACCTTTTTGGAGGTTGGATTTGTATGTGGCTAATAATTCCTTGTACTGAGCTTTAGGCATGTCCATGTTGTTCTTTTCCTTTTTTTTTTAAAGTGTGAGTACAACTTCCCTCTTCATGTTGACTTCTTGAAAGATTTGTCATGTGTTGAATTTTCTTGCCTATTCCCTACCCCAGGGCATTTTTTGAGGGCAGATGCCATTTACAGCCCTGAGTCCTTGTGACTATTAAGCAACCATTAGCACTGGGTTTAAAGCTGCTGTTGTGGGAAACACCCACTAGGCGGCAGCATCATTACGTTCTCAACTCTTGTTATTAGGGCACCAGAGTCTTCCTGGACGTAGTGTTCCGAGGTTGTAAATTAGAGGGGAATGTGCTGGGACAAGCCCCCAGAAGTTTATGTCTCCTTACTTCTGTTTGTTTTTTAATTTAATTTCTATTTCTTATCGGAGAATATTGGATTAGAGTGTTGTGATTGTCTGGCTGTACAGAATCTGCTCAATGATTCATACATATGTCTGTTCATGTTCGGATTCTGTTACCATGTGTCTTATTACAGAATGTTGAGTAGACCTCGCATGGTATTTGGTAGGTGTTTTGTCATTCTATATTTTATATGTATTGGTGATTATATAATTCATAGAGTTTATATGTTATATGTTTCTATACATTTAACATTCATTAGTATATGTATGTTAGCCCCATAATCCTAATTTATCCATCCTCCCACCTTTCATTTTGGTTAACCATTAGTTTCTTTTATAAGTCTGTGAGTGTCTTTTTCTGTGGAAATATGTCCATTTGTAGCAATCTTAGGATAACAGGTATAAATGATATCATAGGATATTTGTCATTCCCTTTTGACTTACTTAACCTGATATGATTATTTCTAGGCTCATCTGTAGTCCTGAAAACGGCATTTTTCATTTTTTTTCCCGAGGCTACTATTCCATTTAGTCCGTATACCACTTCTTCTTTGTCCATTCATCTGTTTATGGACCTTTTTTTGGCTTCCACGTCTTGGCTATTTCAGTAATGCTGCAGTGCACATTTGCCTGCCTCTGTCTTTCCGATTCTGGTGGTCTTAGGTTACAGGCCCAAAAGGTGCCCTGCCGCGTCATATGGTAGCTCAATTTTTACCTTTTAAAGCAGCTCCATTCAGTTTTCGTTAGTGCTCTTACCACTTTACATCCCACCAGCAGCTACAAGGTACACAGTTCTCTAAAATCCCTTCAGCATTTACAGTTTGTAGACTGTTTGATGATGGTCATTTGACTGGTGTGAGCTGAAACCTTTTTGGAGGTTGGATTTGCATGTGACTAATAATTCCTTATACTGAGCTTTAGGCATGTGCTTTTTATTCTTTTCCTTTTTTTTTTTAAAGAGTGAGTACAACTTCCCTCTTCATATTGACTTCTTCAAAAACTTGTCAAAGAAAACTTGAATTTTCTTGCCTATTCCCTACCCCAGGGCATTTTTTGAGGGCAGGTGTCATTTACAGCCCTGCAGTCCTTGTGACTCTTAAGCAACCATTAGCACTGGGTTTAAAGCTGCTGTTGTGGGAAACAGCCACAAGGCGGCAGCATTATTACGTTCTCACCTCTTGTTACTAGGGCAACAGAGTCTTCCTGGAGGTAGTGTTCCGAGGTTGTAAATTAGAGAGGAGTGTGCTGGGATAAGCCCCCAGAAGTTTATGTCTCCTTACTTATGTTTGTTTTTTAAATGTAATTTCTCTTTCTTATCGGAGTAAATTCGATTAGAGTGTTGTGATTGTCTGGCTGTACAGAATGTGCTCAATGATTCATACATATGTCTGTTCATCTTCGGATCCTGTTACCATGTAATTTTTTACAGAATGTTGAGTAGACCTCCCTTGGTATTTGGCAGGTGTTTCGTGATTATATATTTTATATGTATTGGTGATTATATAATTCATAGAGTTTATATGTTATATGTTTATATACATTTAACATACATTAGTATATGTATGTTATCCCCATAGTCCTAATTTATCCATCCTCCCACCTTTCATTTTGGCGAACCATTCGTTCGTTTTATAAGTCTGTGAGTGTCTTTTTCTATGGAAATATGTTCATTGGTAGAAATCTTAGGATAACATGTATAAATGATATCATAGGATATTTGTTATTCCCTTTTGAATAACTTAACCTAATATGATTATTTCTAGGCTCATCTGTAGTCCTGAAAACGGCACTGTTCATTTTTTTCTGAGGCTACTATTCCATTCGGTACGTATACCACTTCTTCTTTGTCCATTTATCTGATGATGGACATTTTGTTTGTATCCATGTCTTAGCTATTGTAAATACTGCTGCAATACACGATTTTCCATCCCGTGTCTTTTTGATTCTGGCTTTCACAAGTGACAGGCCCAATAGTGGGCCTTCCGGATCATATGGTGACTCAATTTTTACCTTTAAACGCACTGCCATTCTGTTCCTATTATTGGCTGTTACCAGTTTACATCCCACTTAGACCGAGAGGTTACACTATTCTCCACAACTTCTTCAACATCTATTGTTTGTTGACTTTTTGCTGATGGTCATTGTGACTGGTGTTAGGTGATACCTTTGTGTAGATTGGATTTGCATGCGTCTAATAATTCCTGATGTTTTGCATTTCTCAGTGTCCTTTTCATTTTTTTTAAGATTGAGCTAAACTTACAACTTCAAATTGCCTTCTTGAAAAATTTACCGCGTTTGGATTTTTATGGCCATTCCCTACCCCAGGACATTTTTTGAGGGCATGAGTCATTTACAGCCCTGCCGTCCTTGTGAATATTAGTGACCATGAGCAGTAGATTTAAAGCTGCTCTTTGAGGAAACGGCCTTAGGGTGGCAGCATTTCTAAGTTGCCAACTCTGCTTGCTAGGGAAACAGAACCTTGCTGCAAGTTGTGCTTTGAGGTTGCAGATTAGAGTGGAATGTGCCAGGACAAACCCCGATAAGTTTTAGCCTCCTTAATTCTTGTTTGTGTCTTTAAGTTGTAGTTTTTATCAGAGCAAATTTGATTGAAAAATGTCTTTTGTTCTAGGTGTACAGAATCTTGTTCATTTACACATATACATATATCTATGGATCTTTGGGTCCTTTTCCATGTCGGTTATTACAGAGTGTTGAGTAGACCACTCTTGGTATTCCATAGGTCTTTGGGGATTATATTTTTTATATGTATTAGTATATGTGTGTTAACCCCAATATCCTAATTTATCCATTCCTCACACCATTTCTTTGGCTTAACCATAAGTTGTCTTCTCATTCTGAGATTGTCTTTCTCTATGGAAATATGTTCATTTTTATGAATTTTCAGATAACATAAGGGATATCATAGGACATTTGTCTTTCGCATTCTGACTTACTTCACGTTGTGTGATTATCTCTAGGCTCATCTGTGGTGCTGCATATGCCATTCTTTTATTTTTTTCGTGACTGATATTCCATTCTGTCCATATACCACTTCTTCTCTGTCCATTCACCTGTTTATGGACCTTCTTTTGGCTTCCATGTCGTGGCTATTTCAACATTGCTGCAGTGCACATTTGCCTGCCTCTGTCTTTCCGATTCTGGTGGTCTTAGGTTATAGGCCCAAAAGGTGCCCTGCCGCATCATATGGTAGCTCAATTTTTACCTCTTAAAGCAGCTGCATTCAGTTTTCGTTAGTGCTGTTACCAATTACATCCCACCAGCAGCTAGAAGGTACACAGTTCTCTAAAACCCCTTCAGCATTTCTAGTTTGTAGACTGTTTGCTGATGGTCATTTGACTGGTGTGAGCTGAAACCTTTTTGGAGGTTGGATTTGTATGTGGCTAATAATTCCTTGTACTGAGCTTTAGGCATGTCCATGTTGTTCTTTTCCTTTTTTTTTAAAGTGTGAGTACAACTTCCCTCTTCATGTTGACTTCTTGAAAGATTTGTCATGTGTTGAATTTTCTTGCCTATTCCCTACCCCAGGGCATTTTTTGAGGGCAGATGCCATTTACAGCCCTGAGTCCTTGTGACTATTAAGCAACCATTAGCACTGGGTTTAAAGCTGCTGTTGTGGGAAACACCCACTAGGCGGCAGCATCATTACGTTCTCAACTCTTGTTATTAGGGCACCAGAGTCTTCCTGGACGTAGTGTTCCGAGGTTGTAAATTAGAGGGGAATGTGCTGGGACAAGCCCCCAGAAGTTTATGTCTCCTTACTTCTGTTTGTTTTTTAATTTAATTTCTATTTCTTATCGGAGAATATTGGATTAGAGTGTTGTGATTGTCTGGCTGTACAGAATCTGCTCAATGATTCATACATATGTCTGTTCATGTTCGGATTCTGTTACCATGTGTCTTATTACAGAATGTTGAGTAGACCTCGCATGGTATTTGGTAGGTGTTTTGTCATTCTATATTTTATATGTATTGGTGATTATATAATTCATAGAGTTTATATGTTATATGTTTCTATACATTTAACATACATTAGTATATGTATGTTAGCCCCATAATCCTAATTTATCCATCCTCCCACCTTTCATTTTGGTTAACCATTAGTTTCTTTTATAAGTCTGTGAGTGTCTTTTTCTGTGGAAATATGTCCATTTGTAGCAATCTTAGGATAACAGGTATAAATGATATCATAGGATATTTGTCATTCCCTTTTGACTTACTTAACCTGATATGATTATTTCTAGGCTCATCTGTAGTCCTGAAAACGGCATTTTTCATTTTTTTTCCCGAGGCTACTATTCCATTTAGTCCGTATACCACTTCTTCTTTGTCCATTCATCTGTTTATGGACCTTTTTTTGGCTTCCACGTCTTGGCTATTTCAGTAATGCTGCAGTGCACATTTGCCTGCCTCTGTCTTTCCGATTCTGGTGGTCTTAGGTTACAGGCCCAAAAGGTGCCCTGCCGCGTCATATGGTAGCTCAATTTTTACCTTTTAAAGCAGCTCCATTCAGTTTTCGTTAGTGCTCTTACCACTTTACATCCCACCAGCAGCTACAAGGTACACAGTTCTCTAAAATCCCTTCAGCATTTACAGTTTGTAGACTGTTTGCTGATGGTCATTTGACTGGTGTGAGCTGAAACCTTTTTGGAGGTTGGATTTGCATGTGACTAATAATTCCTTATACTGAGCTTTAGGCATGTGCTTTTTATTCTTTTCCTTTTTTTTTTTAAAGAGTGAGTACAACTTCCCTCTTCATATTGACTTCTTCAAAAACTTGTCAAAGAAAACTTGAATTTTCTTGCCTATTCCCTACCCCAGGGCATTTTTTGAGGGCAGGTGTCATTTACAGCCCTGCAGTCCTTGTGACTCTTAAGCAACCATTAGCACTGGATTTAAAGCTGCTCTTGTGGGAAACAGCCACAAGGCGGCAGCATTATTACGTTCTCACCTCTTGTTACTAGGGCAACAGAGTCTTCCTGGAGGTAGTGTTCCGAGGTTGTAAATTAGAGAGGAGTGTGCTGGGATAAGCCCCCAGAAGTTTATGTCTCCTTACTTATGTTTGTTTTTTAAATTTAATTTCTCTTTCTTATCGGAGTAAATTCGATTAGAGTGTTGTGATTGTCTGGCTGTACAGAATGTGCTCAATGATTCATACATATGTCTGTTCATCTTCGGATCCTGTTACCATGTAATTTTTTACAGAATGTTGAGTAGACCTCCCTTGGTATTTGGCAGGTGTTTCGTGATTATATATTTTATATGTATTGGTGATTATATAATTCATAGAGTTTATATGTTATATGTTTCTATACATTTAACATACATTAGTATATGTATGTTATCCCCATAGTCCTAATTTATCCATCCTCCCACCTTTCATTTTGGCGAACCATTCGTTCGTTTTATAAGTCTGTGAGTGTCTTTTTCTGTGGAAATATGTTCATTGGTAGAAATCTTAGGATAACATGTATAAATGATATCATAGGATATTTGTTATTCCCTTTTGAATAACTTAACCTAATATGATTATTTCTAGGCTCATCTGTAGTCCTGAAAACGGCACTGTTCATTTTTTTCTGAGGCTACTATTCCATTCGGTACGTATACCACTTCTTCTTTGTCCATTTATCTGATGATGGACATTTTGTTTGTATCCATGTCTTAGCTATTGTAAATACTGCTGCAATACACGATTTTCCATCCCGTGTCTTTATGATTCTGGCTTTCACAAGTGACAGGCCCAATAGTGGGCCTTCCGGATCATATGGTGACTCAATTTTTACCTTTAAACGCACTGCCATTCTGTTCCTATTATTGGCTGTTACCAGTTTACATCCCACTTAGACCGAGAGGTTACACTATTCTCCACAACTTCTTCAACATCTATTGTTTGTTGACTTTTTGCTGATGGTCATTGTGACTGGTGTTAGGTGATACCTTTGTGTAGATTGGATTTGCATGCGTCTAATAATTCCTGATGTTTTGCATTTCTCAGTGTCCTTTTCATTTTTTTTAAGATTGAGCTAAACTTACAACTTCAAATTGCCTTCTTGAAAAATTTACCGCGTTTGGATTTTTATGGCCATTCCCTACCCCAGGACATTTTTTGAGGGCATGAGTCATTTACAGCCCTGCCGTCCTTGTGAATATTAGTGACCATGAGCAGTAGATTTAAAGCTGCTCTTTGAGGAAACGGCCTTAGGGTGGCAGCATTTCTAAGTTGCCAACTCTGCTTGCTAGGGAAACAGAACCTTGCTGCAAGTTGTGCTTTGAGGTTGCAGATTAGAGTGGAATGTGCCAGGACAAACCCCGATAAGTTTTAGCCTCCTTAATTCTTGTTTGTGTCTTTAAGTTGTAGTTTTTATCAGAGCAAATTTGATTGAAAAATGTCTTTTGTTCTAGGTGTACAGAATCTTGTTCATTTACACATATACATATATCTATGGATCTTTGGGTCCTTTTCCATGTCGGTTATTACAGAGTGTTGAGTAGACCACTCTTGGTATTCCATAGGTCTTTGGGGATTATATTTTTTATATGTATTAGTATATGTGTGTTAACCCCAATATCCTAATTTATCCATTCCTCACACCATTTCTTTGGCTTAACCATAAGTTGTCTTCTCATTCTGAGATTGTCTTTCTCTATGGAAATATGTTCATTTTTATGAATTTTCAGATAACATAAGGGATATCATAGGACATTTGTCTTTCGCATTCTGACTTACTTCACGTTGTGTGATTATCTCTAGGCTCATCTGTGGTGCTGCATATGCCATTCTTTTATTTTTTTCGTGACTGATATTCCATTCTGTCCATATACCACTTCTTCTCTGTCCATTCACCTGTTTATGGACCTTCTTTTGGCTTCCATGTCGTGGCTATTTCAATATTGCTGCAGTGCACATTTGCCTGCCTCTGTCTTTCCGATTCTGGTGGTCTTAGGTTATAGGCCCAAAAGGTGCCCTGCCGCATCATATGGTAGCTCAATTTTTACCTTTTAAAGCAGCTGCATTCAGTTTTCGTTAGTGCTGTTACCAATTACATCCCACCAGCAGCTAGAAGGTACACAGTTCTCTAAAACCCCTTCAGCATTTCTAGTTTGTAGACTGTTTGCTGATGGTCATTTGACTGGTGTGAGCTGAAACCTTTTTGGAGGTTGGATTTGTATGTGGCTAATAATTCCTTGTACTGAGCTTTAGGCATGTCCATGTTGTTCTTTTCCTTTTTTTTTAAAGTGTGAGTACAACTTCCCTCTTCATGTTGACTTCTTGAAAGATTTGTCATGTGTTGAATTTTCTTGCCTATTCCCTACCCCAGGGCATTTTTTGAGGGCAGATGCCATTTACAGCCCTGAGTCCTTGTGACTATTAAGCAACCATTAGCACTGGGTTTAAAGCTGCTGTTGTGGGAAACACCCACTAGGCGGCAGCATCATTACGTTCTCAACTCTTGTTATTAGGGCACCAGAGTCTTCCTGGACGTAGTGTTCCGAGGTTGTAAATTAGAGGGGAATGTGCTGGGACAAGCCCCCAGAAGTTTATGTCTCCTTACTTCTGTTTGTTTTTTAATTTAATTTCTATTTCTTATCGGAGAATATTGGATTAGAGTGTTGTGATTGTCTGGCTGTACAGAATCTGCTCAATGATTCATACATATGTCTGTTCATGTTCGGATTCTGTTACCATGTGTCTTATTACAGAATGTTGAGTAGACCTCGCATGGTATTTGGTAGGTGTTTTGTCATTCTATATTTTATATGTATTGGTGATTATATAATTCATAGAGTTTATATGTTATATGTTTCTATACATTTAACATACATTAGTATATGTATGTTAGCCCCATAATCCTAATTTATCCATCCTCCCACCTTTCATTTTGGTTAACCATTAGTTTCTTTTATAAGTCTGTGAGTGTCTTTTTCTGTGGAAATATGTCCATTTGTAGCAATCTTAGGATAACAGGTATAAATGATATCATAGGATATTTGTCATTCCCTTTTGACTTACTTAACCTGATATGATTATTTCTAGGCTCATCTGTAGTCCTGAAAACGGCATTTTTCATTTTTTTTCCCGAGGCTACTATTCCATTTAGTCCGTATACCACTTCTTCTTTGTCCATTCATCTGTTTATGGACCTTTTTTTGGCTTCCACGTCTTGGCTATTTCAGTAATGCTGCAGTGCACATTTGCCTGCCTCTGTCTTTCCGATTCTGGTGGTCTTAGGTTACAGGCCCAAAAGGTGCCCTGCCGCGTCATATGGTAGCTCAATTTTTACCTTTTAAAGCAGCTCCATTCAGTTTTCGTTAGTGCTCTTACCACTTTACATCCCACCAGCAGCTACAAGGTACACAGTTCTCTAAAATTCCTTCAGCATTTACACTTTGTAGACTGTTTGCTGATGGTCATTTGACTGGTGTGAGCTGAAACCTTTTTGGAGGTTGGATTTGCATGTGACTAATAATTCCTTATACTGAGCTTTAGGCATGTGCTTTTTATTCTTTTCTTTTTTTTTTTTAAAGACTGAGTACAACTTCCCTCTTCATATTGACTTCTTCAAAAACTTGTCAAAGAAAACTTGAATTTTCTTGCCTATTCCCTACCCCAGGGCATTTTTTGAGGGCAGGTGTCATTTACAGCCCTGCAGTCCTTGTGACTCTTAAGCAACCATTAGCACTGGGTTTAAAGCTGCTGTTGTGGGAAACAGCCACAAGGCGGCAGCATTATTACGTTCTCACCTCTTGTTACTAGGGCAACAGAGTCTTCCTGGAGGTAGTGTTCCGAGGTTGTAAATTAGAGAGGAGTGTGCTGGGATAAGCCCCCAGAAGTTTATGTCTCCTTACTTATGTTTGTTTTTTAAATGTAATTTCTCTTTCTTATCGGAGTAAATTCGATTAGAGTGTTGTGATTGTCTGGCTGTACAGAATGTGCTCAATGATTCATACATATGTCTGTTCATCTTCGGATCCTGTTACCATGTAATTTTTTACAGAATGTTGAGTAGACCTCCCTTGGTATTTGGCAGGTGTTTCGTGATTATATATTTTATATGTATTGGTGATTATATAATTCATAGAGTTTATATGTTATATGTTTCTATACATTTAACATACATTAGTATATGTATGTTATCCCCATAGTCCTAATTTATCCATCCTCCCACCTTTCATTTTGGCGAACCATTCGTTCGTTTTATAAGTCTGTGAGTGTCTTTTTCTGTGGAAATATGTTCATTGGTAGAAATCTTAGGATAACATGTATAAATGATATCATAGGATATTTGTTATTCCCTTTTGAATAACTTAACCTAATATGATTATTTCTAGGCTCATCTGTAGTCCTGAAAACGGCACTGTTCATTTTTTTCTGAGGCTACTATTCCATTCGGTACGTATACCACTTCTTCTTTGTCCATTTATCTGATGATGGACATTTTGTTTGTATCCATGTCTTAGCTATTGTAAATACTGCTGCAATACACGATTTTCCATCCCGTGTCTTTTTGATTCTGGCTTTCACAAGTGACAGGCCCAATAGTGGGCCTTCCGGATCATATGGTGACTCAATTTTTACCTTTAAACGCACTGCCATTCTGTTCCTATTATTGGCTGTTACCAGTTTACATCCCACTTAGACCGAGAGGTTACACTATTCTCCACAACTTCTTCAACATCTATTGTTTGTTGACTTTTTGCTGATGGTCATTGTGACTGGTGTTAGGTGATACCTTTGTGTAGATTGGATTTGCATGCGTCTAATAATTCCTGATGTTTTGCATTTCTCAGTGTCCTTTTCATTTTTTTTAAGATTGAGCTAAACTTACAACTTCAAATTGCCTTCTTGAAAAATTTACCGCGTTTGGATTTTTATGGCCATTCCCTACCCCAGGACATTTTTTGAGGGCATGAGTCATTTACAGCCCTGCCGTCCTTGTGAATATTAGTGACCATGAGCAGTAGATTTAAAGCTGCTCTTTGAGGAAACGGCCTTAGGGTGGCAGCATTTCTAAGTTGCCAACTCTGCTTGCTAGGGAAACAGAACCTTGCTGCAAGTTGTGCTTTGAGGTTGCAGATTAGAGTGGAATGTGCCAGGACAAACCCCGATAAGTTTTAGCCTCCTTAATTCTTGTTTGTGTCTTTAAGTTGTAGTTTTTATCAGAGCAAATTTGATTGAAAAATGTCTTTTGTTCTAGGTGTACAGAATCTTGTTCATTTACACATATACATATATCTATGGATCTTTGGGTCCTTTTCCATGTCGGTTATTACAGAGTGTTGAGTAGACCACTCTTGGTATTCCATAGGTCTTTGGGGATTATATTTTTTATATGTATTAGTATATGTGTGTTAACCCCAATATCCTAATTTATCCATTCCTCACACCATTTCTTTGGCTTAACCATAAGTTGTCTTCTCATTCTGAGATTGTCTTTCTCTATGGAAATATGTTCATTTTTATGAATTTTCAGATAACATAAGGGATATCATAGGACATTTGTCTTTCGCATTCTGACTTACTTCACGTTGTGTGATTATCTCTAGGCTCATCTGTGGTGCTGCATATGCCATTCTTTTATTTTTTTCGTGACTGATATTCCATTCTGTCCATATACCACTTCTTCTCTGTCCATTCACCTGTTTATGGACCTTCTTTTGGCTTCCATGTCGTGGCTATTTCAATATTGCTGCAGTGCACATTTGCCTGCCTCTGTCTTTCCGATTCTGGTGGTCTTAGGTTATAGGCCCAAAAGGTGCCCTGCCGCATCATATGGTAGCTCAATTTTTACCTTTTAAAGCAGCTGCATTCAGTTTTCGTTAGTGCTGTTACCAATTACATCCCACCAGCAGCTAGAAGGTACACAGTTCTCTAAAACCCCTTCAACATTTCTAGTTTGTAGACTGTTTGCTGATGGTCATTTGACTGGTGTGAGCTGAAACCTTTTTGGAGGTTGGATTTGTATGTGGCTAATAATTCCTTGTACTGAGCTTTAGGCATGTCCATGTTGTTCTTTTCCTTTTTTTTTTAAAGTGTGAGTACAACTTCCCTCTTCATGTTGACTTCTTGAAAGATTTGTCATGTGTTGAATTTTCTTGCCTATTCCCTACCCCAGGGCATTTTTTGAGGGCAGATGCCATTTACAGCCCTGAGTCCTTGTGACTATTAAGCAACCATTAGCACTGGGTTTAAAGCTGCTGTTGTGGGAAACACCCACTAGGCGGCAGCATCATTACGTTCTCAACTCTTGTTATTAGGGCACCAGAGTCTTCCTGGACGTAGTGTTCCGAGGTTGTAAATTAGAGGGGAATGTGCTGGGACAAGCCCCCAGAAGTTTATGTCTCCTTACTTCTGTTTGTTTTTTAATTTAATTTCTATTTCTTATCGGAGAATATTGGATTAGAGTGTTGTGATTGTCTGGCTGTACAGAATCTGCTCAATGATTCATACATATGTCTGTTCATGTTCGGATTCTGTTACCATGTGTCTTATTACAGAATGTTGAGTAGACCTCGCATGGTATTTGGTAGGTGTTTTGTCATTCTATATTTTATATGTATTGGTGATTATATAATTCATAGAGTTTATATGTTATATGTTTCTATACATTTAACATTCATTAGTATATGTATGTTAGCCCCATAATCCTAATTTATCCATCCTCCCACCTTTCATTTTGGTTAACCATTAGTTTCTTTTATAAGTCTGTGAGTGTCTTTTTCTGTGGAAATATGTCCATTTGTAGCAATCTTAGGATAACAGGTATAAATGATATCATAGGATATTTGTCATTCCCTTTTGACTTACTTAACCTGATATGATTATTTCTAGGCTCATCTGTAGTCCTGAAAACGGCATTTTTCATTTTTTTTCCCGAGGCTACTATTCCATTTAGTCCGTATACCACTTCTTCTCTGTCCATTCATCTGTTTATGGACCTTTTTTTGGCTTCCACGTCTTGGCTATTTCAGTAATGCTGCAGTGCACATTTGCCTGCCTCTGTCTTTCCGATTCTGGTGGTCTTAGGTTACAGGCCCAAAAGGTGCCCTGCCGCGTCATATGGTAGCTCAATTTGTACCTTTTAAAGCAGCTCCATTCAGTTTTCGTTAGTGCTCTTACCACTTTACATACCACCAGCAGCTACAAGGTACACAGTTCTCTAAAATCCCTTCAGCATTTACAGTTTGTAGACTGTTTGCTGATGGTCATTTGACTGGTGTGAGCTGAAACCTTTTTGGAGGTTGGATTTGCATGTGACTAATAATTCCTTATACTGAGCTTTAGGCATGTGCTTTTTATTCTTTTCCTTTTTTTTTTTAAAGAGTGAGTACAACTTCCCTCTTCATATTGACTTCTTCAAAAACTTGTCAAAGAAAACTTGAATTTTCTTGCCTATTCCCTACCCCAGGGCATTTTTTGAGGGCAGGTGTCATTTACAGCCCTGCAGTCCTTGTGACTCTTAAGCAACCATTAGCACTGGGTTTAAAGCTGCTGTTGTGGGAAACAGCCACAAGGCGGCAGCATTATTACGTTCTCACCTCTTGTTACTAGGGCAACAGAGTCTTCCTGGAGGTAGTGTTCCGAGGTTGTAAATTAGAGAGGAGTGTGCTGGGATAAGCCCCCAGAAGTTTATGTCTCCTTACTTATGTTTGTTTTTTAAATGTAATTTCTCTTTCTTATCGGAGTAAATTCGATTAGAGTGTTGTGATTGTCTGGCTGTACAGAATGTGCTCAATGATTCATACATATGTCTGTTCATCTTCGGATCCTGTTACCATGTAATTTTTTACAGAATGTTGAGTAGACCTCCCTTGGTATTTGGCAGGTGTTTCGTGATTATATATTTTATATGTATTGGTGATTATATAATTCATAGAGTTTATATGTTATATGTTTATATACATTTAACATACATTAGTATATGTATGTTATCCCCATAGTCCTAATTTATCCATCCTCCCACCTTTCATTTTGGCGAACCATTCGTTCGTTTTATAAGTCTGTGAGTGTCTTTTTCTGTGGAAATATGTTCATTGGTAGAAATCTTAGGATAACATGTATAAATGATATCATAGGATATTTGTTATTCCCTTTTGAATAACTTAACCTAATATGATTATTTCTAGGCTCATCTGTAGTCCTGAAAACGGCACTGTTCATTTTTTTCTGAGGCTACTATTCCATTCGGTACGTATACCACTTCTTCTTTGTCCATTTATCTGATGATGGACATTTTGTTTGTATCCATGTCTTAGCTATTGTAAATACTGCTGCAATACACGATTTTCCATCCCGTGTCTTTTTGATTCTGGCTTTCACAAGTGACAGGCCCAATAGTGGGCCTTGCGGATCATATGGTGACTCAATTTTTACCTTTAAACGCACTGCCATTCTGTTCCTATTATTGGCTGTTACCAGTTTACATCCCACTTAGACCGAGAGGTTACACTATTCTCCACAACTTCTTCAACATCTATTGTTTGTTGACTTTTTGCTGATGGTCATTGTGACTGGTGTTAGGTGATACCTTTGTGTAGATTGGATTTGCATGCGTCTAATAATTCCTGATGTTTTGCATTTCTCAGTGTCCTTTTCATTTTTTTTAAGATTGAGCTAAACTTACAACTTCAAATTGCCTTCTTGAAAAATTTACCGCGTTTGGATTTTTATGGCCATTCCCTACCCCAGGACATTTTTTGAGGGCATGAGTCATTTACAGCCCTGCCGTCCTTGTGAATATTAGTGACCATGAGCAGTAGATTTAAAGCTGCTCTTTGAGGAAACGGCCTTAGGGTGGCAGCATTTCTAAGTTGCCAACTCTGCTTGCTAGGGAAACAGAACCTTGCTGCAAGTTGTGCTTTGAGGTTGCAGATTAGAGTGGAATGTGCCAGGACAAACCCCGATAAGTTTTAGCCTCCTTAATTCTTGTTTGTGTCTTTAAGTTGTAGTTTTTATCAGAGCAAATTTGATTGAAAAATGTCTTTTGTTCTAGGTGTACAGAATCTTGTTCATTTACACATATACATATATCTATGGATCTTTGGGTCCTTTTCCATGTCGGTTATTACAGAGTGTTGAGTAGACCACTCTTGGTATTCCATAGGTCTTTGGGGATTATATTTTTTATATGTATTAGTATATGTGTGTTAACCCCAATATCCTAATTTATCCATTCCTCACACCATTTCTTTGGCTTAACCATAAGTTGTCTTCTCATTCTGAGATTGTCTTTCTCTATGGAAATATGTTCATTTTTATGAATTTTCAGATAACATAAGGGATATCATAGGACATTTGTCTTTCGCATTCTGACTTACTTCACGTTGTGTGATTATCTCTAGGCTCATCTGTGGTGCTGCATATGCCATTCTTTTATTTTTTTCGTGACTGATATTCCATTCTGTCCATATACCACTTCTTCTCTGTCCATTCACCTGTTTATGGACCTTCTTTTGGCTTCCATGTCGTGGCTATTTCAACATTGCTGCAGTGCACATTTGCCTGCCTCTGTCTTTCCGATTCTGGTGGTCTTAGGTTATAGGCCCAAAAGGTGCCCTGCCGCATCATATGGTAGCTCAATTTTTACCTCTTAAAGCAGCTGCATTCAGTTTTCGTTAGTGCTGTTACCAATTACATCCCACCAGCAGCTAGAAGGTACACAGTTCTCTAAAACCCCTTCAGCATTTCTAGTTTGTAGACTGTTTGCTGATGGTCATTTGACTGGTGTGAGCTGAAACCTTTTTGGAGGTTGGATTTGTATGTGGCTAATAATTCCTTGTACTGAGCTTTAGGCATGTCCATGTTGTTCTTTTCCTTTTTTTTTAAAGTGTGAGTACAACTTCCCTCTTCATGTTGACTTCTTGAAAGATTTGTCATGTGTTGAATTTTCTTGCCTATTCCCTACCCCAGGGCATTTTTTGAGGGCAGATGCCATTTACAGCCCTGAGTCCTTGTGACTATTAAGCAACCATTAGCACTGGGTTTAAAGCTGCTGTTGTGGGAAACACCCACTAGGCGGCAGCATCATTACGTTCTCAACTCTTGTTATTAGGGCACCAGAGTCTTCCTGGACGTAGTGTTCCGAGGTTGTAAATTAGAGGGGAATGTGCTGGGACAAGCCCCCAGAAGTTTATGTCTCCTTACTTCTGTTTGTTTTTTAATTTAATTTCTATTTCTTATCGGAGAATATTGGATTAGAGTGTTGTGATTGTCTGGCTGTACAGAATCTGCTCAATGATTCATACATATGTCTGTTCATGTTCGGATTCTGTTACCATGTGTCTTATTACAGAATGTTGAGTAGACCTCGCATGGTATTTGGTAGGTGTTTTGTCATTCTATATTTTATATGTATTGGTGATTATATAATTCATAGAGTTTATATGTTATATGTTTCTATACATTTAACATACATTAGTATATGTAT
This sequence comes from Eubalaena glacialis, assembly GCF_028564815.1. Classification (NCBI taxonomy): domain Eukaryota; kingdom Metazoa; phylum Chordata; class Mammalia; order Artiodactyla; family Balaenidae; genus Eubalaena; species Eubalaena glacialis. The sequence continues at coordinate 85,102,273 of NC_083717.1, forward strand.
GTTAGCCCCATAATCCTAATTTATCCATCCTCCCACCTTTCATTTTGGTTAACCATTAGTTTCTTTTATAAGTCTGTGAGTGTCTTTTTCTGTGGAAATATGTCCATTTGTAGCAATCTTAGGATAACAGGTATAAATGATATCATAGGATATTTGTCATTCCCTTTTGACTTACTTAACCTGATATGATTATTTCTAGGCTCATCTGTAGTCCTGAAAACGGCATTTTTCATTTTTTTTCCCGAGGCTACTATTCCATTTAGTCCGTATACCACTTCTTCTTTGTCCATTCATCTGTTTATGGACCTTTTTTTGGCTTCCACGTCTTGGCTATTTCAGTAATGCTGCAGTGCACATTTGCCTGCCTCTGTCTTTCCGATTCTGGTGGTCTTAGGTTACAGGCCCAAAAGGTGCCCTGCCGCGTCATATGGTAGCTCAATTTTTACCTTTTAAAGCAGCTCCATTCAGTTTTCGTTAGTGCTCTTACCACTTTACATCCCACCAGCAGCTACAAGGTACACAGTTCTCTAAAATCCCTTCAGCATTTACAGTTTGTAGACTGTTTGCTGATGGTCATTTGACTGGTGTGAGCTGAAACCTTTTTGGAGGTTGGATTTGCATGTGACTAATAATTCCTTATACTGAGCTTTAGGCATGTGCTTTTTATTCTTTTCCTTTTTTTTTTTAAAGAGTGAGTACAACTTCCCTCTTCATATTGACTTCTTCAAAAACTTGTCAAAGAAAACTTGAATTTTCTTGCCTATTCCCTACCCCAGGGCATTTTTTGAGGGCAGGTGTCATTTACAGCCCTGCAGTCCTTGTGACTCTTAAGCAACCATTAGCACTGGATTTAAAGCTGCTCTTGTGGGAAACAGCCACAAGGCGGCAGCATTATTACGTTCTCACCTCTTGTTACTAGGGCAACAGAGTCTTCCTGGAGGTAGTGTTCCGAGGTTGTAAATTAGAGAGGAGTGTGCTGGGATAAGCCCCCAGAAGTTTATGTCTCCTTACTTATGTTTGTTTTTTAAATTTAATTTCTCTTTCTTATCGGAGTAAATTCGATTAGAGTGTTGTGATTGTCTGGCTGTACAGAATGTGCTCAATGATTCATACATATGTCTGTTCATCTTCGGATCCTGTTACCATGTAATTTTTTACAGAATGTTGAGTAGACCTCCCTTGGTATTTGGCAGGTGTTTCGTGATTATATATTTTATATGTATTGGTGATTATATAATTCATAGAGTTTATATGTTATATGTTTCTATACATTTAACATACATTAGTATATGTATGTTATCCCCATAGTCCTAATTTATCCATCCTCCCACCTTTCATTTTGGCGAACCATTCGTTCGTTTTATAAGTCTGTGAGTGTCTTTTTCTGTGGAAATATGTTCATTGGTAGAAATCTTAGGATAACATGTATAAATGATATCATAGGATATTTGTTATTCCCTTTTGAATAACTTAACCTAATATGATTATTTCTAGGCTCATCTGTAGTCCTGAAAACGGCACTGTTCATTTTTTTCTGAGGCTACTATTCCATTCGGTACGTATACCACTTCTTCTTTGTCCATTTATCTGATGATGGACATTTTGTTTGTATCCATGTCTTAGCTATTGTAAATACTGCTGCAATACACGATTTTCCATCCCGTGTCTTTATGATTCTGGCTTTCACAAGTGACAGGCCCAATAGTGGGCCTTCCGGATCATATGGTGACTCAATTTTTACCTTTAAACGCACTGCCATTCTGTTCCTATTATTGGCTGTTACCAGTTTACATCCCACTTAGACCGAGAGGTTACACTATTCTCCACAACTTCTTCAACATCTATTGTTTGTTGACTTTTTGCTGATGGTCATTGTGACTGGTGTTAGGTGATACCTTTGTGTAGATTGGATTTGCATGCGTCTAATAATTCCTGATGTTTTGCATTTCTCAGTGTCCTTTTCATTTTTTTTAAGATTGAGCTAAACTTACAACTTCAAATTGCCTTCTTGAAAAATTTACCGCGTTTGGATTTTTATGGCCATTCCCTACCCCAGGACATTTTTTGAGGGCATGAGTCATTTACAGCCCTGCCGTCCTTGTGAATATTAGTGACCATGAGCAGTAGATTTAAAGCTGCTCTTTGAGGAAACGGCCTTAGGGTGGCAGCATTTCTAAGTTGCCAACTCTGCTTGCTAGGGAAACAGAACCTTGCTGCAAGTTGTGCTTTGAGGTTGCAGATTAGAGTGGAATGTGCCAGGACAAACCCCGATAAGTTTTAGCCTCCTTAATTCTTGTTTGTGTCTTTAAGTTGTAGTTTTTATCAGAGCAAATTTGATTGAAAAATGTCTTTTGTTCTAGGTGTACAGAATCTTGTTCATTTACACATATACATATATCTATGGATCTTTGGGTCCTTTTCCATGTCGGTTATTACAGAGTGTTGAGTAGACCACTCTTGGTATTCCATAGGTCTTTGGGGATTATATTTTTTATATGTATTAGTATATGTGTGTTAACCCCAATATCCTAATTTATCCATTCCTCACACCATTTCTTTGGCTTAACCATAAGTTGTCTTCTCATTCTGAGATTGTCTTTCTCTATGGAAATATGTTCATTTTTATGAATTTTCAGATAACATAAGGGATATCATAGGACATTTGTCTTTCGCATTCTGACTTACTTCACGTTGTGTGATTATCTCTAGGCTCATCTGTGGTGCTGCATATGCCATTCTTTTATTTTTTTCGTGACTGATATTCCATTCTGTCCATATACCACTTCTTCTCTGTCCATTCACCTGTTTATGGACCTTCTTTTGGCTTCCATGTCGTGGCTATTTCAATATTGCTGCAGTGCACATTTGCCTGCCTCTGTCTTTCCGATTCTGGTGGTCTTAGGTTATAGGCCCAAAAGGTGCCCTGCCGCATCATATGGTAGCTCAATTTTTACCTTTTAAAGCAGCTGCATTCAGTTTTCGTTAGTGCTGTTACCAATTACATCCCACCAGCAGCTAGAAGGTACACAGTTCTCTAAAACCCCTTCAGCATTTCTAGTTTGTAGACTGTTTGCTGATGGTCATTTGACTGGTGTGAGCTGAAACCTTTTTGGAGGTTGGATTTGTATGTGGCTAATAATTCCTTGTACTGAGCTTTAGGCATGTCCATGTTGTTCTTTTCCTTTTTTTTTAAAGTGTGAGTACAACTTCCCTCTTCATGTTGACTTCTTGAAAGATTTGTCATGTGTTGAATTTTCTTGCCTATTCCCTACCCCAGGGCATTTTTTGAGGGCAGATGCCATTTACAGCCCTGAGTCCTTGTGACTATTAAGCAACCATTAGCACTGGGTTTAAAGCTGCTGTTGTGGGAAACACCCACTAGGCGGCAGCATCATTACGTTCTCAACTCTTGTTATTAGGGCACCAGAGTCTTCCTGGACGTAGTGTTCCGAGGTTGTAAATTAGAGGGGAATGTGCTGGGACAAGCCCCCAGAAGTTTATGTCTCCTTACTTCTGTTTGTTTTTTAATTTAATTTCTATTTCTTATCGGAGAATATTGGATTAGAGTGTTGTGATTGTCTGGCTGTACAGAATCTGCTCAATGATTCATACATATGTCTGTTCATGTTCGGATTCTGTTACCATGTGTCTTATTACAGAATGTTGAGTAGACCTCGCATGGTATTTGGTAGGTGTTTTGTCATTCTATATTTTATATGTATTGGTGATTATATAATTCATAGAGTTTATATGTTATATGTTTCTATACATTTAACATACATTAGTATATGTATGTTAGCCCCATAATCCTAATTTATCCATCCTCCCACCTTTCATTTTGGTTAACCATTAGTTTCTTTTATAAGTCTGTGAGTGTCTTTTTCTGTGGAAATATGTCCATTTGTAGCAATCTTAGGATAACAGGTATAAATGATATCATAGGATATTTGTCATTCCCTTTTGACTTACTTAACCTGATATGATTATTTCTAGGCTCATCTGTAGTCCTGAAAACGGCATTTTTCATTTTTTTTCCCGAGGCTACTATTCCATTTAGTCCGTATACCACTTCTTCTTTGTCCATTCATCTGTTTATGGACCTTTTTTTGGCTTCCACGTCTTGGCTATTTCAGTAATGCTGCAGTGCACATTTGCCTGCCTCTGTCTTTCCGATTCTGGTGGTCTTAGGTTACAGGCCCAAAAGGTGCCCTGCCGCGTCATATGGTAGCTCAATTTTTACCTTTTAAAGCAGCTCCATTCAGTTTTCGTTAGTGCTCTTACCACTTTACATCCCACCAGCAGCTACAAGGTACACAGTTCTCTAAAATCCCTTCAGCATTTACACTTTGTAGACTGTTTGCTGATGGTCATTTGACTGGTGTGAGCTGAAACCTTTTTGGAGGTTGGATTTGCATGTGACTAATAATTCCTTATACTGAGCTTTAGGCATGTGCTTTTTATTCTTTTCTTTTTTTTTTTTAAAGACTGAGTACAACTTCCCTCTTCATATTGACTTCTTCAAAAACTTGTCAAAGAAAACTTGAATTTTCTTGCCTATTCCCTACCCCAGGGCATTTTTTGAGGGCAGGTGTCATTTACAGCCCTGCAGTCCTTGTGACTCTTAAGCAACCATTAGCACTGGGTTTAAAGCTGCTGTTGTGGGAAACAGCCACAAGGCGGCAGCATTATTACGTTCTCACCTCTTGTTACTAGGGCAACAGAGTCTTCCTGGAGGTAGTGTTCCGAGGTTGTAAATTAGAGAGGAGTGTGCTGGGATAAGCCCCCAGAAGTTTATGTCTCCTTACTTATGTTTGTTTTTTAAATGTAATTTCTCTTTCTTATCGGAGTAAATTCGATTAGAGTGTTGTGATTGTCTGGCTGTACAGAATGTGCTCAATGATTCATACATATGTCTGTTCATCTTCGGATCCTGTTACCATGTAATTTTTTACAGAATGTTGAGTAGACCTCCCTTGGTATTTGGCAGGTGTTTCGTGATTATATATTTTATATGTATTGGTGATTATATAATTCATAGAGTTTATATGTTATATGTTTCTATACATTTAACATACATTAGTATATGTATGTTATCCCCATAGTCCTAATTTATCCATCCTCCCACCTTTCATTTTGGCGAACCATTCGTTCGTTTTATAAGTCTGTGAGTGTCTTTTTCTGTGGAAATATGTTCATTGGTAGAAATCTTAGGATAACATGTATAAATGATATCATAGGATATTTGTTATTCCCTTTTGAATAACTTAACCTAATATGATTATTTCTAGGCTCATCTGTAGTCCTGAAAACGGCACTGTTCATTTTTTTCTGAGGCTACTATTCCATTCGGTACGTATACCACTTCTTCTTTGTCCATTTATCTGATGATGGACATTTTGTTTGTATCCATGTCTTAGCTATTGTAAATACTGCTGCAATACACGATTTTCCATCCCGTGTCTTTTTGATTCTGGCTTTCACAAGTGACAGGCCCAATAGTGGGCCTTCCGGATCATATGGTGACTCAATTTTTACCTTTAAACGCACTGCCATTCTGTTCCTATTATTGGCTGTTACCAGTTTACATCCCACTTAGACCGAGAGGTTACACTATTCTCCACAACTTCTTCAACATCTATTGTTTGTTGACTTTTTGCTGATGGTCATTGTGACTGGTGTTAGGTGATACCTTTGTGTAGATTGGATTTGCATGCGTCTAATAATTCCTGATGTTTTGCATTTCTCAGTGTCCTTTTCATTTTTTTTAAGATTGAGCTAAACTTACAACTTCAAATTGCCTTCTTGAAAAATTTACCGCGTTTGGATTTTTATGGCCATTCCCTACCCCAGGACATTTTTTGAGGGCATGAGTCATTTACAGCCCTGCCGTCCTTGTGAATATTAGTGACCATGAGCAGTAGATTTAAAGCTGCTCTTTGAGGAAACGGCCTTAGGGTGGCAGCATTTCTAAGTTGCCAACTCTGCTTGCTAGGGAAACAGAACCTTGCTGCAAGTTGTGCTTTGAGGTTGCAGATTAGAGTGGAATGTGCCAGGACAAACCCCGATAAGTTTTAGCCTCCTTAATTCTTGTTTGTGTCTTTAAGTTGTAGTTTTTATCAGAGCAAATTTGATTGAAAAATGTCTTTTGTTCTAGGTGTACAGAATCTTGTTCATTTACACATATACATATATCTATGGATCTTTGGGTCCTTTTCCATGTCGGTTATTACAGAGTGTTGAGTAGACCACTCTTGGTATTCCATAGGTCTTTGGGGATTATATTTTTTATATGTATTAGTATATGTGTGTTAACCCCAATATCCTAATTTATCCATTCCTCACACCATTTCTTTGGCTTAACCATAAGTTGTCTTCTCATTCTGAGATTGTCTTTCTCTATGGAAATATGTTCATTTTTATGAATTTTCAGATAACATAAGGGATATCATAGGACATTTGTCTTTCGCATTCTGACTTACTTCACGTTGTGTGATTATCTCTAGGCTCATCTGTGGTGCTGCATATGCCATTCTTTTATTTTTTTCGTGACTGATATTCCATTCTGTCCATATACCACTTCTTCTCTGTCCATTCACCTGTTTATGGACCTTCTTTTGGCTTCCATGTCGTGGCTATTTCAATATTGCTGCAGTGCACATTTGCCTGCCTCTGTCTTTCCGATTCTGGTGGTCTTAGGTTATAGGCCCAAAAGGTGCCCTGCCGCATCATATGGTAGCTCAATTTTTACCTTTTAAAGCAGCTGCATTCAGTTTTCGTTAGTGCTGTTACCAATTACATCCCACCAGCAGCTAGAAGGTACACAGTTCTCTAAAACCCCTTCAACATTTCTAGTTTGTAGACTGTTTGCTGATGGTCATTTGACTGGTGTGAGCTGAAACCTTTTTGGAGGTTGGATTTGTATGTGGCTAATAATTCCTTGTACTGAGCTTTAGGCATGTCCATGTTGTTCTTTTCCTTTTTTTTTTAAAGTGTGAGTACAACTTCCCTCTTCATGTTGACTTCTTGAAAGATTTGTCATGTGTTGAATTTTCTTGCCTATTCCCTACCCCAGGGCATTTTTTGAGGGCAGATGCCATTTACAGCCCTGAGTCCTTGTGACTATTAAGCAACCATTAGCACTGGGTTTAAAGCTGCTGTTGTGGGAAACACCCACTAGGCGGCAGCATCATTACGTTCTCAACTCTTGTTATTAGGGCACCAGAGTCTTCCTGGACGTAGTGTTCCGAGGTTGTAAATTAGAGGGGAATGTGCTGGGACAAGCCCCCAGAAGTTTATGTCTCCTTACTTCTGTTTGTTTTTTAATTTAATTTCTATTTCTTATCGGAGAATATTGGATTAGAGTGTTGTGATTGTCTGGCTGTACAGAATCTGCTCAATGATTCATACATATGTCTGTTCATGTTCGGATTCTGTTACCATGTGTCTTATTACAGAATGTTGAGTAGACCTCGCATGGTATTTGGTAGGTGTTTTGTCATTCTATATTTTATATGTATTGGTGATTATATAATTCATAGAGTTTATATGTTATATGTTTCTATACATTTAACATTCATTAGTATATGTATGTTAGCCCCATAATCCTAATTTATCCATCCTCCCACCTTTCATTTTGGTTAACCATTAGTTTCTTTTATAAGTCTGTGAGTGTCTTTTTCTGTGGAAATATGTCCATTTGTAGCAATCTTAGGATAACAGGTATAAATGATATCATAGGATATTTGTCATTCCCTTTTGACTTACTTAACCTGATATGATTATTTCTAGGCTCATCTGTAGTCCTGAAAACGGCATTTTTCATTTTTTTTCCCGAGGCTACTATTCCATTTAGTCCGTATACCACTTCTTCTCTGTCCATTCATCTGTTTATGGACCTTTTTTTGGCTTCCACGTCTTGGCTATTTCAGTAATGCTGCAGTGCACATTTGCCTGCCTCTGTCTTTCCGATTCTGGTGGTCTTAGGTTACAGGCCCAAAAGGTGCCCTGCCGCGTCATATGGTAGCTCAATTTGTACCTTTTAAAGCAGCTCCATTCAGTTTTCGTTAGTGCTCTTACCACTTTACATACCACCAGCAGCTACAAGGTACACAGTTCTCTAAAATCCCTTCAGCATTTACAGTTTGTAGACTGTTTGCTGATGGTCATTTGACTGGTGTGAGCTGAAACCTTTTTGGAGGTTGGATTTGCATGTGACTAATAATTCCTTATACTGAGCTTTAGGCATGTGCTTTTTATTCTTTTCCTTTTTTTTTTTAAAGAGTGAGTACAACTTCCCTCTTCATATTGACTTCTTCAAAAACTTGTCAAAGAAAACTTGAATTTTCTTGCCTATTCCCTACCCCAGGGCATTTTTTGAGGGCAGGTGTCATTTACAGCCCTGCAGTCCTTGTGACTCTTAAGCAACCATTAGCACTGGGTTTAAAGCTGCTGTTGTGGGAAACAGCCACAAGGCGGCAGCATTATTACGTTCTCACCTCTTGTTACTAGGGCAACAGAGTCTTCCTGGAGGTAGTGTTCCGAGGTTGTAAATTAGAGAGGAGTGTGCTGGGATAAGCCCCCAGAAGTTTATGTCTCCTTACTTATGTTTGTTTTTTAAATTTAATTTCTCTTTCTTATCGGAGTAAATTCGATTAGAGTGTTGTGATTGTCTGGCTGTACAGAATGTGCTCAATGATTCATACATATGTCTGTTCATCTTCGGATCCTGTTACCATGTAATTTTTTACAGAATGTTGAGTAGACCTCCCTTGGTATTTGGCAGGTGTTTCGTGATTATATATTTTATATGTATTGGTGATTATATAATTCATAGAGTTTATATGTTATATGTTTCTATACATTTAACATACATTAGTATATGTATGTTATCCCCATAGTCCTAATTTATCCATCCTCCCACCTTTCATTTTGGCGAACCATTCGTTCGTTTTATAAGTCTGTGAGTGTCTTTTTCTGTGGAAATATGTTCATTGGTAGAAATCTTAGGATAACATGTATAAATGATATCATAGGATATTTGTTATTCCCTTTTGAATAACTTAACCTAATATGATTATTTCTAGGCTCATCTGTAGTCCTGAAAACGGCACTGTTCATTTTTTTCTGAGGCTACTATTCCATTCGGTACGTATACCACTTCTTCTTTGTCCATTTATCTGATGATGGACATTTTGTTTGTATCCATGTCTTAGCTATTGTAAATACTGCTGCAATACACGATTTTCCATCCCGTGTCTTTTTGATTCTGGCTTTCACAAGTGACAGGCCCAATAGTGGGCCTTCCGGATCATATGGTGACTCAATTTTTACCTTTAAACGCACTGCCATTCTGTTCCTATTATTGGCTGTTACCAGTTTACATCCCACTTAGACCGAGAGGTTACACTATTCTCCACAACTTCTTCAACATCTATTGTTTGTTGACTTTTTGCTGATGGTCATTGTGACTGGTGTTAGGTGATACCTTTGTGTAGATTGGATTTGCATGCGTCTAATAATTCCTGATGTTTTGCATTTCTCAGTGTCCTTTTCATTTTTTTTAAGATTGAGCTAAACTTACAACTTCAAATTGCCTTCTTGAAAAATTTACCGCGTTTGGATTTTTATGGCCATTCCCTACCCCAGGACATTTTTTGAGGGCATGAGTCATTTACAGCCCTGCCGTCCTTGTGAATATTAGTGACCATGAGCAGTAGATTTAAAGCTGCTCTTTGAGGAAACGGACTTAGGGTGGCAGCATTTCTAAGTTGCCAACTCTGCTTGCTAGGGAAACAGAACCTTGCTGCAAGTTGTGCTTTGAGGTTGCAGATTAGAGTGGAATGTGCCAGGACAAACCCCGATAAGTTTTAGCCTCCTTAATTCTTGTTTGTGTCTTTAAGTTGTAGTTTTTATCAGAGCAAATTTGATTGAAAAATGTCTTTTGTTCTAGGTGTACAGAATCTTGTTCATTTACACATATACATATATCTATGGATCTTTGGGTCCTTTTCCATGTCGGTTATTACAGAGTGTTGAGTAGACCACTCTTGGTATTCCATAGGTCTTTGGGGATTATATTTTTTATATGTATTAGTATATGTGTGTTAACCCCAATATCCTAATTTATCCATTCCTCACACCATTTCTTTGGCTTAACCATAAGTTTGTCTTCTCATTCTGAGATTGTCTTTCTCTATGGAAATATGTTCATTTTTATGAATTTTCAGATAACATAAGGGATATCATAGGACATTTGTCTTTCGCATTCTGACTTACTTCACGTTGTGTGATTATCTCTAGGCTCATCTGTGGTGCTGCATATGCCATTCTTTTATTTTTTTCGTGACTGATATTCCATTCTGTCCATATACCACTTCTTCTCTGTCCATTCACCTGTTTATGGACCTTCTTTTGGCTTCCATGTCGTGGCTATTTCAATATTGCTGCAGTGCACATTTGCCTGCCTCTGTCTTTCCGATTCTGGTGGTCTTAGGTTATAGGCCCAAAAGGTGCCCTGCCGCATCATATGGTAGCTCAATTTTTACCTTTTAAAGCAGCTGCATTCAGTTTTCGTTAGTGCTGTTACCAATTACATCCCACCAGCAGCTAGAAGGTACACAGTTCTCTAAAACCCCTTCAGCATTTCTAGTTTGTAGACTGTTTGCTGATGGTCATTTGACTGGTGTGAGCTGAAACCTTTTTGGAGGTTGGATTTGTATGTGGCTAATAATTCCTTGTACTGAGCTTTAGGCATGTCCATGTTGTTCTTTTCCTTTTTTTTTAAAGTGTGAGTACAACTTCCCTCTTCATGTTGACTTCTTGAAAGATTTGTCATGTGTTGAATTTTCTTGCCTATTCCCTACCCCAGGGCATTTTTTGAGGGCAGATGCCATTTACAGCCCTGAGTCCTTGTGACTATTAAGCAACCATTAGCACTGGGTTTAAAGCTGCTGTTGTGGGAAACACCCACTAGGCGGCAGCATCATTACGTTCTCAACTCTTGTTATTAGGGCACCAGAGTCTTCCTGGACGTAGTGTTCCGAGGTTGTAAATTAGAGGGGAATGTGCTGGGACAAGCCCCCAGAAGTTTATGTCTCCTTACTTCTGTTTGTTTTTTAATTTAATTTCTATTTCTTATCGGAGAATATTGGATTAGAGTGTTGTGATTGTCTGGCTGTACAGAATCTGCTCAATGATTCATACATATGTCTGTTCATGTTCGGATTCTGTTACCATGTGTCTTATTACAGAATGTTGAGTAGACCTCGCATGGTATTTGGTAGGTGTTTTGTCATTCTATATTTTATATGTATTGGTGATTATATAATTCATAGAGTTTATATGTTATATGTTTCTATACATTTAACATTCATTAGTATATGTATGTTAGCCCCATAATCCTAATTTATCCATCCTCCCACCTTTCATTTTGGTTAACCATTAGTTTCTTTTATAAGTCTGTGAGTGTCTTTTTCTGTGGAAATATGTCCATTTGTAGCAATCTTAGGATAACAGGTATAAATGATATCATAGGATATTTGTCATTCCCTTTTGACTTACTTAACCTGATATGATTATTTCTAGGCTCATCTGTAGTCCTGAAAATGGCATTTTTCATTTTTTTTCCCGAGGCTACTATTCCATTTAGTCCGTATACCACTTCTTCTCTGTCCATTCATCTGTTTATGGACCTTTTTTTGGCTTCCACGTCTTGGCTATTTCAGTAATGCTGCAGTGCACATTTGCCTGCCTCTGTCTTTCCGATTCTGGTGGTCTTAGGTTACAGGCCCAAAAGGTGCCCTGCCGCGTCATATGGTAGCTCAATTTTTACCTTTTAAAGCAGCTCCATTCAGTTTTCGTTAGTGCTCTTACCACTTTACATCCCACCAGCAGCTACAAGGTACACAGTTCTCTAAAATCCCTTCAGCATTTACAGTTTGTAGACTGTTTGCTGATGGTCATTTGACTGGTGTGAGCTGAAACCTTTTTGGAGGTTGGATTTGCATGTGACTAATAATTCCTTATACTGAGCTTTAGGCATGTGCTTTTTATTCTTTTCCTTTTTTTTTTAAAGACTGAGTACAACTTCCCTCTTCATATTGACTTCTTCAAAAACTTGTCAAAGAAAACTTGAATTTTCTTGCCTATTCCCTACCCCAGGGCATTTTTTGAGGGCAGGTGTCATTTACAGCCCTGCAGTCCTTGTGACTCTTAAGCAACCATTAGCACTGGGTTTAAAGCTGCTGTTGTGGGAAACAGCCACAAGGCGGCAGCATTATTACGTTCTCACCTCTTGTTACTAGGGCAACAGAGTCTTCCTGGAGGTAGTGTTCCGAGGTTGTAAATTAGAGAGGAGTGTGCTGGGATAAGCCCCCAGAAGTTTATGTCTCCTTACTTATGTTTGTTTTTTAAATTTAATTTCTCTTTCTTATCGGAGTAAATTCGATTAGAGTGTTGTGATTGTCTGGCTGTACAGAATGTGCTCAATGATTCATACATATGTCTGTTCATCTTCGGATCCTGTTACCATGTAATTTTTTACAGAATGTTGAGTAGACCTCCCTTGGTATTTGGCAGGTGTTTCGTGATTATATATTTTATATGTATTGGTGATTATATAATTCATAGAGTTTATATGTTATATGTTTATATACATTTAACATACATTAGTATATGTATGTTATCCCCATAGTCCTAATTTATCCATCCTCCCACCTTTCATTTTGGCGAACCATTCGTTTGTTTTATAAGTCTGTGAGTGTCTTTTTCTGTGGAAATATGTTCATTGGTAGAAATCTTAGGATAACATGTATAAATGATATCATAGGATATTTGTTATTCCCTTTTGAATAACTTAACCTAATATGATTATTTCTAGGCTCATCTGTAGTCCTGAAAACGGCACTGTTCATTTTTTTCTGAGGCTACTATTCCATTCGGTACGTATACCACTTCTTCTTTGTCCATTTATCTGATGATGGACATTTTGTTTGTATCCATGTCTTAGCTATTGTAAATACTGCTGCAATACACGATTTTCCATCCCGTGTCTTTTTGATTCTGGCTTTCACAAGTGACAGGCCCAATAGTGGGCCTTCCGGATCATATGGTGACTCAATTTTTACCTTTAAACGCACTGCCATTCTGTTCCTATTATTGGCTGTTACCAGTTTACATCCCACTTAGACCGAGAGGTTACACTATTCTCCACAACTTCTTCAACATCTATTGTTTGTTGACTTTTTGCTGATGGTCATTGTGACTGGTGTTAGGTGATACCTTTGTGTAGATTGGATTTGCATGCGTCTAATAATTCCTGATGTTTTGCATTTCTCAGTGTCCTTTTCATTTTTTTTAAGATTGAGCTAAACTTACAACTTCAAATTGCCTTCTTGAAAAATTTACCGCGTTTGGATTTTTATGGCCATTCCCTACCCCAGGACATTTTTTGAGGGCATGAGTCATTTACAGCCCTGCCGTCCTTGTGAATATTAGTGACCATGAGCAGTAGATTTAAAGCTGCTCTTTGAGGAAACGGCCTTAGGGTGGCAGCATTTCTAAGTTGCCAACTCTGCTTGCTAGGGAAACAGAACCTTGCTGCAAGTTGTGCTTTGAGGTTGCAGATTAGAGTGGAATGTGCCAGGACAAACCCCGATAAGTTTTAGCCTCCTTAATTCTTGTTTGTGTCTTTAAGTTGTAGTTTTTATCAGAGCAAATTTGATTGAAAAATGTCTTTTGTTCTAGGTGTACAGAATCTTGTTCATTTACACATATACATATATCTATGGATCTTTGGGTCCTTTTCCATGTCGGTTATTACAGAGTGTTGAGTAGACCACTCTTGGTATTCCATAGGTCTTTGGGGATTATATTTTTTATATGTATTAGTATATGTGTGTTAACCCCAATATCCTAATTTATCCATTCCTCACACCATTTCTTTGGCTTAACCATAAGTTTGTCTTCTCATTCTGAGATTGTCTTTCTCTATGGAAATATGTTCATTTTTATGAATTTTCAGATAACATAAGGGATATCATAGGACATTTGTCTTTCGCATTCTGACTTACTTCACGTTGTGTGATTATCTCTAGGCTCATCTGTGGTGCTGCATATGCCATTCTTTTATTTTTTTCGTGACTGATATTCCATTCTGTCCATATACCACTTCTTCTCTGTCCATTCACCTGTTTATGGACCTTCTTTTGGCTTCCATGTCGTGGCTATTTCAATATTGCTGCAGTGCACATTTGCCTGCCTCTGTCTTTCCGATTCTGGTGGTCTTAGGTTATAGGCCCAAAAGGTGCCCTGCCGCATCATATGGTAGCTCAATTTTTACCTTTTAAAGCAGCTGCATTCAGTTTTCGTTAGTGCTGTTACCAATTACATCCCACCAGCAGCTAGAAGGTACACAGTTCTCTAAAACCCCTTCAGCATTTCTAGTTTGTAGACTGTTTGCTGATGGTCATTTGACTGGTGTGAGCTGAAACCTTTTTGGAGGTTGGATTTGTATGTGGCTAATAATTCCTTGTACTGAGCTTTAGGCATGTCCATGTTGTTCTTTTCCTTTTTTTTTTAAAGTGTGAGTACAACTTCCCTCTTCATGTTGACTTCTTGAAAGATTTGTCATGTGTTGAATTTTCTTGCCTATTCCCTACCCCAGGGCATTTTTTGAGGGCAGATGCCATTTACAGCCCTGAGTCCTTGTGACTATTAAGCAACCATTAGCACTGGGTTTAAAGCTGCTGTTGTGGGAAACACCCACTAGGCGGCAGCATCATTACGTTCTCAACTCTTGTTATTAGGGCACCAGAGTCTTCCTGGACGTAGTGTTCCGAGGTTGTAAATTAGAGGGGAATGTGCTGGGACAAGCCCCCAGAAGTTTATGTCTCCTTACTTCTGTTTGTTTTTTAATTTAATTTCTATTTCTTATCGGAGAATATTGGATTAGAGTGTTGTGATTGTCTGGCTGTACAGAATCTGCTCAATGATTCATACATATGTCTGTTCATGTTCGGATTCTGTTACCATGTGTCTTATTACAGAATGTTGAGTAGACCTCGCATGGTATTTGGTAGGTGTTTTGTCATTCTATATTTTATATGTATTGGTGATTATATAATTCATAGAGTTTATATGTTATATGTTTCTATACATTTAACATACATTAGTATATGTATGTTAGCCCCATAATCCTAATTTATCCATCCTCCCACCTTTCATTTTGGTTAACCATTAGTTTCTTTTATAAGTCTGTGAGTGTCTTTTTCTGTGGAAATATGTCCATTTGTAGCAATCTTAGGATAACAGGTATAAATGATATCATAGGATATTTGTCATTCCCTTTTGACTTACTTAACCTGATATGATTATTTCTAGGCTCATCTGTAGTCCTGAAAACGGCATTTTTCATTTTTTTTCCCGAGGCTACTATTCCATTTAGTCCGTATACCACTTCTTCTCTGTCCATTCATCTGTTTATGGACCTTTTTTTGGCTTCCACGTCTTGGCTATTTCAGTAATGCTGCAGTGCACATTTGCCTGCCTCTGTCTTTCCGATTCTGGTGGTCTTAGGTTACAGGCCCAAAAGGTGCCCTGCCGCGTCATATGGTAGCTCAATTTGTACCTTTTAAAGCAGCTCCATTCAGTTTTCGTTAGTGCTCTTACCACTTTACATCCCACCAGCAGCTACAAGGTACACAGTTCTCTAAAATCCCTTCAGCATTTACAGTTTGTAGACTGTTTGCTGATGGTCATTTGACTGGTGTGAGCTGAAACCTTTTTGGAGGTTGGATTTGCATGTGACTAATAATTCCTTATACTGAGCTTTAGGCATGTGCTTTTTATTCTTTTCCTTTTTTTTTTTAAAGACTGAGTACAACTTCCCTCTTCATATTGACTTCTTCAAAAACTTGTCAAAGAAAACTTGAATTTTCTTGCCTATTCCCTACCCCAGGGCATTTTTTGAGGGCAGGTGTCATTTACAGCCCTGCAGTCCTTGTGACTCTTAAGCAACCATTAGCACTGGGTTTAAAGCTGCTGTTGTGGGAAACAGCCACAAGGCGGCAGCATTATTACGTTCTCACCTCTTGTTACTAGGGCAACAGAGTCTTCCTGGAGGTAGTGTTCCGAGGTTGTAAATTAGAGAGGAGTGTGCTGGGATAAGCCCCCAGAAGTTTATGTCTCCTTACTTATGTTTGTTTTTTAAATTTAATTTCTCTTTCTTATCGGAGTAAATTCGATTAGAGTGTTGTGATTGTCTGGCTGTACAGAATGTGCTCAATGATTCATACATATGTCTGTTCATCTTCGGATCCTGTTACCATGTAATTTTTTACAGAATGTTGAGTAGACCTCCCTTGGTATTTGGCAGGTGTTTCGTGATTATATATTTTATATGTATTGGTGATTATATAATTCATAGAGTTTATATGTTATATGTTTCTATACATTTAACATACATTAGTATATGTATGTTATCCCCATAGTCCTAATTTATCCATCCTCCCACCTTTCATTTTGGCGAACCATTCGTTCGTTTTATAAGTCTGTGAGTGTCTTTTTCTGTGGAAATATGTTCATTGGTAGAAATCTTAGGATAACATGTATAAATGATATCATAGGATATTTGTTATTCCCTTTTGAATAACTTAACCTAATATGATTATTTCTAGGCTCATCTGTAGTCCTGAAAACGGCACTGTTCATTTTTTTCTGAGGCTACTATTCCATTCGGTACGTATACCACTTCTTCTTTGTCCATTTATCTGATGATGGACATTTTGTTTGTATCCATGTCTTAGCTATTGTAAATACTGCTGCAATACACGATTTTCCATCCCGTGTCTTTTTGATTCTGGCTTTCACAAGTGACAGGCCCAATAGTGGGCCTTCCGGATCATATGGTGACTCAATTTTTACCTTTAAACGCACTGCCATTCTGTTCCTATTATTGGCTGTTACCAGTTTACATCCCACTTAGACCGAGAGGTTACACTATTCTCCACAACTTCTTCAACATCTATTGTTTGTTGACTTTTTGCTGATGGTCATTGTGACTGGTGTTAGGTGATACCTTTGTGTAGATTGGATTTGCATGCGTCTAATAATTCCTGATGTTTTGCATTTCTCAGTGTCCTTTTCATTTTTTTTAAGATTGAGCTAAACTTACAACTTCAAATTGCCTTCTTGAAAAATTTACCGCGTTTGGATTTTTATGGCCATTCCCTACCCCAGGACATTTTTTGAGGGCATGAGTCATTTACAGCCCTGCCGTCCTTGTGAATATTAGTGACCATGAGCAGTAGATTTAAAGCTGCTCTTTGAGGAAACGGCCTTAGGGTGGCAGCATTTCTAAGTTGCCAACTCTGCTTGCTAGGGAAACAGAACCTTGCTGCAAGTTGTGCTTTGAGGTTGCAGATTAGAGTGGAATGTGCCAGGACAAACCCCGATAAGTTTTAGCCTCCTTAATTCTTGTTTGTGTCTTTAAGTTGTAGTTTTTATCAG
The DNA here is from genome assembly GCF_028564815.1 of Eubalaena glacialis. Lineage (NCBI taxonomy): Eukaryota > Metazoa > Chordata > Mammalia > Artiodactyla > Balaenidae > Eubalaena > Eubalaena glacialis. The sequence goes on from NC_083717.1 coordinate 85,119,778, forward strand.
AGCAAATTTGATTGAAAAATGTCTTTTGTTCTAGGTGTACAGAATCTTGTTCATTTACACATATACATATATCTATGGATCTTTGGGTCCTTTTCCATGTCGGTTATTACAGAGTGTTGAGTAGACCACTCTTGGTATTCCATAGGTCTTTGGGGATTATATTTTTTATATGTATTAGTATATGTGTGTTAACCCCAATATCCTAATTTATCCATTCCTCACACCATTTCTTTGGCTTAACCATAAGTTTGTCTTCTCATTCTGAGATTGTCTTTCTCTATGGAAATATGTTCATTTTTATGAATTTTCAGATAACATAAGGGATATCATAGGACATTTGTCTTTCGCATTCTGACTTACTTCACGTTGTGTGATTATCTCTAGGCTCATCTGTGGTGCTGCATATGCCATTCTTTTATTTTTTTCGTGACTGATATTCCATTCTGTCCATATACCACTTCTTCTCTGTCCATTCACCTGTTTATGGACCTTCTTTTGGCTTCCATGTCGTGGCTATTTCAATATTGCTGCAGTGCACATTTGCCTGCCTCTGTCTTTCCGATTCTGGTGGTCTTAGGTTATAGGCCCAAAAGGTGCCCTGCCGCATCATATGGTAGCTCAATTTTTACCTTTTAAAGCAGCTGCATTCAGTTTTCGTTAGTGCTGTTACCAATTACATCCCACCAGCAGCTAGAAGGTACACAGTTCTCTAAAACCCCTTCAGCATTTCTAGTTTGTAGACTGTTTGCTGATGGTCATTTGACTGGTGTGAGCTGAAACCTTTTTGGAGGTTGGATTTGTATGTGGCTAATAATTCCTTGTACTGAGCTTTAGGCATGTCCATGTTGTTCTTTTCCTTTTTTTTTTAAAGTGTGAGTACAACTTCCCTCTTCATGTTGACTTCTTGAAAGATTTGTCATGTGTTGAATTTTCTTGCCTATTCCCTACCCCAGGGCATTTTTTGAGGGCAGATGCCATTTACAGCCCTGAGTCCTTGTGACTATTAAGCAACCATTAGCACTGGGTTTAAAGCTGCTGTTGTGGGAAACACCCACTAGGCGGCAGCATCATTACGTTCTCAACTCTTGTTATTAGGGCACCAGAGTCTTCCTGGACGTAGTGTTCCGAGGTTGTAAATTAGAGGGGAATGTGCTGGGACAAGCCCCCAGAAGTTTATGTCTCCTTACTTCTGTTTGTTTTTTAATTTAATTTCTATTTCTTATCGGAGAATATTGGATTAGAGTGTTGTGATTGTCTGGCTGTACAGAATCTGCTCAATGATTCATACATATGTCTGTTCATGTTCGGATTCTGTTACCATGTGTCTTATTACAGAATGTTGAGTAGACCTCGCATGGTATTTGGTAGGTGTTTTGTCATTCTATATTTTATATGTATTGGTGATTATATAATTCATAGAGTTTATATGTTATATGTTTCTATACATTTAACATACATTAGTATATGTATGTTAGCCCCATAATCCTAATTTATCCATCCTCCCACCTTTCATTTTGGTTAACCATTAGTTTCTTTTATAAGTCTGTGAGTGTCTTTTTCTGTGGAAATATGTCCATTTGTAGCAATCTTAGGATAACAGGTATAAATGATATCATAGGATATTTGTCATTCCCTTTTGACTTACTTAACCTGATATGATTATTTCTAGGCTCATCTGTAGTCCTGAAAACGGCATTTTTCATTTTTTTTCCCGAGGCTACTATTCCATTTAGTCCGTATACCACTTCTTCTCTGTCCATTCATCTGTTTATGGACCTTTTTTTGGCTTCCACGTCTTGGCTATTTCAGTAATGCTGCAGTGCACATTTGCCTGCCTCTGTCTTTCCGATTCTGGTGGTCTTAGGTTACAGGCCCAAAAGGTGCCCTGCCGCGTCATATGGTAGCTCAATTTGTACCTTTTAAAGCAGCTCCATTCAGTTTTCGTTAGTGCTCTTACCACTTTACATCCCACCAGCAGCTACAAGGTACACAGTTCTCTAAAATCCCTTCAGCATTTACAGTTTGTAGACTGTTTGCTGATGGTCATTTGACTGGTGTGAGCTGAAACCTTTTTGGAGGTTGGATTTGCATGTGACTAATAATTCCTTATACTGAGCTTTAGGCATGTGCTTTTTATTCTTTTCCTTTTTTTTTTTAAAGAGTGAGTACAACTTCCCTCTTCATATTGACTTCTTCAAAAACTTGTCAAAGAAAACTTGAATTTTCTTGCCTATTCCCTACCCCAGGGCATTTTTTGAGGGCAGGTGTCATTTACAGCCCTGCAGTCCTTGTGACTCTTAAGCAACCATTAGCACTGGGTTTAAAGCTGCTGTTGTGGGAAACAGCCACAAGGCGGCAGCATTATTACGTTCTCACCTCTTGTTACTAGGGCAACAGAGTCTTCCTGGAGGTAGTGTTCCGAGGTTGTAAATTAGAGAGGAGTGTGCTGGGATAAGCCCCCAGAAGTTTATGTCTCCTTACTTATGTTTGTTTTTTAAATTTAATTTCTCTTTCTTATCGGAGTAAATTCGATTAGAGTGTTGTGATTGTCTGGCTGTACAGAATGTGCTCAATGATTCATACATATGTCTGTTCATCTTCGGATCCTGTTACCATGTAATTTTTTACAGAATGTTGAGTAGACCTCCCTTGGTATTTGGCAGGTGTTTCGTGATTATATATTTTATATGTATTGGTGATTATATAATTCATAGAGTTTATATGTTATATGTTTCTATACATTTAACATACATTAGTATATGTATGTTATCCCCATAGTCCTAATTTATCCATCCTCCCACCTTTCATTTTGGCGAACCATTCGTTCGTTTTATAAGTCTGTGAGTGTCTTTTTCTGTGGAAATATGTTCATTGGTAGAAATCTTAGGATAACATGTATAAATGATATCATAGGATATTTGTTATTCCCTTTTGAATAACTTAACCTAATATGATTATTTCTAGGCTCATCTGTAGTCCTGAAAACGGCACTGTTCATTTTTTTCTGAGGCTACTATTCCATTCGGTACGTATACCACTTCTTCTTTGTCCATTTATCTGATGATGGACATTTTGTTTGTATCCATGTCTTAGCTATTGTAAATACTGCTGCAATACACGATTTTCCATCCCGTGTCTTTTTGATTCTGGCTTTCACAAGTGACAGGCCCAATAGTGGGCCTTCCGGATCATATGGTGACTCAATTTTTACCTTTAAACGCACTGCCATTCTGTTCCTATTATTGGCTGTTACCAGTTTACATCCCACTTAGACCGAGAGGTTACACTATTCTCCACAACTTCTTCAACATCTATTGTTTGTTGACTTTTTGCTGATGGTCATTGTGACTGGTGTTAGGTGATACCTTTGTGTAGATTGGATTTGCATGCGTCTAATAATTCCTGATGTTTTGCATTTCTCAGTGTCCTTTTCATTTTTTTTAAGATTGAGCTAAACTTACAACTTCAAATTGCCTTCTTGAAAAATTTACCGCGTTTGGATTTTTATGGCCATTCCCTACCCCAGGACATTTTTTGAGGGCATGAGTCATTTACAGCCCTGCCGTCCTTGTGAATATTAGTGACCATGAGCAGTAGATTTAAAGCTGCTCTTTGAGGAAACGGCCTTAGGGTGGCAGCATTTCTAAGTTGCCAACTCTGCTTGCTAGGGAAACAGAACCTTGCTGCAAGTTGTGCTTTGAGGTTGCAGATTAGAGTGGAATGTGCCAGGACAAACCCCGATAAGTTTTAGCCTCCTTAATTCTTGTTTGTGTCTTTAAGTTGTAGTTTTTATCAGAGCAAATTTGATTGAAAAATGTCTTTTGTTCTAGGTGTACAGAATCTTGTTCATTTACACATATACATATATCTATGGATCTTTGGGTCCTTTTCCATGTCGGTTATTACAGAGTGTTGAGTAGACCACTCTTGGTATTCCATAGGTCTTTGGGGATTATATTTTTTATATGTATTAGTATATGTGTGTTAACCCCAATATCCTAATTTATCCATTCCTCACACCATTTCTTTGGCTTAACCATAAGTTGTCTTCTCATTCTGAGATTGTCTTTCTCTATGGAAATATGTTCATTTTTATGAATTTTCAGATAACATAAGGGATATCATAGGACATTTGTCTTTCGCATTCGGACTTACTTCACGTTGTGTGATTATCTCTAGGCTCATCTGTGGTGCTGCATATGCCATTCTTTTATTTTTTTCGTGACTGATATTCCATTCTGTCCATATACCACTTCTTCTCTGTCCATTCACCTGTTTATGGACCTTCTTTTGGCTTCCATGTCGTGGCTATTTCAATATTGCTGCAGTGCACATTTGCCTGCCTCTGTCTTTCCGATTCTGGTGGTCTTAGGTTATAGGCCCAAAAGGTGCCCTGCCGCATCATATGGTAGCTCAATTTTTACCTTTTAAAGCAGCTGCATTCAGTTTTCGTTAGTGCTGTTACCAATTACATCCCACCAGCAGCTAGAAGGTACACAGTTCTCTAAAACCCCTTCAGCATTTCTAGTTTGTAGACTGTTTGCTGATGGTCATTTGACTGGTGTGAGCTGAAACCTTTTTGGAGGTTGGATTTGTATGTGGCTAATAATTCCTTGTACTGAGCTTTAGGCATGTCCATGTTGTTCTTTTCCTTTTTTTTTAAAGTGTGAGTACAACTTCCCTCTTCATGTTGACTTCTTGAAAGATTTGTCATGTGTTGAATTTTCTTGCCTATTCCCTACCCCAGGGCATTTTTTGAGGGCAGATGCCATTTACAGCCCTGAGTCCTTGTGACTATTAAGCAACCATTAGCACTGGGTTTAAAGCTGCTGTTGTGGGAAACACCCACTAGGCGGCAGCATCATTACGTTCTCAACTCTTGTTATTAGGGCACCAGAGTCTTCCTGGACGTAGTGTTCCGAGGTTGTAAATTAGAGGGGAATGTGCTGGGACAAGCCCCCAGAAGTTTATGTCTCCTTACTTCTGTTTGTTTTTTAATTTAATTTCTATTTCTTATCGGAGAATATTGGATTAGAGTGTTGTGATTGTCTGGCTGTACAGAATCTGCTCAATGATTCATACATATGTCTGTTCATGTTCGGATTATGTTACCATGTGTCTTATTACAGAATGTTGAGTAGACCTCGCATGGTATTTGGTAGGTGTTTTGTCATTCTATATTTTATATGTATTGGTGATTATATAATTCATAGAGTTTATATGTTATATGTTTCTATACATTTAACATACATTAGTATATGTATGTTAGCCCCATAATCCTAATTTATCCATCCTCCCACCTTTCATTTTGGTTAACCATTAGTTTCTTTTATAAGTCTGTGAGTGTCTTTTTCTGTGGAAATATGTCCATTTGTAGCAATCTTAGGATAACAGGTATAAATGATATCATAGGATATTTGTCATTCCCTTTTGACTTACTTAACCTGATATGATTATTTCTAGGCTCATCTGTAGTCCTGAAAATGGCATTTTTCATTTTTTTTCCCGAGGCTACTATTCCATTTAGTCCGTATACCACTTCTTCTCTGTCCATTCATCTGTTTATGGACCTTTTTTTGGCTTCCACGTCTTGGCTATTTCAGTAATGCTGCAGTGCACATTTGCCTGCCTCTGTCTTTCCGATTCTGGTGGTCTTAGGTTACAGGCCCAAAAGGTGCCCTGCCGCGTCATATGGTAGCTCAATTTGTACCTTTTAAAGCAGCTCCATTCAGTTTTCGTTAGTGCTCTTACCACTTTACATCCCACCAGCAGCTACAAGGTACACAGTTCTCTAAAATCCCTTCAGCATTTACACTTTGTAGACTGTTTGCTGATGGTCATTTGACTGGTGTGAGCTGAAACCTTTTTGGAGGTTGGATTTGCATGTGACTAATAATTCCTTATACTGAGCTTTAGGCATGTGCTTTTTATTCTTTTCCTTTTTTTTTTTTAAAGAGTGAGTACAACTTCCCTCTTCATATTGACTTCTTCAAAAACTTGTCAAAGAAAACTTGAATTTTCTTGCCTATTCCCTACCCCAGGGCATTTTTTGAGGGCAGGTGTCATTTACAGCCCTGCAGTCCTTGTGACTCTTAAGCAACCATTAGCACTGGGTTTAAAGCTGCTGTTGTGGGAAACAGCCACAAGGCGGCAGCATTATTACGTTCTCACCTCTTGTTACTAGGGCAACAGAGTCTTCCTGGAGGTAGTGTTCCGAGGTTGTAAATTAGAGAGGAGTGTGCTGGGATAAGCCCCCAGAAGTTTATGTCTCCTTACTTATGTTTGTTTTTTAAATGTAATTTCTCTTTCTTATCGGAGTAAATTCGATTAGAGTGTTGTGATTGTCTGGCTGTACAGAATGTGCTCAATGATTCATACATATGTCTGTTCATCTTCGGATCCTGTTACCATGTAATTTTTTACAGAATGTTGAGTAGACCTCCCTTGGTATTTGGCAGGTGTTTCGTGATTATATATTTTATATGTATTGGTGATTATATAATTCATAGAGTTTATATGTTATATGTTTCTATACATTTAACATACATTAGTATATGTATGTTATCCCCATAGTCCTAATTTATCCATCCTCCCACCTTTCATTTTGGCGAACCATTCGTTCGTTTTATAAGTCTGTGAGTGTCTTTTTCTGTGGAAATATGTTCATTGGTAGAAATCTTAGGATAACATGTATAAATGATATCATAGGATATTTGTTATTCCCTTTTGAATAACTTAACCTAATATGATTATTTCTAGGCTCATCTGTAGTCCTGAAAACGGCACTGTTCATTTTTTTCTGAGGCTACTATTCCATTCGGTACGTATACCACTTCTTCTTTGTCCATTTATCTGATGATGGACATTTTGTTTGTATCCATGTCTTAGCTATTGTAAATACTGCTGCAATACACGATTTTCCATCCCGTGTCTTTTTGATTCTGGCTTTCACAAGTGACAGGCCCAATAGTGGGCCTTCCGGATCATATGGTGACTCAATTTTTACCTTTAAACGCACTGCCATTCTGTTCCTATTATTGGCTGTTACCAGTTTACATCCCACTTAGACCGAGAGGTTACACTATTCTCCACAACTTCTTCAACATCTATTGTTTGTTGACTTTTTGCTGATGGTCATTGTGACTGGTGTTAGGTGATACCTTTGTGTAGATTGGATTTGCATGCGTCTAATAATTCCTGATGTTTTGCATTTCTCAGTGTCCTTTTCATTTTTTTTAAGATTGAGCTAAACTTACAACTTCAAATTGCCTTCTTGAAAAATTTACCGCGTTTGGATTTTTATGGCCATTCCCTACCCCAGGACATTTTTTGAGGGCATGAGTCATTTACAGCCCTGCCGTCCTTGTGAATATTAGTGACCATGAGCAGTAGATTTAAAGCTGCTCTTTGAGGAAACGGCCTTAGGGTGGCAGCATTTCTAAGTTGCCAACTCTGCTTGCTAGGGAAACAGAACCTTGCTGCAAGTTGTGCTTTGAGGTTGCAGATTAGAGTGGAATGTGCCAGGACAAACCCCGATAAGTTTTAGCCTCCTTAATTCTTGTTTGTGTCTTTAAGTTGTAGTTTTTATCAGAGCAAATTTGATTGAAAAATGTCTTTTGTTCTAGGTGTACAGAATCTTGTTCATTTACACATATACATATATCTATGGATCTTTGGGTCCTTTTCCATGTCGGTTATTACAGAGTGTTGAGTAGACCACTCTTGGTATTCCATAGGTCTTTGGGGATTATATTTTTTATATGTATTAGTATATGTGTGTTAACCCCAATATCCTAATTTATCCATTCCTCACACCATTTCTTTGGCTTAACCATAAGTTGTCTTCTCATTCTGAGATTGTCTTTCTCTATGGAAATATGTTCATTTTTATGAATTTTCAGATAACATAAGGGATATCATAGGACATTTGTCTTTCGCATTCTGACTTACTTCACGTTGTGTGATTATCTCTAGGCTCATCTGTGGTGCTGCATATGCCATTCTTTTATTTTTTTCGTGACTGATATTCCATTCTGTCCATATACCACTTCTTCTCTGTCCATTCACCTGTTTATGGACCTTCTTTTGGCTTCCATGTCGTGGCTATTTCAATATTGCTGCAGTGCACATTTGCCTGCCTCTGTCTTTCCGATTCTGGTGGTCTTAGGTTATAGGCCCAAAAGGTGCCCTGCCGCATCATATGGTAGCTCAATTTTTACCTTTTAAAGCAGCTGCATTCAGTTTTCGTTAGTGCTGTTACCAGTTACATCCCACCAGCAGCTAGAAGGTACACAGTTCTCTAAAACCCCTTCAGCATTTCTAGTTTGTAGACTGTTTGCTGATGGTCATTTGACTGGTGTGAGCTGAAACCTTTTTGGAGGTTGGATTTGTATGTGGCTAATAATTCCTTGTACTGAGCTTTAGGCATGTCCATGTTGTTCTTTTCCTTTTTTTTTTAAAGTGTGAGTACAACTTCCCTCTTCATGTTGACTTCTTGAAAGATTTGTCATGTGTTGAATTTTCTTGCCTATTCCCTACCCCAGGGCATTTTTTGAGGGCAGATGCCATTTACAGCCCTGAGTCCTTGTGACTATTAAGCAACCATTAGCACTGGGTTTAAAGCTGCTGTTGTGGGAAACACCCACTAGGCGGCAGCATCATTACGTTCTCAACTCTTGTTATTAGGGCACCAGAGTCTTCCTGGACGTAGTGTTCCGAGGTTGTAAATTAGAGGGGAATGTGCTGGGACAAGCCCCCAGAAGTTTATGTCTCCTTACTTCTGTTTGTTTTTTAATTTAATTTCTATTTCTTATCGGAGAATATTGGATTAGAGTGTTGTGATTGTCTGGCTGTACAGAATCTGCTCAATGATTCATACATATGTCTGTTCATGTTCGGATTCTGTTACCATGTGTCTTATTACAGAATGTTGAGTAGACCTCGCATGGTATTTGGTAGGTGTTTTGTCATTCTATATTTTATATGTATTGGTGATTATATAATTCATAGAGTTTATATGTTATATGTTTCTATACATTTAACATACATTAGTATATGTATGTTAGCCCCATAATCCTAATTTATCCATCCTCCCACCTTTCATTTTGGTTAACCATTAGTTTCTTTTATAAGTCTGTGAGTGTCTTTTTCTGTGGAAATATGTCCATTTGTAGCAATCTTAGGATAACAGGTATAAATGATATCATAGGATATTTGTCATTCCCTTTTGACTTACTTAACCTGATATGATTATTTCTAGGCTCATCTGTAGTCCTGAAAACGGCATTTTTCATTTTTTTTCCCGAGGCTACTATTCCATTTAGTCCGTATACCACTTCTTCTCTGTCCATTCATCTGTTTATGGACCTTTTTTTGGCTTCCACGTCTTGGCTATTTCAGTAATGCTGCAGTGCACATTTGCCTGCCTCTGTCTTTCCGATTCTGGTGGTCTTAGGTTACAGGCCCAAAAGGTGCCCTGCCGCGTCATATGGTAGCTCAATTTGTACCTTTTAAAGCAGCTCCATTCAGTTTTCGTTAGTGCTCTTACCACTTTACATCCCACCAGCAGCTACAAGGTACACAGTTCTCTAAAATCCCTTCAGCATTTACAGTTTGTAGACTGTTTGCTGATGGTCATTTGACTGGTGTGAGCTGAAACCTTTTTGGAGGTTGGATTTGCATGTGACTAATAATTCCTTATACTGAGCTTTAGGCATGTGCTTTTTATTCTTTTCCTTTTTTTTTTTAAAGACTGAGTACAACTTCCCTCTTCATATTGACTTCTTCAAAAACTTGTCAAAGAAAACTTGAATTTTCTTGCCTATTCCCTACCCCAGGGCATTTTTTGAGGGCAGGTGTCATTTACAGCCCTGCAGTCCTTGTGACTCTTAAGCAACCATTAGCACTGGGTTTAAAGCTGCTGTTGTGGGAAACAGCCACAAGGCGGCAGCATTATTACGTTCTCACCTCTTGTTACTAGGGCAACAGAGTCTTCCTGGAGGTAGTGTTCCGAGGTTGTAAATTAGAGAGGAGTGTGCTGGGATAAGCCCCCAGAAGTTTATGTCTCCTTACTTATGTTTGTTTTTTAAATTTAATTTCTCTTTCTTATCGGAGTAAATTCGATTAGAGTGTTGTGATTGTCTGGCTGTACAGAATGTGCTCAATGATTCATACATATGTCTGTTCATCTTCGGATCCTGTTACCATGTAATTTTTTACAGAATGTTGAGTAGACCTCCCTTGGTATTTGGCAGGTGTTTCGTGATTATATATTTTATATGTATTGGTGATTATATAATTCATAGAGTTTATATGTTATATGTTTCTATACATTTAACATACATTAGTATATGTATGTTATCCCCATAGTCCTAATTTATCCATCCTCCCACCTTTCATTTTGGCGAACCATTCGTTCGTTTTATAAGTCTGTGAGTGTCTTTTTCTGTGGAAATATGTTCATTGGTAGAAATCTTAGGATAACATGTATAAATGATATCATAGGATATTTGTTATTCCCTTTTGAATAACTTAACCTAATATGATTATTTCTAGGCTCATCTGTAGTCCTGAAAACGGCACTGTTCATTTTTTTCTGAGGCTACTATTCCATTCGGTACGTATACCACTTCTTCTTTGTCCATTTATCTGATGATGGACATTTTGTTTGTATCCATGTCTTAGCTATTGTAAATACTGCTGCAATACACGATTTTCCATCCCGTGTCTTTTTGATTCTGGCTTTCACAAGTGACAGGCCCAATAGTGGGCCTTCCGGATCATATGGTGACTCAATTTTTACCTTTAAACGCACTGCCATTCTGTTCCTATTATTGGCTGTTACCAGTTTACATCCCACTTAGACCGAGAGGTTACACTATTCTCCACAACTTCTTCAACATCTATTGTTTGTTGACTTTTTGCTGATGGTCATTGTGACTGGTGTTAGGTGATACCTTTGTGTAGATTGGATTTGCATGCGTCTAATAATTCCTGATGTTTTGCATTTCTCAGTGTCCTTTTCATTTTTTTTAAGATTGAGCTAAACTTACAACTTCAAATTGCCTTCTTGAAAAATTTACCGCGTTTGGATTTTTATGGCCATTCCCTACCCCAGGACATTTTTTGAGGGCATGAGTCATTTACAGCCCTGCCGTCCTTGTGAATATTAGTGACCATGAGCAGTAGATTTAAAGCTGCTCTTTGAGGAAATGGCCTTAGGGTGGCAGCATTTCTAAGTTGCCAACTCTGCTTGCTAGGGAAACAGAACCTTGCTGCAAGTTGTGCTTTGAGGTTGCAGATTAGAGTGGAATGTGCCAGGACAAACCCCGATAAGTTTTAGCCTCCTTAATTCTTGTTTGTGTCTTTAAGTTGTAGTTTTTATCAGAGCAAATTTGATTGAAAAATGTCTTTTGTTCTAGGTGTACAGAATCTTGTTCATTTACACATATACATATATCTATGGATCTTTGGGTCCTTTTCCATGTCGGTTATTACAGAGTGTTGAGTAGACCACTCTTGGTATTCCATAGGTCTTTGGGGATTATATTTTTTATATGTATTAGTATATGTGTGTTAACCCCAATATCCTAATTTATCCATTCCTCACACCATTTCTTTGGCTTAACCATAAGTTTGTCTTCTCATTCTGAGATTGTCTTTCTCTATGGAAATATGTTCATTTTTATGAATTTTCAGATAACATAAGGGATATCATAGGACATTTGTCTTTCGCATTCTGACTTACTTCACGTTGTGTGATTATCTCTAGGCTCATCTGTGGTGCTGCATATGCCATTCTTTTATTTTTTTCGTGACTGATATTCCATTCTGTCCATATACCACTTCTTCTCTGTCCATTCACCTGTTTATGGACCTTCTTTTGGCTTCCATGTCGTGGCTATTTCAATATTGCTGCAGTGCACATTTGCCTGCCTCTGTCTTTCCGATTCTGGTGGTCTTAGGTTATAGGCCCAAAAGGTGCCCTGCCGCATCATATGGTAGCTCAATTTTTACCTTTTAAAGCAGCTGCATTCAGTTTTCGTTAGTGCTGTTACCAGTTACATCCCACCAGCAGCTAGAAGGTACACAGTTCTCTAAAACCCCTTCAGCATTTCTAGTTTGTAGACTGTTTGCTGATGGTCATTTGACTGGTGTGAGCTGAAACCTTTTTGGAGGTTGGATTTGTATGTGGCTAATAATTCCTTGTACTGAGCTTTAGGCATGTCCATGTTGTTCTTTTCCTTTTTTTTTAAAGTGTGAGTACAACTTCCCTCTTCATGTTGACTTCTTGAAAGATTTGTCATGTGTTGAATTTTCTTGCCTATTCCCTACCCCAGGGCATTTTTTGAGGGCAGATGCCATTTACAGCCCTGAGTCCTTGTGACTATTAAGCAACCATTAGCACTGGGTTTAAAGCTGCTGTTGTGGGAAACACCCACTAGGCGGCAGCATCATTACGTTCTCAACTCTTGTTATTAGGGCACCAGAGTCTTCCTGGACGTAGTGTTCCGAGGTTGTAAATTAGAGGGGAATGTGCTGGGACAAGCCCCCAGAAGTTTATGTCTCCTTACTTCTGTTTGTTTTTTAATTTAATTTCTATTTCTTATCGGAGAATATTGGATTAGAGTGTTGTGATTGTCTGGCTGTACAGAATCTGCTCAATGATTCATACATATGTCTGTTCATGTTCGGATTCTGTTACCATGTGTCTTATTACAGAATGTTGAGTAGACCTCGCATGGTATTTGGTAGGTGTTTTGTCATTCTATATTTTATATGTATTGGTGATTATATAATTCATAGAGTTTATATGTTATATGTTTCTATACATTTAACATTCATTAGTATATGTATGTTAGCCCCATAATCCTAATTTATCCATCCTCCCACCTTTCATTTTGGTTAACCATTAGTTTCTTTTATAAGTCTGTGAGTGTCTTTTTCTGTGGAAATATGTCCATTTGTAGCAATCTTAGGATAACAGGTATAAATGATATCATAGGATATTTGTCATTCCCTTTTGACTTACTTAACCTGATATGATTATTTCTAGGCTCATCTGTAGTCCTGAAAACGGCATTTTTCATTTTTTTTCCCGAGGCTACTATTCCATTTAGTCCGTATACCACTTCTTCTTTGTCCATTCATCTGTTTATGGACCTTTTTTTGGCTTCCACGTCTTGGCTATTTCAGTAATGCTGCAGTGCACATTTGCCTGCCTCTGTCTTTCCGATTCTGGTGGTCTTAGGTTACAGGCCCAAAAGGTGCCCTGCCGCGTCATATGGTAGCTCAATTTTTACCTTTTAAAGCAGCTCCATTCAGTTTTCGTTAGTGCTCTTACCACTTTACATCCCACCAGCAGCTACAAGGTACACAGTTCTCTAAAATCCCTTCAGCATTTACAGTTTGTAGACTGTTTGCTGATGGTCATTTGACTGGTGTGAGCTGAAACCTTTTTGGAGGTTGGATTTGCATGTGACTAATAATTCCTTATACTGAGCTTTAGGCATGTGCTTTTTATTCTTTTCCTTTTTTTTTTTAAAGACTGAGTACAACTTCCCTCTTCATATTGACTTCTTCAAAAACTTGTCAAAGAAAACTTGAATTTTCTTGCCTATTCCCTACCCCAGGGCATTTTTTGAGGGCAGGTGTCATTTACAGCCCTGCAGTCCTTGTGACTCTTAAGCAACCATTAGCACTGGGTTTAAAGCTGCTGTTGTGGGAAACAGCCACAAGGCGGCAGCATTATTACGTTCTCACCTCTTGTTACTAGGGCAACAGAGTCTTCCTGGAGGTAGTGTTCCGAGGTTGTAAATTAGAGAGGAGTGTGCTGGGATAAGCCCCCAGAAGTTTATGTCTCCTTACTTATGTTTGTTTTTTAAATTTAATTTCTCTTTCTTATCGGAGTAAATTCGATTAGAGTGTTGTGATTGTCTGGCTGTACAGAATGTGCTCAATGATTCATACATATGTCTGTTCATCTTCGGATCCTGTTACCATGTAATTTTTTACAGAATGTTGAGTAGACCTCCCTTGGTATTTGGCAGGTGTTTCGTGATTATATATTTTATATGTATTGGTGATTATATAATTCATAGAGTTTATATGTTATATGTTTCTATACATTTAACATACATTAGTATATGTATGTTATCCCCATAGTCCTAATTTATCCATCCTCCCACCTTTCATTTTGGCGAACCATTCGTTCGTTTTATAAGTCTGTGAGTGTCTTTTTCTGTGGAAATATGTTCATTGGTAGAAATCTTAGGATAACATGTATAAATGATATCATAGGATATTTGTTATTCCCTTTTGAATAACTTAACCTAATATGATTATTTCTAGGCTCATCTGTAGTCCTGAAAACGGCACTGTTCATTTTTTTCTGAGGCTACTATTCCATTCGGTACGTATACCACTTCTTCTTTGTCCATTTATCTGATGATGGACATTTTGTTTGTATCCATGTCTTAGCTATTGTAAATACTGCTGCAATACACGATTTTCCATCCCGTGTCTTTTTGATTCTGGCTTTCACAAGTGACAGGCCCAATAGTGGGCCTTCCGGATCATATGGTGACTCAATTTTTACCTTTAAACGCACTGCCATTCTGTTCCTATTATTGGCTGTTACCAGTTTACATCCCACTTAGACCGAGAGGTTACACTATTCTCCACAACTTCTTCAACATCTATTGTTTGTTGACTTTTTGCTGATGGTCATTGTGACTGGTGTTAGGTGATACCTTTGTGTAGATTGGATTTGCATGCGTCTAATAATTCCTGATGTTTTGCATTTCTCAGTGTCCTTTTCATTTTTTTTTAAGATTGAGCTAAACTTACAACTTCAAATTGCCTTCTTGAAAAATTTACCGCGTTTGGATTTTTATGGCCATTCCCTACCCCAGGACATTTTTTGAGGGCATGAGTCATTTACAGCCCTGCCGTCCTTGTGAATATTAGTGACCATGAGCAGTAGATTTAAAGCTGCTCTTTGAGGAAACGGCCTTAGGGTGGCAGCATTTCTAAGTTGCCAACTCTGCTTGCTAGGGAAACAGAACCTTGCTGCAAGTTGTGCTTTGAGGTTGCAGATTAGAGTGGAATGTGCCAGGACAAACCCCGATAAGTTTTAGCCTCCTTAATTCTTGTTTGTGTCTTTAAGTTGTAGTTTTTATCAGAGCAAATTTGATTGAAAAATGTCTTTTGTTCTAGGTGTACAGAATCTTGTTCATTTACACATATACATATATCTATGGATCTTTGGGTCCTTTTCCATGTCGGTTATTACAGAGTGTTGAGTAGACCACTCTTGGTATTCCATAGGTCTTTGGGGATTATATTTTTTATATGTATTAGTATATGTGTGTTAACCCCAATATCCTAATTTATCCATTCCTCACACCATTTCTTTGGCTTAACCATAAGTTTGTCTTCTCATTCTGAGATTGTCTTTCTCTATGGAAATATGTTCATTTTTATGAATTTTCAGATAACATAAGGGATATCATAGGACATTTGTCTTTCGCATTCTGACTTACTTCACGTTGTGTGATTATCTCTAGGCTCATCTGTGGTGCTGCATATGCCATTCTTTTATTTTTTTCGTGACTGATATTCCATTCTGTCCATATACCACTTCTTCTCTGTCCATTCACCTGTTTATGGACCTTCTTTTGGCTTCCATGTCGTGGCTATTTCAATATTGCTGCAGTGCACATTTGCCTGCCTCTGTCTTTCCGATTCTGGTGGTCTTAGGTTATAGGCCCAAAAGGTGCCCTGCCGCATCATATGGTAGCTCAATTTTTACCTTTTAAAGCAGCTGCATTCAGTTTTCGTTAGTGCTGTTACCAATTACATCCCACCAGCAGCTAGAAGGTACACAGTTCTCTAAAACCCCTTCAGCATTTCTAGTTTGTAGACTGTTTGCTGATGGTCATTTGACTGGTGTGAGCTGAAACCTTTTTGGAGGTTGGATTTGTATGTGGCTAATAATTCCTTGTACTGAGCTTTAGGCATGTCCATGTTGTTCTTTTCCTTTTTTTTTTAAAGTGTGAGTACAACTTCCCTCTTCATGTTGACTTCTTGAAAGATTTGTCATGTGTTGAATTTTCTTGCCTATTCCCTACCCCAGGGCATTTTTTGAGGGCAGATGCCACTTACAGCCCTGAGTCCTTGTGACTATTAAGCAACCATTAGCACTGGGTTTAAAGCTGCTGTTGTGGGAAACACCCACTAGGCGGCAGCATCATTACGTTCTCAACTCTTGTTATTAGGGCGCCAGAGTCTTCCTGGACGTAGTGTTCCGAGGTTGTAAATTAGAGGGGAATGTGCTGGGACAAGCCCCCAGAAGTTTATGTCTCCTTACTTCTGTTTGTTTTTTAATTTAATTTCTATTTCTTATCGGAGAATATTGGATTAGAGTGTTGTGATTGTCTGGCTGTACAGAATCTGCTCAATGATTCATACATATGTCTGTTCATGTTCGGATTCTGTTACCATGTGTCTTATTACAGAATGTTGAGTAGACCTCGCATGGTATTTGGTAGGTGTTTTGTCATTCTATATTTTATATGTATTGGTGATTATATAATTCATAGAGTTTATATGTTATATGTTTCTATACATTTAACATACATTAGTATATGTATGTTAGCCCCATAATCCTAATTTATCCATCCTCCCACCTTTCATTTTGGTTAACCATTAGTTTCTTTTATAAGTCTGTGAGTGTCTTTTTCTGTGGAAATATGTCCATTTGTAGCAATCTTAGGATAACAGGTATAAATGATATCATAGGATATTTGTCATTCCCTTTTGACTTACTTAACCTGATATGATTATTTCTAGGCTCATCTGTAGTCCTGAAAACGGCATTTTTCATTTTTTTTCCCGAGGCTACTATTCCATTTAGTCCGTATACCACTTCTTCTTTGTCCATTCATCTGTTTATGGACCTTTTTTTGGCTTCCACGTCTTGGCTATTTCAGTAATGCTGCAGTGCACATTTGCCTGCCTCTGTCTTTCCGATTCTGGTGGTCTTAGGTTACAGGCCCAAAAGGTGCCCTGCCGCGTCATATGGTAGCTCAATTTTTACCTTTTAAAGCAGCTCCATTCAGTTTTCGTTAGTGCTCTTACCACTTTACATCCCACCAGCAGCTACAAGGTACACAGTTCTCTAAAATCCCTTCAGCATTTACAGTTTGTAGACTGTTTGCTGATGGTCATTTGACTGGTGTGAGCTGAAACCTTTTTGGAGGTTGGATTTGCATGTGACTAATAATTCCTTATACTGAGCTTTAGGCATGTGCTTTTTATTCTTTTCCTTTTTTTTTTTAAAGAGTGAGTACAACTTCCCTCTTCATATTGACTTCTTCAAAAACTTATCAAAGAAAACTTGAATTTTCTTGCCTATTCCCTACCCCAGGGCATTTTTTGAGGGCAGGTGTCATTTACAGCCCTGCAGTCCTTGTGACTCTTAAGCAACCATTAGCACTGGATTTAAAGCTGCTGTTGTGGGAAACAGCCACAAGGCGGCAGCATTATTACGTTCTCACCTCTTGTTACTAGGGCAACAGAGTCTTCCTGGAGGTAGTGTTCCGAGGTTGTAAATTAGAGAGGAGTGTGCTGGGATAAGCCCCCAGAAGTTTATGTCTCCTTACTTATGTTTGTTTTTTAAATTTAATTTCTCTTTCTTATCGGAGTAAATTCGATTAGAGTGTTGTGATTGTCTGGCTGTACAGAATGTGCTCAATGATTCATACATATGTCTGTTCATCTTCGGATCCTGTTACCATGTAATTTTTTACAGAATGTTGAGTAGACCTCCCTTGGTATTTGGCAGGTGTTTCGTGATTATATATTTTATATGTATTGGTGATTATATAATTCATAGAGTTTATATGTTATATGTTTCTATACATTTAACATACATTAGTATATGTATGTTATCCCCATAGTCCTAATTTATCCATCCTCCCACCTTTCATTTTGGCGAACCATTCGTTCGTTTTATAAGTCTGTGAGTGTCTTTTTCTGTGGAAATATGTTCATTGGTAGAAATCTTAGGATAACATGTATAAATGATATCATAGGATATTTGTTATTCCCTTTTGAATAACTTAACCTAATATGATTATTTCTAGGCTCATCTGTAGTCCTGAAAACGGCACTGTTCATTTTTTTCTGAGGCTACTATTCCATTCGGTACGTATACCACTTCTTCTTTGTCCATTTATCTGATGATGGACATTTTGTTTGTATCCATGTCTTAGCTATTGTAAATACTGCTGCAATACACGATTTTCCATCCCGTGTCTTTTTGATTCTGGCTTTCACAAGTGACAGGCCCAATAGTGGGCCTTCCGGATCATATGGTGACTCAATTTTTACCTTTAAACGCACTGCCATTCTGTTCCTATTATTGGCTGTTACCAGTTTACATCCCACTTAGACCGAGAGGTTACACTATTCTCCACAACTTCTTCAACATCTATTGTTTGTTGACTTTTTGCTGATGGTCATTGTGACTGGTGTTAGGTGATACCTTTGTGTAGATTGGATTTGCATGCGTCTAATAATTCCTGATGTTTTGCATTTCTCAGTGTCCTTTTCATTTTTTTTTAAGATTGAGCTAAACTTACAACTTCAAATTGCCTTCTTGAAAAATTTACCGCGTTTGGATTTTTATGGCCATTCCCTACCCCAGGACATTTTTTGAGGGCATGAGTCATTTACAGCCCTGCCGTCCTTGTGAATATTAGTGACCATGAGCAGTAGATTTAAAGCTGCTCTTTGAGGAAACGGCCTTAGGGTGGCAGCATTTCTAAGTTGCCAACTCTGCTTGCTAGGGAAACAGAACCTTGCTGCAAGTTGTGCTTTGAGGTTGCAGATTAGAGTGGAATGTGCCAGGACAAACCCCGATAAGTTTTAGCCTCCTTAATTCTTGTTTGTGTCTTTAAGTTGTAGTTTTTATCAGAGCAAATTTGATTGAAAAATGTCTTTTGTTCTAGGTGTACAGAATCTTGTTCATTTACACATATACATATATCTATGGATCTTTGGGTCCTTTTCCATGTCGGTTATTACAGAGTGTTGAGTAGACCACTCTTGGTATTCCATAGGTCTTTGGGGATTATATTTTTTATATGTATTAGTATATGTGTGTTAACCCCAATATCCTAATTTATCCATTCCTCACACCATTTCTTTGGCTTAACCATAAGTTGTCTTCTCATTCTGAGATTGTCTTTCTCTATGGAAATATGTTCATTTTTATGAATTTTCAGATAACATAAGGGATATCATAGGACATTTGTCTTTCGCATTCTGACTTACTTCACGTTGTGTGATTATCTCTAGGCTCATCTGTGGTGCTGCATATGCCATTCTTTTATTTTTTTCGTGACTGATATTCCATTCTGTCCATATACCACTTCTTCTCTGTCCATTCACCTGTTTATGGACCTTCTTTTGGCTTCCATGTCGTGGCTATTTCAATATTGCTGCAGTGCACATTTGCCTGCCTCTGTCTTTCCGATTCTGGTGGTCTTAGGTTATAGGCCCAAAAGGTGCCCTGCCGCATCATATGGTAGCTCAATTTTTACCTTTTAAAGCAGCTGCATTCAGTTTTCGTTAGTGCTGTTACCAATTACATCCCACCAGCAGCTAGAAGGTACACAGTTCTCTAAAACCCCTTCAGCATTTCTAGTTTGTAGACTGTTTGCTGATGGTCATTTGACTGGTGTGAGCTGAAACCTTTTTGGAGGTTGGATTTGTATGTGGCTAATAATTCCTTGTACTGAGCTTTAGGCATGTCCATGTTGTTCTTTTCCTTTTTTTTTTAAAGTGTGAGTACAACTTCCCTCTTCATGTTGACTTCTTGAAAGATTTGTCATGTGTTGAATTTTCTTGCCTATTCCCTACCCCAGGGCATTTTTTGAGGGCAGATGCCATTTACAGCCCTGAGTCCTTGTGACTATTAAGCAACCATTAGCACTGGGTTTAAAGCTGCTGTTGTGGGAAACACCCACTAGGCGGCAGCATCATTACGTTCTCAACTCTTGTTATTAGGGCACCAGAGTCTTCCTGGACGTAGTGTTCCGAGGTTGTAAATTAGAGGGGAATGTGCTGGGACAAGCCCCCAGAAGTTTATGTCTCCTTACTTCTGTTTGTTTTTTAATTTAATTTCTATTTCTTATCGGAGAATATTGGATTAGAGTGTTGTGATTGTCTGGCTGTACAGAATGTGCTCAATGATTCATACATATGTCTGTTCATCTTCGGATCCTGTTACCATGTAATTTTTTACAGAATGTTGAGTAGACCTCCCTTGGTATTTGGCAGGTGTTTCGTGATTATATATTTTATATGTATTGGTGATTATATAATTCATAGAGTTTATATGTTATATGTTTCTATACATTTAACATACATTAGTATATGTATGTTATCCCCATAGTCCTAATTTATCCATCCTCCCACCTTTCATTTTGGCGAACCATTCGTTCGTTTTATAAGTCTGTGAGTGTCTTTTTCTGTGGAAATATGTTCATTGGTAGAAATCTTAGGATAACATGTATAAATGATATCATAGGATATTTGTTATTCCCTTTTGAATAACTTAACCTAATATGATTATTTCTAGGCTCATCTGTAGTCCTGAAAACGGCACTGTTCATTTTTTTCTGAGGCTACTATTCCATTCGGTACGTATACCACTTCTTCTTTGTCCATTTATCTGATGATGGACATTTTGTTTGTATCCATGTCTTAGCTATTGTAAATACTGCTGCAATACACGATTTTCCATCCCGTGTCTTTTTGATTCTGGCTTTCACAAGTGACAGGCCCAATAGTGGGCCTTCCGGATCATATGGTGACTCAATTTTTACCTTTAAACGCACTGCCATTCTGTTCCTATTATTGGCTGTTACCAGTTTACATCCCACTTAGACCGAGAGGTTACACTATTCTCCACAACTTCTTCAACATCTATTGTTTGTTGACTTTTTGCTGATGGTCATTGTGACTGGTGTTAGGTGATACCTTTGTGTAGATTGGATTTGCATGCGTCTAATAATTCCTGATGTTTTGCATTTCTCAGTGTCCTTTTCATTTTTTTTAAGATTGAGCTAAACTTACAACTTCAAATTGCCTTCTTGAAAAATTTACCGCGTTTGGATTTTTATGGCCATTCCCTACCCCAGGACATTTTTTGAGGGCATGAGTCATTTACAGCCCTGCCGTCCTTGTGAATATTAGTGACCATGAGCAGTAGATTTAAAGCTGCTCTTTGAGGAAACGGCCTTAGGGTGGCAGCATTTCTAAGTTGCCAACTCTGCTTGCTAGGGAAACAGAACCTTGCTGCAAGTTGTGCTTTGAGGTTGCAGATTAGAGTGGAATGTGCCAGGACAAACCCCGATAAGTTTTAGCCTCCTTAATTCTTGTTTGTGTCTTTAAGTTGTAGTTTTTATCAGAGCAAATTTGATTGAAAAATGTCTTTTGTTCTAGGTGTACAGAATCTTGTTCATTTACACATATACATATATCTATGGATCTTTGGGTCCTTTTCCATGTCGGTTATTACAGAGTGTTGAGTAGACCACTCTTGGTATTCCATAGGTCTTTGGGGATTATATTTTTTATATGTATTAGTATATGTGTGTTAACCCCAATATCCTAATTTATCCATTCCTCACACCATTTCTTTGGCTTAACCATAAGTTGTCTTCTCATTCTGAGATTGTCTTTCTCTATGGAAATATGTTCATTTTTATGAATTTTCAGATAACATAAGGGATATCATAGGACATTTGTCTTTCGCATTCGGACTTACTTCACGTTGTGTGATTATCTCTAGGCTCATCTGTGGTGCTGCATATGCCATTCTTTTATTTTTTTCGTGACTGATATTCCATTCTGTCCATATACCACTTCTTCTCTGTCCATTCACCTGTTTATGGACCTTCTTTTGGCTTCCATGTCGTGGCTATTTCAATATTGCTGCAGTGCACATTTGCCTGCCTCTGTCTTTCCGATTCTGGTGGTCTTAGGTTATAGGCCCAAAAGGTGCCCTGCCGCATCATATGGTAGCTCAATTTTTACCTTTTAAAGCAGCTGCATTCAGTTTTCGTTAGTGCTGTTACCAATTACATCCCACCAGCAGCTAGAAGGTACACAGTTCTCTAAAACCCCTTCAGCATTTCTAGTTTGTAGACTGTTTGCTGATGGTCATTTGACTGGTGTGAGCTGAAACCTTTTTGGAGGTTGGATTTGTATGTGGCTAATAATTCCTTGTACTGAGCTTTAGGCATGTCCATGTTGTTCTTTTCCTTTTTTTTTAAAGTGTGAGTACAACTTCCCTCTTCATGTTGACTTCTTGAAAGATTTGTCATGTGTTGAATTTTCTTGCCTATTCCCTACCCCAGGGCATTTTTTGAGGGCAGATGCCATTTACAGCCCTGAGTCCTTGTGACTATTAAGCAACCATTAGCACTGGGTTTAAAGCTGCTGTTGTGGGAAACACCCACTAGGCGGCAGCATCATTACGTTCTCAACTCTTGTTATTAGGGCACCAGAGTCTTCCTGGACGTAGTGTTCCGAGGTTGTAAATTAGAGGGGAATGTGCTGGGACAAGCCCCCAGAAGTTTATGTCTCCTTACTTCTGTTTGTTTTTTAATTTAATTTCTATTTCTTATCGGAGAATATTGGATTAGAGTGTTGTGATTGTCTGGCTGTACAGAATCTGCTCAATGATTCATACATATGTCTGTTCATGTTCGGATTATGTTACCATGTGTCTTATTACAGAATGTTGAGTAGACCTCGCATGGTATTTGGTAGGTGTTTTGTCATTCTATATTTTATATGTATTGGTGATTATATAATTCATAGAGTTTATATGTTATATGTTTCTATACATTTAACATACATTAGTATATGTATGTTAGCCCCATAATCCTAATTTATCCATCCTCCCACCTTTCATTTTGGTTAACCATTAGTTTCTTTTATAAGTCTGTGAGTGTCTTTTTCTGTGGAAATATGTCCATTTGTAGCAATCTTAGGATAACAGGTATAAATGATATCATAGGATATTTGTCATTCCCTTTTGACTTACTTAACCTGATATGATTATTTCTAGGCTCATCTGTAGTCCTGAAAACGGCATTTTTCATTTTTTTTCCCGAGGCTACTATTCCATTTAGTCCGTATACCACTTCTTCTCTGTCCATTCATCTGTTTATGGACCTTTTTTTGGCTTCCACGTCTTGGCTATTTCAGTAATGCTGCAGTGCACATTTGCCTGCCTCTGTCTTTCCGATTCTGGTGGTCTTAGGTTACAGGCCCAAAAGGTGCCCTGCCGCGTCATATGGTAGCTCAATTTTTACCTTTTAAAGCAGCTCCATTCAGTTTTCGTTAGTGCTCTTACCACTTTACATCCCACCAGCAGCTACAAGGTACACAGTTCTCTAAAATCCCTTCAGCATTTACAGTTTGTAGACTGTTTGATGATGGTCATTTGACTGGTGTGAGCTGAAACCTTTTTGGAGGTTGGATTTGCATGTGACTAATAATTCCTTATACTGAGCTTTAGGCATGTGCTTTTTATTCTTTTCCTTTTTTTTTTTAAAGAGTGAGTACAACTTCCCTCTTCATATTGACTTCTTCAAAAACTTGTCAAAGAAAACTTGAATTTTCTTGCCTATTCCCTACCCCAGGGCATTTTTTGAGGGCAGGTGTCATTTACAGCCCTGCAGTCCTTGTGACTCTTAAGCAACCATTAGCACTGGGTTTAAAGCTGCTGTTGTGGGAAACAGCCACAAGGCGGCAGCATTATTACGTTCTCACCTCTTGTTACTAGGGCAACAGAGTCTTCCTGGAGGTAGTGTTCCGAGGTTGTAAATTAGAGAGGAGTGTGCTGGGATAAGCCCCCAGAAGTTTATGTCTCCTTACTTATGTTTGTTTTTTAAATGTAATTTCTCTTTCTTATCGGAGTAAATTCGATTAGAGTGTTGTGATTGTCTGGCTGTACAGAATGTGCTCAATGATTCATACATATGTCTGTTCATCTTCGGATCCTGTTACCATGTAATTTTTTACAGAATGTTGAGTAGACCTCCCTTGGTATTTGGCAGGTGTTTCGTGATTATATATTTTATATGTATTGGTGATTATATAATTCATAGAGTTTATATGTTATATGTTTCTATACATTTAACATACATTAGTATATGTATGTTATCCCCATAGTCCTAATTTATCCATCCTCCCACCTTTCATTTTGGCGAACCATTCGTTCGTTTTATAAGTCTGTGAGTGTCTTTTTCTGTGGAAATATGTTCATTGGTAGAAATCTTAGGATAACATGTATAAATGATATCATAGGATATTTGTTATTCCCTTTTGAATAACTTAACCTAATATGATTATTTCTAGGCTCATCTGTAGTCCTGAAAACGGCACTGTTCATTTTTTTCTGAGGCTACTATTCCATTCGGTACGTATACCACTTCTTCTTTGTCCATTTATCTGATGATGGACATTTTGTTTGTATCCATGTCTTAGCTATTGTAAATACTGCTGCAATACACGATTTTCCATCCCGTGTCTTTTTGATTCTGGCTTTCACAAGTGACAGGCCCAATAGTGGGCCTTCCGGATCATATGGTGACTCAATTTTTACCTTTAAACGCACTGCCATTCTGTTCCTATTATTGGCTGTTACCAGTTTACATCCCACTTAGACCGAGAGGTTACACTATTCTCCACAACTTCTTCAACATCTATTGTTTGTTGACTTTTTGCTGATGGTCATTGTGACTGGTGTTAGGTGATACCTTTGTGTAGATTGGATTTGCATGCGTCTAATAATTCCTGATGTTTTGCATTTCTCAGTGTCCTTTTCATTTTTTTTAAGATTGAGCTAAACTTACAACTTCAAATTGCCTTCTTGAAAAATTTACCGCGTTTGGATTTTTATGGCCATTCCCTACCCCAGGACATTTTTTGAGGGCATGAGTCATTTACAGCCCTGCCGTCCTTGTGAATATTAGTGACCATGAGCAGTAGATTTAAAGCTGCTCTTTGAGGAAACGGCCTTAGGGTGGCAGCATTTCTAAGTTGCCAACTCTGCTTGCTAGGGAAACAGAACCTTGCTGCAAGTTGTGCTTTGAGGTTGCAGATTAGAGTGGAATGTGCCAGGACAAACCCCGATAAGTTTTAGCCTCCTTAATTCTTGTTTGTGTCTTTAAGTTGTAGTTTTTATCAGAGCAAATTTGATTGAAAAACGTCTTTTGTTCTAGGTGTACAGAATCTTGTTCATTTACACATATACATATATCTATGGATCTTTGGGTCCTTTTCCATGTCGGTTATTACAGAGTGTTGAGTAGACCACTCTTGGTATTCCATAGGTCTTTGGGGATTATATTTTTTATATGTATTAGTATATGTGTGTTAACCCCAATATCCTAATTTATCCATTCCTCACACCATTTCTTTGGCTTAACCATAAGTTGTCTTCTCATTCTGAGATTGTCTTTCTCTATGGAAATATGTTCATTTTTATGAATTTTCAGATAACATAAGGGATATCATAGGACATTTGTCTTTCGCATTCTGACTTACTTCACGTTGTGTGATTATCTCTAGGCTCATCTGTGGTGCTGCATATGCCATTCTTTTATTTTTTTCGTGACTGATATTCCATTCTGTCCATATACCACTTCTTCTCTGTCCATTCACCTGTTTATGGACCTTCTTTTGGCTTCCATGTCGTGGCTATTTCAATATTGCTGCAGTGCACATTTGCCTGCCTCTGTCTTTCCGATTCTGGTGGTCTTAGGTTATAGGCCCAAAAGGTGCCCTGCCGCATCATATGGTAGCTCAATTTTTACCTTTTAAAGCAGCTGCATTCAGTTTTCGTTAGTGCTGTTACCAGTTACATCCCACCAGCAGCTAGAAGGTACACAGTTCTCTAAAACCCCTTCAGCATTTCTAGTTTGTAGACTGTTTGCTGATGGTCATTTGACTGGTGTGAGCTGAAACCTTTTTGGAGGTTGGATTTGTATGTGGCTAATAATTCCTTGTACTGAGCTTTAGGCATGTCCATGTTGTTCTTTTCCTTTTTTTTTTAAAGTGTGAGTACAACTTCCCTCTTCATGTTGACTTCTTGAAAGATTTGTCATGTGTTGAATTTTCTTGCCTATTCCCTACCCCAGGGCATTTTTTGAGGGCAGATGCCATTTACAGCCCTGAGTCCTTGTGACTATTAAGCAACCATTAGCACTGGGTTTAAAGCTGCTGTTGTGGGAAACACCCACTAGGCGGCAGCATCATTACGTTCTCAACTCTTGTTATTAGGGCACCAGAGTCTTCCTGGACGTAGTGTTCCGAGGTTGTAAATTAGAGGGGAATGTGCTGGGACAAGCCCCCAGAAGTTTATGTCTCCTTACTTCTGTTTGTTTTTTAATTTAATTTCTATTTCTTATCGGAGAATATTGGATTAGAGTGTTGTGATTGTCTGGCTGTACAGAATCTGCTCAATGATTCATACATATGTCTGTTCATGTTCGGATTCTGTTACCATGTGTCTTATTACAGAATGTTGAGTAGACCTCGCATGGTATTTGGTAGGTGTTTTGTCATTCTATATTTTATATGTATTGGTGATTATATAATTCATAGAGTTTATATGTTATATGTTTCTATACATTTAACATACATTAGTATATGTATGTTAGCCCCATAATCCTAATTTATCCATCCTCCCACCTTTCATTTTGGTTAACCATTAGTTTCTTTTATAAGTCTGTGAGTGTCTTTTTCTGTGGAAATATGTCCATTTGTAGCAATCTTAGGATAACAGGTATAAATGATATCATAGGATATTTGTCATTCCCTTTTGACTTACTTAACCTGATATGATTATTTCTAGGCTCATCTGTAGTCCTGAAAACGGCATTTTTCATTTTTTTTCCCGAGGCTACTATTCCATTTAGTCCGTATACCACTTCTTCTCTGTCCATTCATCTGTTTATGGACCTTTTTTTGGCTTCCACGTCTTGGCTATTTCAGTAATGCTGCAGTGCACATTTGCCTGCCTCTGTCTTTCCGATTCTGGTGGTCTTAGGTTACAGGCCCAAAAGGTGCCCTGCCGCGTCATATGGTAGCTCAATTTTTACCTTTTAAAGCAGCTCCATTCAGTTTTCGTTAGTGCTCTTACCACTTTACATCCCACCAGCAGCTACAAGGTACACAGTTCTCTAAAATCCCTTCAGCATTTACAGTTTGTAGACTGTTTGCTGATGGTCATTTGACTGGTGTGAGCTGAAACCTTTTTGGAGGTTGGATTTGCATGTGACTAATAATTCCTTATACTGAGCTTTAGGCATGTGCTTTTTATTCTTTTCCTTTTTTTTTTTAAAGACTGAGTACAACTTCCCTCTTCATATTGACTTCTTCAAAAACTTGTCAAAGAAAACTTGAATTTTCTTGCCTATTCCCTACCCCAGGGCATTTTTTGAGGGCAGGTGTCATTTACAGCCCTGCAGTCCTTGTGACTCTTAAGCAACCATTAGCACTGGGTTTAAAGCTGCTGTTGTGGGAAACAGCCACAAGGCGGCAGCATTATTACGTTCTCACCTCTTGTTACTAGGGCAACAGAGTCTTCCTGGAGGTAGTGTTCCGAGGTTGTAAATTAGAGAGGAGTGTGCTGGGATAAGCCCCCAGAAGTTTATGTCTCCTTACTTATGTTTGTTTTTTAAATTTAATTTCTCTTTCTTATCGGAGTAAATTCGATTAGAGTGTTGTGATTGTCTGGCTGTACAGAATGTGCTCAATGATTCATACATATGTCTGTTCATCTTCGGATCCTGTTACCATGTAATTTTTTACAGAATGTTGAGTAGACCTCCCTTGGTATTTGGCAGGTGTTTCGTGATTATATATTTTATATGTATTGGTGATTATATAATTCATAGAGTTTATATGTTATATGTTTCTATACATTTAACATACATTAGTATATGTATGTTATCCCCATAGTCCTAATTTATCCATCCTCCCACCTTTCATTTTGGCGAACCATTCGTTCGTTTTATAAGTCTGTGAGTGTCTTTTTCTGTGGAAATATGTTCATTGGTAGAAATCTTAGGATAACATGTATAAATGATATCATAGGATATTTGTTATTCCCTTTTGAATAACTTAACCTAATATGATTATTTCTAGGCTCATCTGTAGTCCTGAAAACGGCACTGTTCATTTTTTTCTGAGGCTACTATTCCATTCGGTACGTATACCACTTCTTCTTTGTCCATTTATCTGATGATGGACATTTTGTTTGTATCCATGTCTTAGCTATTGTAAATACTGCTGCAATACACGATTTTCCATCCCGTGTCTTTTTGATTCTGGCTTTCACAAGTGACAGGCCCAATAGTGGGCCTTCCGGATCATATGGTGACTCAATTTTTACCTTTAAACGCACTGCCATTCTGTTCCTATTATTGGCTGTTACCAGTTTACATCCCACTTAGACCGAGAGGTTACACTATTCTCCACAACTTCTTCAACATCTATTGTTTGTTGACTTTTTGCTGATGGTCATTGTGACTGGTGTTAGGTGATACCTTTGTGTAGATTGGATTTGCATGCGTCTAATAATTCCTGATGTTTTGCATTTCTCAGTGTCCTTTTCATTTTTTTTAAGATTGAGCTAAACTTACAACTTCAAATTGCCTTCTTGAAAAATTTACCGCGTTTGGATTTTTATGGCCATTCCCTACCCCAGGACATTTTTTGAGGGCATGAGTCATTTACAGCCCTGCCGTCCTTGTGAATATTAGTGACCATGAGCAGTAGATTTAAAGCTGCTCTTTGAGGAAACGGCCTTAGGGTGGCAGCATTTCTAAGTTGCCAACTCTGCTTGCTAGGGAAACAGAACCTTGCTGCAAGTTGTGCTTTGAGGTTGCAGATTAGAGTGGAATGTGCCAGGACAAACCCCGATAAGTTTTAGCCTCCTTAATTCTTGTTTGTGTCTTTAAGTTGTAGTTTTTATCAGAGCAAATTTGATTGAAAAATGTCTTTTGTTCTAGGTGTACAGAATCTTGTTCATTTACACATATACATATATCTATGGATCTTTGGGTCCTTTTCCATGTCGGTTATTACAGAGTGTTGAGTAGACCACTCTTGGTATTCCATAGGTCTTTGGGGATTATATTTTTTATATGTATTAGTATATGTGTGTTAACCCCAATATCCTAATTTATCCATTCCTCACACCATTTCTTTGGCTTAACCATAAGTTTGTCTTCTCATTCTGAGATTGTCTTTCTCTATGGAAATATGTTCATTTTTATGAATTTTCAGATAACATAAGGGATATCATAGGACATTTGTCTTTCGCATTCTGACTTACTTCACGTTGTGTGATTATCTCTAGGCTCATCTGTGGTGCTGCATATGCCATTCTTTTATTTTTTTCGTGACTGATATTCCATTCTGTCCATATACCACTTCTTCTCTGTCCATTCACCTGTTTATGGACCTTCTTTTGGCTTCCATGTCGTGGCTATTTCAATATTGCTGCAGTGCACATTTGCCTGCCTCTGTCTTTCCGATTCTGGTGGTCTTAGGTTATAGGCCCAAAAGGTGCCCTGCCGCATCATATGGTAGCTCAATTTTTACCTTTTAAAGCAGCTGCATTCAGTTTTCGTTAGTGCTGTTACCAATTACATCCCACCAGCAGCTAGAAGGTACACAGTTCTCTAAAACCCCTTCAGCATTTCTAGTTTGTAGACTGTTTGCTGATGGTCATTTGACTGGTGTGAGCTGAAACCTTTTTGGAGGTTGGATTTGTATGTGGCTAATAATTCCTTGTACTGAGCTTTAGGCATGTCCATGTTGTTCTTTTCCTTTTTTTTTTAAAGTGTGAGTACAACTTCCCTCTTCATGTTGACTTCTTGAAAGATTTGTCATGTGTTGAATTTTCTTGCCTATTCCCTACCCCAGGGCATTTTTTGAGGGCAGATGCCATTTACAGCCCTGAGTCCTTGTGACTATTAAGCAACCATTAGCACTGGGTTTAAAGCTGCTGTTGTGGGAAACACCCACTAGGCGGCAGCATCATTACGTTCTCAACTCTTGTTATTAGGGCACCAGAGTCTTCCTGGACGTAGTGTTCCGAGGTTGTAAATTAGAGGGGAATGTGCTGGGACAAGCCCCCAGAAGTTTATGTCTCCTTACTTCTGTTTGTTTTTTAATTTAATTTCTATTTCTTATCGGAGAATATTGGATTAGAGTGTTGTGATTGTCTGGCTGTACAGAATCTGCTCAATGATTCATACATATGTCTGTTCATGTTCGGATTCTGTTACCATGTGTCTTATTACAGAATGTTGAGTAGACCTCGCATGGTATTTGGTAGGTGTTTTGTCATTCTATATTTTATATGTATTGGTGATTATATAATTCATAGAGTTTATATGTTATATGTTTCTATACATTTAACATACATTAGTATATGTATGTTAGCCCCATAATCCTAATTTATCCATCCTCCCACCTTTCATTTTGGTTAACCATTAGTTTCTTTTATAAGTCTGTGAGTGTCTTTTTCTGTGGAAATATGTCCATTTGTAGCAATCTTAGGATAACAGGTATAAATGATATCATAGGATATTTGTCATTCCCTTTTGACTTACTTAACCTGATATGATTATTTCTAGGCTCATCTGTAGTCCTGAAAACGGCATTTTTCATTTTTTTTCCCGAGGCTACTATTCCATTTAGTCCGTATACCACTTCTTCTCTGTCCATTCATCTGTTTATGGACCTTTTTTTGGCTTCCACGTCTTGGCTATTTCAGTAATGCTGCAGTGCACATTTGCCTGCCTCTGTCTTTCCGATTCTGGTGGTCTTAGGTTACAGGCCCAAAAGGTGCCCTGCCGCGTCATATGGTAGCTCAATTTTTACCTTTTAAAGCAGCTCCATTCAGTTTTCGTTAGTGCTCTTACCACTTTACATCCCACCAGCAGCTACAAGGTACACAGTTCTCTAAAATCCCTTCAGCATTTACAGTTTGTAGACTGTTTGCTGATGGTCATTTGACTGGTGTGAGCTGAAACCTTTTTGGAGGTTGGATTTGCATGTGACTAATAATTCCTTATACTGAGCTTTAGGCATGTGCTTTTTATTCTTTTCCTTTTTTTTTTTAAAGACTGAGTACAACTTCCCTCTTCATATTGACTTCTTCAAAAACTTGTCAAAGAAAACTTGAATTTTCTTGCCTATTCCCTACCCCAGGGCATTTTTTGAGGGCAGGTGTCATTTACAGCCCTGCAGTCCTTGTGACTCTTAAGCAACCATTAGCACTGGGTTTAAAGCTGCTGTTGTGGGAAACAGCCACAAGGCGGCAGCATTATTACGTTCTCACCTCTTGTTACTAGGGCAACAGAGTCTTCCTGGAGGTAGTGTTCCGAGGTTGTAAATTAGAGAGGAGTGTGCTGGGATAAGCCCCCAGAAGTTTATGTCTCCTTACTTATGTTTGTTTTTTAAATTTAATTTCTCTTTCTTATCGGAGTAAATTCGATTAGAGTGTTGTGATTGTCTGGCTGTACAGAATGTGCTCAATGATTCATACATATGTCTGTTCATCTTCGGATCCTGTTACCATGTAATTTTTTACAGAATGTTGAGTAGACCTCCCTTGGTATTTGGCAGGTGTTTCGTGATTATATATTTTATATGTATTGGTGATTATATAATTCATAGAGTTTATATGTTATATGTTTCTATACATTTAACATACATTAGTATATGTATGTTATCCCCATAGTCCTAATTTATCCATCCTCCCACCTTTCATTTTGGCGAACCATTCGTTCGTTTTATAAGTCTGTGAGTGTCTTTTTCTGTGGAAATATGTTCATTGGTAGAAATCTTAGGATAACATGTATAAATGATATCATAGGATATTTGTTATTCCCTTTTGAATAACTTAACCTAATATGATTATTTCTAGGCTCATCTGTAGTCCTGAAAACGGCACTGTTCATTTTTTTCTGAGGCTACTATTCCATTCGGTACGTATACCACTTCTTCTTTGTCCATTTATCTGATGATGGACATTTTGTTTGTATCCATGTCTTAGCTATTGTAAATACTGCTGCAATACACGATTTTCCATCCCGTGTCTTTTTGATTCTGGCTTTCACAAGTGACAGGCCCAATAGTGGGCCTTCCGGATCATATGGTGACTCAATTTTTACCTTTAAACGCACTGCCATTCTGTTCCTATTATTGGCTGTTACCAGTTTACATCCCACTTAGACCGAGAGGTTACACTATTCTCCACAACTTCTTCAACATCTATTGTTTGTTGACTTTTTGCTGATGGTCATTGTGACTGGTGTTAGGTGATACCTTTGTGTAGATTGGATTTGCATGCGTCTAATAATTCCTGATGTTTTGCATTTCTCAGTGTCCTTTTCATTTTTTTTAAGATTGAGCTAAACTTACAACTTCAAATTGCCTTCTTGAAAAATTTACCGCGTTTGGATTTTTATGGCCATTCCCTACCCCAGGACATTTTTTGAGGGCATGAGTCATTTACAGCCCTGCCGTCCTTGTGAATATTAGTGACCATGAGCAGTAGATTTAAAGCTGCTCTTTGAGGAAATGGCCTTAGGGTGGCAGCATTTCTAAGTTGCCAACTCTGCTTGCTAGGGAAACAGAACCTTGCTGCAAGTTGTGCTTTGAGGTTGCAGATTAGAGTGGAATGTGCCAGGACAAACCCCGATAAGTTTTAGCCTCCTTAATTCTTGTTTGTGTCTTTAAGTTGTAGTTTTTATCAGAGCAAATTTGATTGAAAAATGTCTTTTGTTCTAGGTGTACAGAATCTTGTTCATTTACACATATACATATATCTATGGATCTTTGGGTCCTTTTCCATGTCGGTTATTACAGAGTGTTGAGTAGACCACTCTTGGTATTCCATAGGTCTTTGGGGATTATATTTTTTATATGTATTAGTATATGTGTGTTAACCCCAATATCCTAATTTATCCATTCCTCACACCATTTCTTTGGCTTAACCATAAGTTTGTCTTCTCATTCTGAGATTGTCTTTCTCTATGGAAATATGTTCATTTTTATGAATTTTCAGATAACATAAGGGATATCATAGGACATTTGTCTTTCGCATTCTGACTTACTTCACGTTGTGTGATTATCTCTAGGCTCATCTGTGGTGCTGCATATGCCATTCTTTTATTTTTTTCGTGACTGATATTCCATTCTGTCCATATACCACTTCTTCTCTGTCCATTCACCTGTTTATGGACCTTCTTTTGGCTTCCATGTCGTGGCTATTTCAATATTGCTGCAGTGCACATTTGCCTGCCTCTGTCTTTCCGATTCTGGTGGTCTTAGGTTATAGGCCCAAAAGGTGCCCTGCCGCATCATATGGTAGCTCAATTTTTACCTTTTAAAGCAGCTGCATTCAGTTTTCGTTAGTGCTGTTACCAATTACATCCCACCAGCAGCTAGAAGGTACACAGTTCTCTAAAACCCCTTCAGCATTTCTAGTTTGTAGACTGTTTGCTGATGGTCATTTGACTGGTGTGAGCTGAAACCTTTTTGGAGGTTGGATTTGTATGTGGCTAATAATTCCTTGTACTGAGCTTTAGGCATGTCCATGTTGTTCTTTTCCTTTTTTTTTAAAGTGTGAGTACAACTTCCCTCTTCATGTTGACTTCTTGAAAGATTTGTCATGTGTTGAATTTTCTTGCCTATTCCCTACCCCAGGGCATTTTTTGAGGGCAGATGCCATTTACAGCCCTGAGTCCTTGTGACTATTAAGCAACCATTAGCACTGGGTTTAAAGCTGCTGTTGTGGGAAACACCCACTAGGCGGCAGCATCATTACGTTCTCAACTCTTGTTATTAGGGCGCCAGAGTCTTCCTGGACGTAGTGTTCCGAGGTTGTAAATTAGAGGGGAATGTGCTGGGACAAGCCCCCAGAAGTTTATGTCTCCTTACTTCTGTTTGTTTTTTAATTTAATTTCTATTTCTTATCGGAGAATATTGGATTAGAGTGTTGTGATTGTCTGGCTGTACAGAATCTGCTCAATGATTCATACATATGTCTGTTCATGTTCGGATTCTGTTACCATGTGTCTTATTACAGAATGTTGAGTAGACCTCGCATGGTATTTGGTAGGTGTTTTGTCATTCTATATTTTATATGTATTGGTGATTATATAATTCATAGAGTTTATATGTTATATGTTTCTATACATTTAACATTCATTAGTATATGTATGTTAGCCCCATAATCCTAATTTATCCATCCTCCCACCTTTCATTTTGGTTAACCATTAGTTTCTTTTATAAGTCTGTGAGTGTCTTTTTCTGTGGAAATATGTCCATTTGTAGCAATCTTAGGATAACAGGTATAAATGATATCATAGGATATTTGTCATTCCCTTTTGACTTACTTAACCTGATATGATTATTTCTAGGCTCATCTGTAGTCCTGAAAACGGCATTTTTCATTTTTTTTCCCGAGGCTACTATTCCATTTAGTCCGTATACCACTTCTTCTTTGTCCATTCATCTGTTTATGGACCTTTTTTTGGCTTCCACGTCTTGGCTATTTCAGTAATGCTGCAGTGCACATTTGCCTGCCTCTGTCTTTCCGATTCTGGTGGTCTTAGGTTACAGGCCCAAAAGGTGCCCTGCCGCGTCATATGGTAGCTCAATTTTTACCTTTTAAAGCAGCTCCATTCAGTTTTCGTTAGTGCTCTTACCACTTTACATCCCACCAGCAGCTACAAGGTACACAGTTCTCTAAAATCCCTTCAGCATTTACAGTTTGTAGACTGTTTGCTGATGGTCATTTGACTGGTGTGAGCTGAAACCTTTTTGGAGGTTGGATTTGCATGTGACTAATAATTCCTTATACTGAGCTTTAGGCATGTGCTTTTTATTCTTTTCCTTTTTTTTTTTAAAGACTGAGTACAACTTCCCTCTTCATATTGACTTCTTCAAAAACTTGTCAAAGAAAACTTGAATTTTCTTGCCTATTCCCTACCCCAGGGCATTTTTTGAGGGCAGGTGTCATTTACAGCCCTGCAGTCCTTGTGACTCTTAAGCAACCATTAGCACTGGGTTTAAAGCTGCTGTTGTGGGAAACAGCCACAAGGCGGCAGCATTATTACGTTCTCACCTCTTGTTACTAGGGCAACAGAGTCTTCCTGGAGGTAGTGTTCCGAGGTTGTAAATTAGAGAGGAGTGTGCTGGGATAAGCCCCCAGAAGTTTATGTCTCCTTACTTATGTTTGTTTTTTAAATTTAATTTCTCTTTCTTATCGGAGTAAATTCGATTAGAGTGTTGTGATTGTCTGGCTGTACAGAATGTGCTCAATGATTCATACATATGTCTGTTCATCTTCGGATCCTGTTACCATGTAATTTTTTACAGAATGTTGAGTAGACCTCCCTTGGTATTTGGCAGGTGTTTCGTGATTATATATTTTATATGTATTGGTGATTATATAATTCATAGAGTTTATATGTTATATGTTTCTATACATTTAACATACATTAGTATATGTATGTTATCCCCATAGTCCTAATTTATCCATCCTCCCACCTTTCATTTTGGCGAACCATTCGTTCGTTTTATAAGTCTGTGAGTGTCTTTTTCTGTGGAAATATGTTCATTGGTAGAAATCTTAGGATAACATGTATAAATGATATCATAGGATATTTGTTATTCCCTTTTGAATAACTTAACCTAATATGATTATTTCTAGGCTCATCTGTAGTCCTGAAAACGGCACTGTTCATTTTTTTCTGAGGCTACTATTCCATTCGGTACGTATACCACTTCTTCTTTGTCCATTTATCTGATGATGGACATTTTGTTTGTATCCATGTCTTAGCTATTGTAAATACTGCTGCAATACACGATTTTCCATCCCGTGTCTTTTTGATTCTGGCTTTCACAAGTGACAGGCCCAATAGTGGGCCTTCCGGATCATATGGTGACTCAATTTTTACCTTTAAACGCACTGCCATTCTGTTCCTATTATTGGCTGTTACCAGTTTACATCCCACTTAGACCGAGAGGTTACACTATTCTCCACAACTTCTTCAACATCTATTGTTTGTTGACTTTTTGCTGATGGTCATTGTGACTGGTGTTAGGTGATACCTTTGTGTAGATTGGATTTGCATGCGTCTAATAATTCCTGATGTTTTGCATTTCTCAGTGTCCTTTTCATTTTTTTTTAAGATTGAGCTAAACTTACAACTTCAAATTGCCTTCTTGAAAAATTTACCGCGTTTGGATTTTTATGGCCATTCCCTACCCCAGGACATTTTTTGAGGGCATGAGTCATTTACAGCCCTGCCGTCCTTGTGAATATTAGTGACCATGAGCAGTAGATTTAAAGCTGCTCTTTGAGGAAACGGCCTTAGGGTGGCAGCATTTCTAAGTTGCCAACTCTGCTTGCTAGGGAAACAGAACCTTGCTGCAAGTTGTGCTTTGAGGTTGCAGATTAGAGTGGAATGTGCCAGGACAAACCCCGATAAGTTTTAGCCTCCTTAATTCTTGTTTGTGTCTTTAAGTTGTAGTTTTTATCAGAGCAAATTTGATTGAAAAATGTCTTTTGTTCTAGGTGTACAGAATCTTGTTCATTTACACATATACATATATCTATGGATCTTTGGGTCCTTTTCCATGTCGGTTATTACAGAGTGTTGAGTAGACCACTCTTGGTATTCCATAGGTCTTTGGGGATTATATTTTTTATATGTATTAGTATATGTGTGTTAACCCCAATATCCTAATTTATCCATTCCTCACACCATTTCTTTGGCTTAACCATAAGTTTGTCTTCTCATTCTGAGATTGTCTTTCTCTATGGAAATATGTTCATTTTTATGAATTTTCAGATAACATAAGGGATATCATAGGACATTTGTCTTTCGCATTCTGACTTACTTCACGTTGTGTGATTATCTCTAGGCTCATCTGTGGTGCTGCATATGCCATTCTTTTATTTTTTTCGTGACTGATATTCCATTCTGTCCATATACCACTTCTTCTCTGTCCATTCACCTGTTTATGGACCTTCTTTTGGCTTCCATGTCGTGGCTATTTCAATATTGCTGCAGTGCACATTTGCCTGCCTCTGTCTTTCCGATTCTGGTGGTCTTAGGTTATAGGCCCAAAAGGTGCCCTGCCGCATCATATGGTAGCTCAATTTTTACCTTTTAAAGCAGCTGCATTCAGTTTTCGTTAGTGCTGTTACCAATTACATCCCACCAGCAGCTAGAAGGTACACAGTTCTCTAAAACCCCTTCAGCATTTCTAGTTTGTAGACTGTTTGCTGATGGTCATTTGACTGGTGTGAGCTGAAACCTTTTTGGAGGTTGGATTTGTATGTGGCTAATAATTCCTTGTACTGAGCTTTAGGCATGTCCATGTTGTTCTTTTCCTTTTTTTTTTAAAGTGTGAGTACAACTTCCCTCTTCATGTTGACTTCTTGAAAGATTTGTCATGTGTTGAATTTTCTTGCCTATTCCCTACCCCAGGGCATTTTTTGAGGGCAGATGCCACTTACAGCCCTGAGTCCTTGTGACTATTAAGCAACCATTAGCACTGGGTTTAAAGCTGCTGTTGTGGGAAACACCCACTAGGCGGCAGCATCATTACGTTCTCAACTCTTGTTATTAGGGCGCCAGAGTCTTCCTGGACGTAGTGTTCCGAGGTTGTAAATTAGAGGGGAATGTGCTGGGACAAGCCCCCAGAAGTTTATGTCTCCTTACTTCTGTTTGTTTTTTAATTTAATTTCTATTTCTTATCGGAGAATATTGGATTAGAGTGTTGTGATTGTCTGGCTGTACAGAATCTGCTCAATGATTCATACATATGTCTGTTCATGTTCGGATTCTGTTACCATGTGTCTTATTACAGAATGTTGAGTAGACCTCGCATGGTATTTGGTAGGTGTTTTGTCATTCTATATTTTATATGTATTGGTGATTATATAATTCATAGAGTTTATATGTTATATGTTTCTATACATTTAACATACATTAGTATATGTATGTTAGCCCCATAATCCTAATTTATCCATCCTCCCACCTTTCATTTTGGTTAACCATTAGTTTCTTTTATAAGTCTGTGAGTGTCTTTTTCTGTGGAAATATGTCCATTTGTAGCAATCTTAGGATAACAGGTATAAATGATATCATAGGATATTTGTCATTCCCTTTTGACTTACTTAACCTGATATGATTATTTCTAGGCTCATCTGTAGTCCTGAAAACGGCATTTTTCATTTTTTTTCCCGAGGCTACTATTCCATTTAGTCCGTATACCACTTCTTCTTTGTCCATTCATCTGTTTATGGACCTTTTTTTGGCTTCCACGTCTTGGCTATTTCAGTAATGCTGCAGTGCACATTTGCCTGCCTCTGTCTTTCCGATTCTGGTGGTCTTAGGTTACAGGCCCAAAAGGTGCCCTGCCGCGTCATATGGTAGCTCAATTTTTACCTTTTAAAGCAGCTCCATTCAGTTTTCGTTAGTGCTCTTACCACTTTACATCCCACCAGCAGCTACAAGGTACACAGTTCTCTAAAATCCCTTCAGCATTTACAGTTTGTAGACTGTTTGCTGATGGTCATTTGACTGGTGTGAGCTGAAACCTTTTTGGAGGTTGGATTTGCATGTGACTAATAATTCCTTATACTGAGCTTTAGGCATGTGCTTTTTATTCTTTTCCTTTTTTTTTTTAAAGAGTGAGTACAACTTCCCTCTTCATATTGACTTCTTCAAAAACTTGTCAAAGAAAACTTGAATTTTCTTGCCTATTCCCTACCCCAGGGCATTTTTTGAGGGCAGGTGTCATTTACAGCCCTGCAGTCCTTGTGACTCTTAAGCAACCATTAGCACTGGATTTAAAGCTGCTGTTGTGGGAAACAGCCACAAGGCGGCAGCATTATTACGTTCTCACCTCTTGTTACTAGGGCAACAGAGTCTTCCTGGAGGTAGTGTTCCGAGGTTGTAAATTAGAGAGGAGTGTGCTGGGATAAGCCCCCAGAAGTTTATGTCTCCTTACTTATGTTTGTTTTTTAAATTTAATTTCTCTTTCTTATCGGAGTAAATTCGATTAGAGTGTTGTGATTGTCTGGCTGTACAGAATGTGCTCAATGATTCATACATATGTCTGTTCATCTTCGGATCCTGTTACCATGTAATTTTTTACAGAATGTTGAGTAGACCTCCCTTGGTATTTGGCAGGTGTTTCGTGATTATATATTTTATATGTATTGGTGATTATATAATTCATAGAGTTTATATGTTATATGTTTCTATACATTTAACATACATTAGTATATGTATGTTATCCCCATAGTCCTAATTTATCCATCCTCCCACCTTTCATTTTGGCGAACCATTCGTTCGTTTTATAAGTCTGTGAGTGTCTTTTTCTGTGGAAATATGTTCATTGGTAGAAATCTTAGGATAACATGTATAAATGATATCATAGGATATTTGTTATTCCCTTTTGAATAACTTAACCTAATATGATTATTTCTAGGCTCATCTGTAGTCCTGAAAACGGCACTGTTCATTTTTTTCTGAGGCTACTATTCC
The DNA here is from genome assembly GCF_028564815.1 of Eubalaena glacialis. Taxonomy (NCBI): domain Eukaryota; kingdom Metazoa; phylum Chordata; class Mammalia; order Artiodactyla; family Balaenidae; genus Eubalaena; species Eubalaena glacialis. Next base: position 85,159,458 of record NC_083717.1, read on the forward strand.
ATTCGGTACGTATACCACTTCTTCTTTGTCCATTTATCTGATGATGGACATTTTGTTTGTATCCATGTCTTAGCTATTGTAAATACTGCTGCAATACACGATTTTCCATCCCGTGTCTTTTTGATTCTGGCTTTCACAAGTGACAGGCCCAATAGTGGGCCTTCCGGATCATATGGTGACTCAATTTTTACCTTTAAACGCACTGCCATTCTGTTCCTATTATTGGCTGTTACCAGTTTACATCCCACTTAGACCGAGAGGTTACACTATTCTCCACAACTTCTTCAACATCTATTGTTTGTTGACTTTTTGCTGATGGTCATTGTGACTGGTGTTAGGTGATACCTTTGTGTAGATTGGATTTGCATGCGTCTAATAATTCCTGATGTTTTGCATTTCTCAGTGTCCTTTTCATTTTTTTTAAGATTGAGCTAAACTTACAACTTCAAATTGCCTTCTTGAAAAATTTACCGCGTTTGGATTTTTATGGCCATTCCCTACCCCAGGACATTTTTTGAGGGCATGAGTCATTTACAGCCCTGCCGTCCTTGTGAATATTAGTGACCATAAGCAGTAGATTTAAAGCTGCTCTTTGAGGAAACGGCCTTAGGGTGGCAGCATTTCTAAGTTGCCAACTCTGCTTGCTAGGGAAACAGAACCTTGCTGCAAGTTGTGCTTTGAGGTTGCAGATTAGAGTGGAATGTGCCAGGACAAACCCCGATAAGTTTTAGCCTCCTTAATTCTTGTTTGTGTCTTTAAGTTGTAGTTTTTATCAGAGCAAATTTGATTGAAAAATGTCTTTTGTTCTAGGTGTACAGAATCTTGTTCATTTACACATATACATATATCTATGGATCTTTGGGTCCTTTTCCATGTCGGTTATTACAGAGTGTTGAGTAGACCACTCTTGGTATTCCATAGGTCTTTGGGGATTATATTTTTTATATGTATTAGTATATGTGTGTTAACCCCAATATCCTAATTTATCCATTCCTCACACCATTTCTTTGGCTTAACCATAAGTTGTCTTCTCATTCTGAGATTGTCTTTCTCTATGGAAATATGTTCATTTTTATGAATTTTCAGATAACATAAGGGATATCATAGGACATTTGTCTTTCGCATTCTGACTTACTTCACGTTGTGTGATTATCTCTAGGCTCATCTGTGGTGCTGCATATGCCATTCTTTTATTTTTTTCGTGACTGATATTCCATTCTGTCCATATACCACTTCTTCTCTGTCCATTCACCTGTTTATGGACCTTCTTTTGGCTTCCATGTCGTGGCTATTTCAATATTGCTGCAGTGCACATTTGCCTGCCTCTGTCTTTCCGATTCTGGTGGTCTTAGGTTATAGGCCCAAAAGGTGCCCTGCCGCATCATATGGTAGCTCAATTTTTACCTTTTAAAGCAGCTGCATTCAGTTTTCGTTAGTGCTGTTACCAATTACATCCCACCAGCAGCTAGAAGGTACACAGTTCTCTAAAACCCCTTCAGCATTTCTAGTTTGTAGACTGTTTGCTGATGGTCATTTGACTGGTGTGAGCTGAAACCTTTTTGGAGGTTGGATTTGTATGTGGCTAATAATTCCTTGTACTGAGCTTTAGGCATGTCCATGTTGTTCTTTTCCTTTTTTTTTTAAAGTGTGAGTACAACTTCCCTCTTCATGTTGACTTCTTGAAAGATTTGTCATGTGTTGAATTTTCTTGCCTATTCCCTACCCCAGGGCATTTTTTGAGGGCAGATGCCATTTACAGCCCTGAGTCCTTGTGACTATTAAGCAACCATTAGCACTGGGTTTAAAGCTGCTGTTGTGGGAAACACCCACTAGGCGGCAGCATCATTACGTTCTCAACTCTTGTTATTAGGGCACCAGAGTCTTCCTGGACGTAGTGTTCCGAGGTTGTAAATTAGAGGGGAATGTGCTGGGACAAGCCCCCAGAAGTTTATGTCTCCTTACTTCTGTTTGTTTTTTAATTTAATTTCTATTTCTTATCGGAGAATATTGGATTAGAGTGTTGTGATTGTCTGGCTGTACAGAATCTGCTCAATGATTCATACATATGTCTGTTCATCTTCGGATCCTGTTACCATGTAATTTTTTACAGAATGTTGAGTAGACCTCCCTTGGTATTTGGCAGGTGTTTCGTGATTATATATTTTATATGTATTGGTGATTATATAATTCATAGAGTTTATATGTTATATGTTTATATACATTTAACATACATTAGTATATGTATGTTATCCCCATAGTCCTAATTTATCCATCCTCCCACCTTTCATTTTGGCGAACCATTCGTTCGTTTTATAAGTCTGTGAGTGTCTTTTTCTGTGGAAATATGTTCATTGGTAGAAATCTTAGGATAACATGTATAAATGATATCATAGGATATTTGTTATTCCCTTTTGAATAACTTAACCTAATATGATTATTTCTAGGCTCATCTGTAGTCCTGAAAACGGCACTGTTCATTTTTTTCTGAGGCTACTATTCCATTCGGTACGTATACCACTTCTTCTTTGTCCATTTATCTGATGATGGACATTTTGTTTGTATCCATGTCTTAGCTATTGTAAATACTGCTGCAATACACGATTTTCCATCCCGTGTCTTTTTGATTCTGGCTTTCACAAGTGACAGGCCCAATAGTGGGCCTTCCGGATCATATGGTGACTCAATTTTTACCTTTAAACGCACTGCCATTCTGTTCCTATTATTGGCTGTTACCAGTTTACATCCCACTTAGACCGAGAGGTTACACTATTCTCCACAACTTCTTCAACATCTATTGTTTGTTGACTTTTTGCTGATGGTCATTGTGACTGGTGTTAGGTGATACCTTTGTGTAGATTGGATTTGCATGCGTCTAATAATTCCTGATGTTTTGCATTTCTCAGTGTCCTTTTCATTTTTTTTAAGATTGAGCTAAACTTACAACTTCAAATTGCCTTCTTGAAAAATTTACCGCGTTTGGATTTTTATGGCCATTCCCTACCCCAGGACATTTTTTGAGGGCATGAGTCATTTACAGCCCTGCCGTCCTTGTGAATATTAGTGACCATGAGCAGTAGATTTAAAGCTGCTCTTTGAGGAAACGGCCTTAGGGTGGCAGCATTTCTAAGTTGCCAACTCTGCTTGCTAGGGAAACAGAACCTTGCTGCAAGTTGTGCTTTGAGGTTGCAGATTAGAGTGGAATGTGCCAGGACAAACCCCGATAAGTTTTAGCCTCCTTAATTCTTGTTTGTGTCTTTAAGTTGTAGTTTTTATCAGAGCAAATTTGATTGAAAAATGTCTTTTGTTCTAGGTGTACAGAATCTTGTTCATTTACACATATACATATATCTATGGATCTTTGGGTCCTTTTCCATGTCGGTTATTACAGAGTGTTGAGTAGACCACTCTTGGTATTCCATAGGTCTTTGGGGATTATATTTTTTATATGTATTAGTATATGTGTGTTAACCCCAATATCCTAATTTATCCATTCCTCACACCATTTCTTTGGCTTAACCATAAGTTGTCTTCTCATTCTGAGATTGTCTTTCTCTATGGAAATATGTTCATTTTTATGAATTTTCAGATAACATAAGGGATATCATAGGACATTTGTCTTTCGCATTCTGACTTACTTCACGTTGTGTGATTATCTCTAGGCTCATCTGTGGTGCTGCATATGCCATTCTTTTATTTTTTTCGTGACTGATATTCCATTCTGTCCATATACCACTTCTTCTCTGTCCATTCACCTGTTTATGGACCTTCTTTTGGCTTCCATGTCGTGGCTATTTCAATATTGCTGCAGTGCACATTTGCCTGCCTCTGTCTTTCCGATTCTGGTGGTCTTAGGTTATAGGCCCAAAAGGTGCCCTGCCGCATCATATGGTAGCTCAATTTTTACCTTTTAAAGCAGCTCCATTCAGTTTTCGTTAGTGCTGTTACCAGTTACATCCCACCAGCAGCTAGAAGGTACACAGTTCTCTAAAACCCCTTCAGCATTTCTAGTTTGTAGACTGTTTGCTGATGGTCATTTGACTGGTGTGAGCTGAAACCTTTTTGGAGGTTGGATTTGTATGTGGCTAATAATTCCTTGTACTGAGCTTTAGGCATGTCCATGTTGTTCTTTTCCTTTTTTTTTTAAAGTGTGAGTACAACTTCCCTCTTCATGTTGACTTCTTGAAAGATTTGTCATGTGTTGAATTTTCTTGCCTATTCCCTACCCCAGGGCATTTTTTGAGGGCAGATGCCATTTACAGCCCTGAGTCCTTGTGACTATTAAGCAACCATTAGCACTGGGTTTAAAGCTGCTGTTGTGGGAAACACCCACTAGGCGGCAGCATCATTACGTTCTCAACTCTTGTTATTAGGGCACCAGAGTCTTCCTGGACGTAGTGTTCCGAGGTTGTAAATTAGAGGGGAATGTGCTGGGACAAGCCCCCAGAAGTTTATGTCTCCTTACTTCTGTTTGTTTTTTAATTTAATTTCTATTTCTTATCGGAGAATATTGGATTAGAGTGTTGTGATTGTCTGGCTGTACAGAATCTGCTCAATGATTCATACATATGTCTGTTCATGTTCGGATTCTGTTACCATGTGTCTTATTACAGAATGTTGAGTAGACCTCGCATGGTATTTGGTAGGTGTTTTGTCATTCTATATTTTATATGTATTGGTGATTATATAATTCATAGAGTTTATATGTTATATGTTTCTATACATTTAACATACATTAGTATATGTATGTTAGCCCCATAATCCTAATTTATCCATCCTCCCACCTTTCATTTTGGTTAACCATTAGTTTCTTTTATAAGTCTGTGAGTGTCTTTTTCTGTGGAAATATGTCCATTTGTAGCAATCTTAGGATAACAGGTATAAATGATATCATAGGATATTTGTCATTCCCTTTTGACTTACTTAACCTGATATGATTATTTCTAGGCTCATCTGTAGTCCTGAAAATGGCATTTTTCATTTTTTTTCCCGAGGCTACTATTCCATTTAGTCCGTATACCACTTCTTCTCTGTCCATTCATCTGTTTATGGACCTTTTTTTGGCTTCCACGTCTTGGCTATTTCAGTAATGCTGCAGTGCACATTTGCCTGCCTCTGTCTTTCCGATTCTGGTGGTCTTAGGTTACAGGCCCAAAAGGTGCCCTGCCGCGTCATATGGTAGCTCAATTTGTACCTTTTAAAGCAGCTCCATTCAGTTTTCGTTAGTGCTCTTACCACTTTACATCCCACCAGCAGCTACAAGGTACACAGTTCTCTAAAATCCCTTCAGCATTTACACTTTGTAGACTGTTTGCTGATGGTCATTTGACTGGTGTGAGCTGAAACCTTTTTGGAGGTTGGATTTGCATGTGACTAATAATTCCTTATACTGAGCTTTAGGCATGTGCTTTTTATTCTTTTCCTTTTTTTTTTTTAAAGAGTGAGTACAACTTCCCTCTTCATATTGACTTCTTCAAAAACTTGTCAAAGAAAACTTGAATTTTCTTGCCTATTCCCTACCCCAGGGCATTTTTTGAGGGCAGGTGTCATTTACAGCCCTGCAGTCCTTGTGACTCTTAAGCAACCATTAGCACTGGGTTTAAAGCTGCTGTTGTGGGAAACAGCCACAAGGCGGCAGCATTATTACGTTCTCACCTCTTGTTACTAGGGCAACAGAGTCTTCCTGGAGGTAGTGTTCCGAGGTTGTAAATTAGAGAGGAGTGTGCTGGGATAAGCCCCCAGAAGTTTATGTCTCCTTACTTATGTTTGTTTTTTAAATTTAATTTCTCTTTCTTATCGGAGTAAATTCGATTAGAGTGTTGTGATTGTCTGGCTGTACAGAATGTGCTCAATGATTCATACATATGTCTGTTCATCTTCGGATCCTGTTACCATGTAATTTTTTACAGAATGTTGAGTAGACCTCCCTTGGTATTTGGCAGGTGTTTCGTGATTATATATTTTATATGTATTGGTGATTATATAATTCATAGAGTTTATATGTTATATGTTTATATACATTTAACATACATTAGTATATGTATGTTATCCCCATAGTCCTAATTTATCCATCCTCCCACCTTTCATTTTGGCGAACCATTCGTTCGTTTTATAAGTCTGTGAGTGTCTTTTTCTGTGGAAATATGTTCATTGGTAGAAATCTTAGGATAACATGTATAAATGATATCATAGGATATTTGTTATTCCCTTTTGAATAACTTAACCTAATATGATTATTTCTAGGCTCATCTGTAGTCCTGAAAACGGCACTGTTCATTTTTTTCTGAGGCTACTATTCCATTCGGTACGTATACCACTTCTTCTTTGTCCATTTATCTGATGATGGACATTTTGTTTGTATCCATGTCTTAGCTATTGTAAATACTGCTGCAATACACGATTTTCCATCCCGTGTCTTTTTGATTCTGGCTTTCACAAGTGACAGGCCCAATAGTGGGCCTTCCGGATCATATGGTGACTCAATTTTTACCTTTAAACGCACTGCCATTCTGTTCCTATTATTGGCTGTTACCAGTTTACATCCCACTTAGACCGAGAGGTTACACTATTCTCCACAACTTCTTCAACATCTATTGTTTGTTGACTTTTTGCTGATGGTCATTGTGACTGGTGTTAGGTGATACCTTTGTGTAGATTGGATTTGCATGCGTCTAATAATTCCTGATGTTTTGCATTTCTCAGTGTCCTTTTCATTTTTTTTAAGATTGAGCTAAACTTACAACTTCAAATTGCCTTCTTGAAAAATTTACCGCGTTTGGATTTTTATGGCCATTCCCTACCCCAGGACATTTTTTGAGGGCATGAGTCATTTACAGCCCTGCCGTCCTTGTGAATATTAGTGACCATGAGCAGTAGATTTAAAGCTGCTCTTTGAGGAAACGGCCTTAGGGTGGCAGCATTTCTAAGTTGCCAACTCTGCTTGCTAGGGAAACAGAACCTTGCTGCAAGTTGTGCTTTGAGGTTGCAGATTAGAGTGGAATGTGCCAGGACAAACCCCGATAAGTTTTAGCCTCCTTAATTCTTGTTTGTGTCTTTAAGTTGTAGTTTTTATCAGAGCAAATTTGATTGAAAAATGTCTTTTGTTCTAGGTGTACAGAATCTTGTTCATTTACACATATACATATATCTATGGATCTTTGGGTCCTTTTCCATGTCGGTTATTACAGAGTGTTGAGTAGACCACTCTTGGTATTCCATAGGTCTTTGGGGATTATATTTTTTATATGTATTAGTATATGTGTGTTAACCCCAATATCCTAATTTATCCATTCCTCACACCATTTCTTTGGCTTAACCATAAGTTTGTCTTCTCATTCTGAGATTGTCTTTCTCTATGGAAATATGTTCATTTTTATGAATTTTCAGATAACATAAGGGATATCATAGGACATTTGTCTTTCGCATTCTGACTTACTTCACGTTGTGTGATTATCTCTAGGCTCATCTGTGGTGCTGCATATGCCATTCTTTTATTTTTTTCGTGACTGATATTCCATTCTGTCCATATACCACTTCTTCTCTGTCCATTCATCTGTTTATGGACCTTCTTTTGGCTTCCATGTCGTGGCTATTTCAATATTGCTGCAGTGCACATTTGCCTGCCTCTGTCTTTCCGATTCTGGTGGTCTTAGGTTATAGGCCCAAAAGGTGCCCTGCCGCATCATATGGTAGCTCAATTTTTACCTTTTAAAGCAGCTCCATTCAGTTTTCGTTAGTGCTGTTACCAATTACATCCCACCAGCAGCTAGAAGGTACACAGTTCTCTAAAACCCCTTCAACATTTCTAGTTTGTAGACTGTTTGCTGATGGTCATTTGACTGGTGTGAGCTGAAACCTTTTTGGAGGTTGGATTTGTATGTGGCTAATAATTCCTTGTACTGAGCTTTAGGCATGTCCATGTTGTTCTTTTCCTTTTTTTTTAAAGTGTGAGTACAACTTCCCTCTTCATGTTGACTTCTTGAAAGATTTGTCATGTGTTGAATTTTCTTGCCTATTCCCTACCCCAGGGCATTTTTTGAGGGCAGATGCCATTTACAGCCCTGAGTCCTTGTGACTATTAAGCAACCATTAGCACTGGGTTTAAAGCTGCTGTTGTGGGAAACACCCACTAGGCGGCAGCATCATTACGTTCTCAACTCTTGTTATTAGGGCACCAGAGTCTTCCTGGACGTAGTGTTCCGAGGTTGTAAATTAGAGGGGAATGTGCTGGGACAAGCCCCCAGAAGTTTATGTCTCCTTACTTCTGTTTGTTTTTTAATTTAATTTCTATTTCTTATCGGAGAATATTGGATTAGAGTGTTGTGATTGTCTGGCTGTACAGAATCTGCTCAATGATTCATACATATGTCTGTTCATGTTCGGATTCTGTTACCATGTGTCTTATTACAGAATGTTGAGTAGACCTCGCATGGTATTTGGTAGGTGTTTTGTCATTATATATTTTATATGTATTGGTGATTATATAATTCATAGAGTTTATATGTTATATGTTTCTATACATTTAACATACATTAGTATATGTATGTTAGCCCCATAATCCTAATTTATCCATCCTCCCACCTTTCATTTTGGTTAACCATTAGTTTCTTTTATAAGTCTGTGAGTGTCTTTTTCTGTGGAAATATGTCCATTTGTAGCAATCTTAGGATAACAGGTATAAATGATATCATAGGATATTTGTCATTCCCTTTTGACTTACTTAACCTGATATGATTATTTCTAGGCTCATCTGTAGTCCTGAAAACGGCATTTTTCATTTTTTTTCCCGAGGCTACTATTCCATTTAGTCCGTATACCACTTCTTCTCTGTCCATTCATCTGTTTATGGACCTTTTTTTGGCTTCCACGTCTTGGCTATTTCAGTAATGCTGCAGTGCACATTTGCCTGCCTCTGTCTTTCCGATTCTGGTGGTCTTAGGTTACAGGCCCAAAAGGTGCCCTGCCGCGTCATATGGTAGCTCAATTTTTACCTTTTAAAGCAGCTCCATTCAGTTTTCGTTAGTGCTCTTACCACTTTACATCCCACCAGCAGCTACAAGGTACACAGTTCTCTAAAATCCCTTCAGCATTTACAGTTTGTAGACTGTTTGCTGATGGTCATTTGACTGGTGTGAGCTGAAACCTTTTTGGAGGTTGGATTTGCATGTGACTAATAATTCCTTATACTGAGCTTTAGGCATGTGCTTTTTATTCTTTTCTTTTTTTTTTTTAAAGACTGAGTACAACTTCCCTCTTCATATTGACTTCTTCAAAAACTTGTCAAAGAAAACTTGAATTTTCTTGCCTATTCCCTACCCCAGGGCATTTTTTGAGGGCAGGTGTCATTTACAGCCCTGCAGTCCTTGTGACTCTTAAGCAACCATTAGCACTGGGTTTAAAGCTGCTGTTGTGGGAAACAGCCACAAGGCGGCAGCATTATTACGTTCTCACCTCTTGTTACTAGGGCAACAGAGTCTTCCTGGAGGTAGTGTTCCGAGGTTGTAAATTAGAGAGGAGTGTGCTGGGATAAGCCCCCAGAAGTTTATGTCTCCTTACTTATGTTTGTTTTTTAAATTTAATTTCTCTTTCTTATCGGAGTAAATTCGATTAGAGTGTTGTGATTGTCTGGCTGTACAGAATGTGCTCAATGATTCATACATATGTCTGTTCATCTTCGGATCCTGTTACCATGTAATTTTTTACAGAATGTTGAGTAGACCTCCCTTGGTATTTGGCAGGTGTTTCGTGATTATATATTTTATATGTATTGGTGATTATATAATTCATAGAGTTTATATGTTATATGTTTCTATACATTTAACATACATTAGTATATGTATGTTATCCCCATAGTCCTAATTTATCCATCCTCCCACCTTTCATTTTGGTGAACCATTCGTTTGTTTTATAAGTCTGTGAGTGTCTTTTTCTGTGGAAATATGTTCATTGGTAGAAATCTTAGGATAACATGTATAAATGATATCATAGGATATTTGTTATTCCCTTTTGAATAACTTAACCTAATATGATTATTTCTAGGCTCATCTGTAGTCCTGAAAACGGCACTGTTCATTTTTTTCTGAGGCTACTATTCCATTCGGTACGTATACCACTTCTTCTTTGTCCATTTATCTGATGATGGACATTTTGTTTGTATCCATGTCTTAGCTATTGTAAATACTGCTGCAATACACGATTTTCCATCCCGTGTCTTTTTGATTCTGGCTTTCACAAGTGACAGGCCCAATAGTGGGCCTTCCGGATCATATGGTGACTCAATTTTTACCTTTAAACGCACTGCCATTCTGTTCCTATTATTGGCTGTTACCAGTTTACATCCCACTTAGACCGAGAGGTTACACTATTCTCCACAACTTCTTCAACATCTATTGTTTGTTGACTTTTTGCTGATGGTCATTGTGACTGGTGTTAGGTGATACCTTTGTGTAGATTGGATTTGCATGCGTCTAATAATTCCTGATGTTTTGCATTTCTCAGTGTCCTTTTCATTTTTTTTAAGATTGAGCTAAACTTACAACTTCAAATTGCCTTCTTGAAAAATTTACCGCGTTTGGATTTTTATGGCCATTCCCTACCCCAGGACATTTTTTGAGGGCATGAGTCATTTACAGCCCTGCCGTCCTTGTGAATATTAGTGACCATGAGCAGTAGATTTAAAGCTGCTCTTTGAGGAAACGGCCTTAGGGTGGCAGCATTTCTAAGTTGCCAACTCTGCTTGCTAGGGAAACAGAACCTTGCTGCAAGTTGTGCTTTGAGGTTGCAGATTAGAGTGGAATGTGCCAGGACAAACCCCGATAAGTTTTAGCCTCCTTAATTCTTGTTTGTGTCTTTAAGTTGTAGTTTTTATCAGAGCAAATTTGATTGAAAAATGTCTTTTGTTCTAGGTGTACAGAATCTTGTTCATTTACACATATACATATATCTATGGATCTTTGGGTCCTTTTCCATGTCGGTTATTACAGAGTGTTGAGTAGACCACTCTTGGTATTCCATAGGTCTTTGGGGATTATATTTTTTATATGTATTAGTATATGTGTGTTAACCCCAATATCCTAATTTATCCATTCCTCACACCATTTCTTTGGCTTAACCATAAGTTGTCTTCTCATTCTGAGATTGTCTTTCTCTATGGAAATATGTTCATTTTTATGAATTTTCAGATAACATAAGGGATATCATAGGACATTTGTCTTTCGCATTCTGACTTACTTCACGTTGTGTGATTATCTCTAGGCTCATCTGTGGTGCTGCATATGCCATTCTTTTATTTTTTTCGTGACTGATATTCCATTCTGTCCATATACCACTTCTTCTCTGTCCATTCACCTGTTTATGGACCTTCTTTTGGCTTCCATGTCGTGGCTATTTCAATATTGCTGCAGTGCACATTTGCCTGCCTCTGTCTTTCCGATTCTGGTGGTCTTAGGTTATAGGCCCAAAAGGTGCCCTGCCGCATCATATGGTAGCTCAATTTTTACCTTTTAAAGCAGCTGCATTCAGTTTTCGTTAGTGCTGTTACCAATTACATCCCACCAGCAGCTAGAAGGTACACAGTTCTCTAAAACCCCTTCAGCATTTCTAGTTTGTAGACTGTTTGCTGATGGTCATTTGACTGGTGTGAGCTGAAACCTTTTTGGAGGTTGGATTTGTATGTGGCTAATAATTCCTTGTACTGAGCTTTAGGCATGTCCATGTTGTTCTTTTCCTTTTTTTTTTAAAGTGTGAGTACAACTTCCCTCTTCATGTTGACTTCTTGAAAGATTTGTCATGTGTTGAATTTTCTTGCCTATTCCCTACCCCAGGGCATTTTTTGAGGGCAGATGCCATTTACAGCCCTGAGTCCTTGTGACTATTAAGCAACCATTAGCACTGGGTTTAAAGCTGCTGTTGTGGGAAACACCCACTAGGCGGCAGCATCATTACGTTCTCAACTCTTGTTATTAGGGCACCAGAGTCTTCCTGGACGTAGTGTTCCGAGGTTGTAAATTAGAGGGGAATGTGCTGGGACAAGCCCCCAGAAGTTTATGTCTCCTTACTTCTGTTTGTTTTTTAATTTAATTTCTATTTCTTATCGGAGAATATTGGATTAGAGTGTTGTGATTGTCTGGCTGTACAGAATCTGCTCAATGATTCATACATATGTCTGTTCATCTTCGGATCCTGTTACCATGTAATTTTTTACAGAATGTTGAGTAGACCTCCCTTGGTATTTGGCAGGTGTTTCGTGATTATATATTTTATATGTATTGGTGATTATATAATTCATAGAGTTTATATGTTATATGTTTATATACATTTAACATACATTAGTATATGTATGTTATCCCCATAGTCCTAATTTATCCATCCTCCCACCTTTCATTTTGGCGAACCATTCGTTCGTTTTATAAGTCTGTGAGTGTCTTTTTCTGTGGAAATATGTTCATTGGTAGAAATCTTAGGATAACATGTATAAATGATATCATAGGATATTTGTTATTCCCTTTTGAATAACTTAACCTAATATGATTATTTCTAGGCTCATCTGTAGTCCTGAAAACGGCACTGTTCATTTTTTTCTGAGGCTACTATTCCATTCGGTACGTATACCACTTCTTCTTTGTCCATTTATCTGATGATGGACATTTTGTTTGTATCCATGTCTTAGCTATTGTAAATACTGCTGCAATACACGATTTTCCATCCCGTGTCTTTTTGATTCTGGCTTTCACAAGTGACAGGCCCAATAGTGGGCCTTCCGGATCATATGGTGACTCAATTTTTACCTTTAAACGCACTGCCATTCTGTTCCTATTATTGGCTGTTACCAGTTTACATCCCACTTAGACCGAGAGGTTACACTATTCTCCACAACTTCTTCAACATCTATTGTTTGTTGACTTTTTGCTGATGGTCATTGTGACTGGTGTTAGGTGATACCTTTGTGTAGATTGGATTTGCATGCGTCTAATAATTCCTGATGTTTTGCATTTCTCAGTGTCCTTTTCATTTTTTTTAAGATTGAGCTAAACGTACAACTTCAAATTGCCTTCTTGAAAAATTTACCGCGTTTGGATTTTTATGGCCATTCCCTACCCCAGGACATTTTTTGAGGGCATGAGTCATTTACAGCCCTGCCGTCCTTGTGAATATTAGTGACCATGAGCAGTAGATTTAAAGCTGCTCTTTGAGGAAACGGTCTTAGGGTGGCAGCATTTCTAAGTTGCCAACTCTGCTTGCTAGGGAAACAGAACCTTGCTGCAAGTTGTGCTTTGAGGTTGCAGATTAGAGTGGAATGTGCCAGGACAAACCCCGATAAGTTTTAGCCTCCTTAATTCTTGTTTGTGTCTTTAAGTTGTAGTTTTTATCAGAGCAAATTTGATTGAAAAATGTCTTTTGTTCTAGGTGTACAGAATCTTGTTCATTTACACATATACATATATCTATGGATCTTTGGGTCCTTTTCCATGTCGGTTATTACAGAGTGTTGAGTAGACCACTCTTGGTATTCCATAGGTCTTTGGGGATTATATTTTTTATATGTATTAGTATATGTGTGTTAACCCCAATATCCTAATTTATCCATTCCTCACACCATTTCTTTGGCTTAACCATAAGTTGTCTTCTCATTCTGAGATTGTCTTTCTCTATGGAAATATGTTCATTTTTATGAATTTTCAGATAACATAAGGGATATCATAGGACATTTGTCTTTCGCATTCTGACTTACTTCACGTTGTGTGATTATCTCTAGGCTCATCTGTGGTGCTGCATATGCCATTCTTTTATATTTTTTCGTGACTGATATTCCATTCTGTCCATATACCACTTCTTCTCTGTCCATTCATCTGTTTATGGACCTTCTTTTGGCTTCCATGTCGTGGCTATTTCAATATTGCTGCAGTGCACATTTGCCTGCCTCTGTCTTTCCGATTCTGGTGGTCTTAGGTTATAGGCCCAAAAGGTGCCCTGCCGCATCATATGGTAGCTCAATTTTTACCTTTTAAAGCAGCTCCATTCAGTTTTCGTTAGTGCTGTTACCCATTACATCCCACCAGCAGCTAGAAGGTACACAGTTCTCTAAAACCCCTTCAGCATTTCTAGTTTGTAGACTGTTTGCTGATGGTCATTTGACTGGTGTGAGCTGAAACCTTTTTGGAGGTTGGATTTGTATGTGGCTAATAATTCCTTGTACTGAGCTTTAGGCATGTCCATGTTGTTCTTTTCCTTTTTTTTTTAAAGTGTGAGTACAACTTCCCTCTTCATGTTGACTTCTTGAAAGATTTGTCATGTGTTGAATTTTCTTGCCTATTCCCTACCCCAGGGCATTTTTTGAGGGCAGATGCCATTTACAGCCCTGAGTCCTTGTGACTATTAAGCAACCATTAGCACTGGGTTTAAAGCTGCTGTTGTGGGAAACACCCACTAGGCGGCAGCATCATTACGTTCTCAACTCTTGTTATTAGGGCACCAGAGTCTTCCTGGACGTAGTGTTCCGAGGTTGTAAATTAGAGGGGAATGTGCTGGGACAAGCCCCCAAAAGTTTATGTCTCCTTACTTTTGTTTGTTTTTTAAATTTAATTTCTATTTCTTATTGGAGTAAATTTGATTAGAGTGTTGTGATTGTGTGGCTGTACAGAATCTGCGCAATAATTCCTACATATGTCTGTTCATCTTTGGATCCTGTTACCATGTATGTTTTACAGAATGTTGAGTAGACCTCCCTTGGTATTTGGTAGGTGTTTTGTCATTATATATTTTATATGTATTGGTGATTCTATAATTCATATAGTTTATATGTTTTATGTTTATATACATTTAACATACATTAGTATATGTATGTTAGCCCCATAGTCCTAATTTATCCATCCTCCCAACTTTCCTTTTGGCTAACCATTCGTTTGTTTTATAAGTCTGTGAGTGTCTTTTTCTGTGGAAGTATGTTCATTGGTAGCAATCTTAGGATAACATGTATAAATGATATCATAGGATATTTGTCATTCCCTTTTGACTTACTTAACCTAATATGATTATTTCTAGGCTCATCTGTAGTCCTGAAAACGGCACTGTTCATTTTTTTCCTGAGTCTAGTATTCCATTCGGTACGTATACCACTTCTTCTTTGTCCATTTATCTGTTGATGGACATTTTGTTTGCTTCCATGTTTTGGCTGTTGTAAATACTGCTGCAGTACACGATTCTCCATCCCGTGTCTTTTTGATTCTGGCTTTTACAGGTGACAGGACCAATAGTGGGCCTTTCGGATCATATGGTGACTCAATTTTTACCTTTAAACGCGCTGCCATTCTGTTCCTATTATTGGCTGTTACCAGTTTACATCCCACTTAGACCGAGAGGTTACGCTATTCTCCACAACTTCTTCAACATCTATTGTTTGTTGACTTTTTGCTGATGGTCATTCTGACTGGTGTGAGGTGATACCTTTGTGTAGATTGGATTTGCCTGCGTCTAGTAATTCCTGATGTTTTGCCTTTATCAATGTCCTTTTCATGTTTTTTTAAGATTGAGCTAAACTCACAACTTCAAATTGGCTTCTTGAAAAATTTGCCCCGTTTGGAATTTTATGGCCATTCCCTACCCCAGGATATTTTTTGAGGGCATGATTCATTTACAGCCCTGCAGTCCTTGTGAATATTATTGACCATTAGCAGTAGATTTAAAGCTGTCGTTTGAGGAAACGGCCTTAGGGTGGCAGCATTTCTACATTGCCAACTCTGCTTGCTAGGGAAACAGAACCTTGCTGCAAGTTGTGCTTTGAGGTTGCAGATTAGAGTGGAATGTGCCAGGACAAACCCCCATAAGTTTTAGCCTCCTTAATTCTTGTTTGTGTCTTCAAGTTGTAGTTTCTATCAAGCAAATTTGATTGAAAAATGTCTTTTGTTCTAGGTGTACAGAACCTTGTTCATTTACACATATACATACATCTATTGATCTTTGGGTCCTTTTCCATGTCAGTTATTACAGAGTGTTGAGTAGACCACACTTGCTATTCCATAGGTCTTTGGGGATTATATATTTTATATGTAGTAGTATATGTGTGTTAACCCCAGTATCCTAATTTATCCATTCCTCACACCTTCTCTTTGGCTTAACCATAAGTTTGTCTTCTCAATCTGAGATTGTCTTTCTCTATGGAAATATGTTCATTTTTATGAATTTTCAGATAACATAAGTGATATCATAGGACATTTGTCTTTTGCATTCGGACTTACTTCACGTTGTGTGATTATCTCTAGGCTCATCTGTGGTGCTGCATATGCCATTCTTTTATTTTTTTCGTGACTGATATTCCATTCTGTCCATATACCACTTCTTCTTTGTCCATTCATCTGTTTATGGCCCTTATTTTTGCTTCCATGTCTTGGCTATTTCAATATTGCTGCAGTGCACATTTGCCTGCCTCTGTCTTTCCGATTCTGGTGGTCTTAGGTTATAGGCCCAAAAGGTGCCCTGCCGCATCATATGGTAGCTCAATTTTTACCTTTTAAAGCAGCTCCATTCAGTTTTCATTAGTGCTGTTACCCATTACATCCCACCAGCAGCTAGAAGGTACAGAGTTCTCTAAAACCACTTCAGCATTTATAGTTTGTAGACTTTTTGCTGATGGTCATTTCACTGGTGTGAGCTGAAATCTTTTTGGAGGTTGGATTTGCATGTGGCTAATAATTCCTTATACTGAGCTTTAGGCATGCCCTTTTTTTTTCTTCTCCTTTTTTTTAAAGATTGAGTACAACTTCCCTCTTCATATTGCCGTCTTCAAAAATTTGTCATGTGTTGAATTTCCTTGCCTATTCCCTACCCCAGGGCATTTTTTGTGGGCAGCTGTCATTTACAGCCCTGCAGTCCTTGTGACTATTAAGCAACCATTAGCACTGGGTTTAAAGCTGCTGTTGTGGGAAACAGCCACAAGGCGGCAGCATTATTACATTCTCACCTCTTGTTACTAGGGTAACAAAATCTTCCTGGAAGTAGTGTTCCGAGGCTGTAAATTAGAGGGGAATGTGCTGGGACAAGCCCCCAGAAGTTTATGTCTCCTTAGTAATGTTTGTTTTTTGAAATTTAATTTATATTTCTTATCAGAGTAATTTTGATTAGAGTGTTGTGATTGTCTGGCTGTACAGAATGTGCTCAATCATTCATATATATGTCTGTTCATCTTCGGATCCTGTTACGATGTATGATATTCAGAATGTTGAGTAGACCTTCCTGGGTATTTGGTAGCTGTTTTCTCATTATATACTTTATATGTATTGGTGATTATATAATTCATAGAGTTTATATATTATATGTTTATATACATTTAACAAACCTTAGTATATGTATGTTAGCCCCATAATCCTAATTTATCCATCCTCCCACCTTTCATTTTGGTTAACCATTAGTTTGTTGTATAAGTGTGTGTTGTCTTTTTTTGTGGAAATGTGTTCATTGGTAGCAGTCTTAGGATAACATGTATAAATGATATCATAGGATATTTGTCATTCCCTTTTGACTTACTTAACCTAATATGATCATTTCTAGGCTCATCTGTATTCCTCAAAATGGCATTGTTCATTTTTTTACCGAGGTTACTATTCCATTCTGTCCGTATACCACTTTTCCTTTGTCCATTCATTTGTTTTTGGACCGTTTTTTTGCTTCCATATCTTGGCTATTTCAATATTGCTGCAGTGCCCATTTGCCTGCCTCTGTCTTTCCGATTCTGGTGGTCTTAGGTTATAG
Source organism: Eubalaena glacialis (assembly GCF_028564815.1). NCBI lineage: Eukaryota > Metazoa > Chordata > Mammalia > Artiodactyla > Balaenidae > Eubalaena > Eubalaena glacialis. The sequence goes on from NC_083717.1 coordinate 85,177,197, forward strand.
GCCCAAAAGGTGCCCTGCCGCATCATATGGTAGCTCAATTTTTACCTTTTAAAGTAGCTCCATTCAGTTTTCGTTAGTGCTGTTACCCATTACATCCCACCAGCAGCTAGATGGTACACAGTTCTCTAAATCCCCTTCAGCATGTATAGTCTGTAGACTTTCTGCTGATGGTCATTTGACTGGTGTGAGCTGAAACCTTTTTGGAGGTTGGCTTTGCATGTGGCTAATAATTCCTTATACTGAGCTTTAGGCGTGTCCATTTTTTTCTTTTCCTTTTTTTTTAAAGAGTGAGTACAACTTCCCTCTTCATATTGACTTCTTGAAAAATTTGTCATGTGTTGAATTTTCTTGCCTATTCCCTCCAGCAGGGCATTTTTTGAGGGCAGGTGTCATTTTCAGCCCTGCAATCCTTGTGACTATTAAGCAACCACTAGCACTGGCTTTAAAGCTGCTGTTGTGGGAAACAGCCACAAGGCGGCAGCATTATTACGTTCTCAACTTTTGGTTTTAGGGCAACAGAGTCTTCCTGGACGTAGTGTTCCGAGGTTGTAAATTAGAGGGGAATGTGCTGGGACAAGCCCCCAAAAGTTTATGTCTCCTTACTTTTGTTTGTTTTTTAAATTTAATTTCTATTTCTTATTGGAGTAAATTTGATTAGAGTGTTGTGATTGTGTGGCTGTACAGAATCTGCGCAATAATTCCTACATATGTCTGTTCATCTTTGGATCCTGTTACCATGTATGTTTTACAGAATGTTGAGTAGACCTCCCTTGGTATTTGGTAGGTGTTTTGTCATTATATATTTTATATGTATTGGTGATTCTATAATTCATATAGTTTATATGTTTTATGTTTATATACATTTAACATACATTAGTATATGTATGTTAGCCCCATAGTCCTAATTTATCCATCCTCCCAACTTTCCTTTTGGCTAACCATTCGTTTGTTTTATAAGTCTGTGAGTGTCTTTTTCTGTGGAAATATGTTCATTGGTAGCAATCTTAGGATAACATGTATAAATGATATCATAGGATATTTGTCATTCCCTTTTGACTTACTTAACCTAATATGATTATTTCTAGGCTCATCTGTAGTCCTGAAAACGGCACTGTTCATTTTTTTCCTGAGTCTAGTATTCCATTCGGTACGTATACCACTTCTTCTTTGTCCATTTATCTGTTGATGGACATTTTGTTTGCTTCCATGTTTTGGCTGTTGTAAATACTGCTGCAGTACACGATTCTCCATCCCGTGTCTTTTTGATTCTGGCTTTTACAGGTGACAGGACCAATAGTGGGCCTTCCGGATCATATGGTGACTCAATTTTTACCTTTAAACGTACTGCCATTCTGTTCCTATTATTGGCTGTTACCAGTTTACATCCCACTTAGACCGAGAGGTTACGCTATTCTCCACAACTTCTTCAACATCTATTGTTTGTTGACTTTTTGCTGATGGTCATTCTGACTGGTGTGAGGTGATACCTTTGTGTAGATTGGATTTGCCTGCGTCTAGTAATTCCTGATGTTTTGCCTTTATCAATGTCCTTTTCATGTTTTTTTAAGATTGAGCTAAACTCACAACTTCAAATTGGCTTCTTGAAAAATTTGCCCCGTTTGGAATTTTATGGCCATTCCCTACCCCAGGATATTTTTTGAGGGCATGATTCATTTACAGCCCTGCAGTCCTTGTGAATATTATTGACCATTAGCAGTAGATTTAAAGCTGTCGTTTGAGGAAACGGCCTTAGGGTGGCAGCATTTCTACATTGCCAACTCTGCTTGCTAGGGAAACAGAACCTTGCTGCAAGTTGTGCTTTGAGGTTGCAGATTAGAGTGGAATGTGCCAGGACAAACCCCCATAAGTTTTAGCCTCCTTAATTCTTGTTTGTGTCTTCAAGTTGTAGTTTCTATCAAGCAAATTTGATTGAAAAATGTCTTTTGTTCTAGGTGTACAGAACCTTGTTCATTTACACATATACATACATCTATTGATCTTTGGGTCCTTTTCCATGTCAGTTATTACAGAGTGTTGAGTAGACCACACTTGCTATTCCATAGGTCTTTGGGGATTATATATTTTATATGTAGTAGTATATGTGTGTTAACCCCAGTATCCTAATTTATCCATTCCTCACACCTTCTCTTTGGCTTAACCATAAGTTTGTCTTCTCAATCTGAGATTGTCTTTCTCTATGGAAATATGTTCATTTTTATGAATTTTCAGATAACATAAGGGATATCATAGGACATTTGTCTTTCGCATTCTGACTTACTTCACGTTGTGTGATTATCTCTAGGCTCATCTGTGGTGCTGCATATGCCATTCTTTTATTTTTTTCGTGACTGATATTCCATTCTGTCCATATACCACTTCTTCTCTGTCCATTCACCTGTTTATGGACCTTCTTTTGGCTTCCATGTCGTGGCTATTTCAATATTGCTGCAGTGCACATTTGCCTGCCTCTGTCTTTCCGATTCTGGTGGTCTTAGGTTATAGGCCCAAAAGGTGCCCTGCCGCATCATATGGTAGCTCAATTTTTACCTTTTAAAGCAGCTGCATTCAGTTTTCGTTAGTGCTGTTACCAATTACATCCCACCAGCAGCTAGAAGGTACACAGTTCTCTAAAACCCCTTCAGCATTTCTAGTTTGTAGACTGTTTGCTGATGGTCATTTGACTGGTGTGAGCTGAAATCTTTTTGGAGGTTGGATTTGTATGTGGCTAATAATTCCTTGTACTGAGCTTTAGGCATGTCCATGTTGTTCTTTTCCTTTTTTTTTTAAAGTGTGAGTACAACTTCCCTCTTCATGTTGACTTCTTGAAAGATTTGTCATGTGTTGAATTTTCTTGCCTATTCCCTACCCCAGGGCATTTTTTGAGGGCAGATGCCATTTACAGCCCTGAGTCCTTGTGACTATTAAGCAACCATTAGCACTGGGTTTAAAGCTGCTGTTGTGGGAAACACCCACTAGGCGGCAGCATCATTACGTTCTCAACTCTTGTTATTAGGGCACCAGAGTCTTCCTGGACGTAGTGTTCCGAGGTTGTAAATTAGAGGGGAATGTGCTGGGACAAGCCCCCAGAAGTTTATGTCTCCTTACTTCTGTTTGTTTTTTAATTTAATTTCTATTTCTTATCGGAGAATATTGGATTAGAGTGTTGTGATTGTCTGGCTGTACAGAATCTGCTCAATGATTCATACATATGTCTGTTCATCTTCGGATCCTGTTACCATGTAATTTTTTACAGAATGTTGAGTAGACCTCCCTTGGTATTTGGCAGGTGTTTCGTGATTATATATTTTATATGTATTGGTGATTATATAATTCATAGAGTTTATATGTTATATGTTTATATACATTTAACATACATTAGTATATGTATGTTATCCCCATAGTCCTAATTTATCCATCCTCCCACCTTTCATTTTGGCGAACCATTCGTTCGTTTTATAAGTCTGTGAGTGTCTTTTTCTGTGGAAATATGTTCATTGGTAGAAATCTTAGGATAACATGTATAAATGATATCATAGGATATTTGTTATTCCCTTTTGAATAACTTAACCTAATATGATTATTTCTAGGCTCATCTGTAGTCCTGAAAACGGCACTGTTCATTTTTTTCTGAGGCTACTATTCCATTCGGTACGTATACCACTTCTTCTTTGTCCATTTATCTGATGATGGACATTTTGTTTGTATCCATGTCTTAGCTATTGTAAATACTGCTGCAATACACGATTTTCCATCCCGTGTCTTTTTGATTCTGGCTTTCACAAGTGACAGGCCCAATAGTGGGCCTTCCGGATCATATGGTGACTCAATTTTTACCTTTAAACGCACTGCCATTCTGTTCCTATTATTGGCTGTTACCAGTTTACATCCCACTTAGACCGAGAGGTTACACTATTCTCCACAACTTCTTCAACATCTATTGTTTGTTGACTTTTTGCTGATGGTCATTGTGACTGGTGTTAGGTGATACCTTTGTGTAGATTGGATTTGCATGCGTCTAATAATTCCTGATGTTTTGCATTTCTCAGTGTCCTTTTCATTTTTTTTAAGATTGAGCTAAACTTACAACTTCAAATTGCCTTCTTGAAAAATTTACCGCGTTTGGATTTTTATGGCCATTCCCTACCCCAGGACATTTTTTGAGGGCATGAGTCATTTACAGCCCTGCCGTCCTTGTGAATATTAGTGACCATGAGCAGTAGATTTAAAGCTGCTCTTTGAGGAAACGGTCTTAGGGTGGCAGCATTTCTAAGTTGCCAACTCTGCTTGCTAGGGAAACAGAACCTTGCTGCAAGTTGTGCTTTGAGGTTGCAGATTAGAGTGGAATGTGCCAGGACAAACCCCGATAAGTTTTAGCCTCCTTAATTCTTGTTTGTGTCTTTAAGTTGTAGTTTTTATCAGAGCAAATTTGATTGAAAAATGTCTTTTGTTCTAGGTGTACAGAATCTTGTTCATTTACACATATACATATATCTATGGATCTTTGGGTCCTTTTCCATGTCGGTTATTACAGAGTGTTGAGTAGACCACTCTTGGTATTCCATAGGTCTTTGGGGATTATATTTTTTATATGTATTAGTATATGTGTGTTAACCCCAATATCCTAATTTATCCATTCCTCACACCATTTCTTTGGCTTAACCATAAGTTGTCTTCTCATTCTGAGATTGTCTTTCTCTATGGAAATATGTTCATTTTTATGAATTTTCAGATAACATAAGGGATATCATAGGACATTTGTCTTTCGCATTCTGACTTACTTCACGTTGTGTGATTATCTCTAGGCTCATCTGTGGTGCTGCATATGCCATTCTTTTATTTTTTTCGTGACTGATATTCCATTCTGTCCATATACCACTTCTTCTCTGTCCATTCACCTGTTTATGGACCTTCTTTTGGCTTCCATGTCGTGGCTATTTCAATATTGCTGCAGTGCACATTTGCCTGCCTCTGTCTTTCCGATTCTGGTGGTCTTAGGTTATAGGCCCAAAAGGTGCCCTGCCGCATCATATGGTAGCTCAATTTTTACCTTTTAAAGCAGCTGCATTCAGTTTTCGTTAGTGCTGTTACCAATTACATCCCACCAGCAGCTAGAAGGTACACAGTTCTCTAAAACCCCTTCAGCATTTCTAGTTTGTAGACTGTTTGCTGATGGTCATTTGACTGGTGTGAGCTGAAACCTTTTTGGAGGTTGGATTTGTATGTGGCTAATAATTCCTTGTACTGAGCTTTAGGCATGTCCATGTTGTTCTTTTCCTTTTTTTTTTAAAGTGTGAGTACAACTTCCCTCTTCATGTTGACTTCTTGAAAGATTTGTCATGTGTTGAATTTTCTTGCCTATTCCCTACCCCAGGGCATTTTTTGAGGGCAGATGCCATTTACAGCCCTGAGTCCTTGTGACTATTAAGCAACCATTAGCACTGGGTTTAAAGCTGCTGTTGTGGGAAACACCCACTAGGCGGCAGCATCATTACGTTCTCAACTCTTGTTATTAGGGCACCAGAGTCTTCCTGGACGTAGTGTTCCGAGGTTGTAAATTAGAGGGGAATGTGCTGGGACAAGCCCCCAGAAGTTTATGTCTCCTTACTTCTGTTTGTTTTTTAATTTAATTTCTATTTCTTATCGGAGAATATTGGATTAGAGTGTTGTGATTGTCTGGCTGTACAGAATCTGCTCAATGATTCATACATATGTCTGTTCATGTTCGGATTCTGTTACCATGTGTCTTATTACAGAATGTTGAGTAGACCTCGCATGGTATTTGGTAGGTGTTTTGTCATTATATATTTTATATGTATTGGTGATTATATAATTCATAGAGTTTATATGTTATATGTTTCTATACATTTAACATACATTAGTATATGTATGTTAGCCCCATAATCCTAATTTATCCATCCTCCCACCTTTCATTTTGGTTAACCATTAGTTTCTTTTATAAGTCTGTGAGTGTCTTTTTCTGTGGAAATATGTCCATTTGTAGCAATCTTAGGATAACAGGTATAAATGATATCATAGGATATTTGTCATTCCCTTTTGACTTACTTAACCTGATATGATTATTTCTAGGCTCATCTGTAGTCCTGAAAATGGCATTTTTCATTTTTTTTCCCGAGGCTACTATTCCATTTAGTCCGTATACCACTTCTTCTCTGTCCATTCATCTGTTTATGGACCTTTTTTTGGCTTCCACGTCTTGGCTATTTCAGTAATGCTGCAGTGCACATTTGCCTGCCTCTGTCTTTCCGATTCTGGTGGTCTTAGGTTACAGGCCCAAAAGGTGCCCTGCCGCGTCATATGGTAGCTCAATTTGTACCTTTTAAAGCAGCTCCATTCAGTTTTCGTTAGTGCTCTTACCACTTTACATCCCACCAGCAGCTACAAGGTACACAGTTCTCTAAAATCCCTTCAGCATTTACACTTTGTAGACTGTTTGCTGATGGTCATTTGACTGGTGTGAGCTGAAACCTTTTTGGAGGTTGGATTTGCATGTGACTAATAATTCCTTATACTGAGCTTTAGGCATGTGCTTTTTATTCTTTTCCTTTTTTTTTTTTAAAGAGTGAGTACAACTTCCCTCTTCATATTGACTTCTTCAAAAACTTGTCAAAGAAAACTTGAATTTTCTTGCCTATTCCCTACCCCAGGGCATTTTTTGAGGGCAGGTGTCATTTACAGCCCTGCAGTCCTTGTGACTCTTAAGCAACCATTAGCACTGGGTTTAAAGCTGCTGTTGTGGGAAACAGCCACAAGGCGGCAGCATTATTACGTTCTCACCTCTTGTTACTAGGGCAACAGAGTCTTCCTGGAGGTAGTGTTCCGAGGTTGTAAATTAGAGAGGAGTGTGCTGGGATAAGCCCCCAGAAGTTTATGTCTCCTTACTTATGTTTGTTTTTTAAATTTAATTTCTCTTTCTTATCGGAGTAAATTCGATTAGAGTGTTGTGATTGTCTGGCTGTACAGAATGTGCTCAATGATTCATACATATGTCTGTTCATCTTCGGATCCTGTTACCATGTAATTTTTTACAGAATGTTGAGTAGACCTCCCTTGGTATTTGGCAGGTGTTTCGTGATTATATATTTTATATGTATTGGTGATTATATAATTCATAGAGTTTATATGTTATATGTTTATATACATTTAACATACATTAGTATATGTATGTTATCCCCATAGTCCTAATTTATCCATCCTCCCACCTTTCATTTTGGCGAACCATTCGTTCGTTTTATAAGTCTGTGAGTGTCTTTTTCTGTGGAAATATGTTCATTGGTAGAAATCTTAGGATAACATGTATAAATGATATCATAGGATATTTGTTATTCCCTTTTGAATAACTTAACCTAATATGATTATTTCTAGGCTCATCTGTAGTCCTGAAAACGGCACTGTTCATTTTTTTCTGAGGCTACTATTCCATTCGGTACGTATACCACTTCTTCTTTGTCCATTTATCTGATGATGGACATTTTGTTTGTATCCATGTCTTAGCTATTGTAAATACTGCTGCAATACACGATTTTCCATCCCGTGTCTTTTTGATTCTGGCTTTCACAAGTGACAGGCCCAATAGTGGGCCTTCCGGATCATATGGTGACTCAATTTTTACCTTTAAACGCACTGCCATTCTGTTCCTATTATTGGCTGTTACCAGTTTACATCCCACTTAGACCGAGAGGTTACACTATTCTCCACAACTTCTTCAACATCTATTGTTTGTTGACTTTTTGCTGATGGTCATTGTGACTGGTGTTAGGTGATACCTTTGTGTAGATTGGATTTGCATGCGTCTAATAATTCCTGATGTTTTGCATTTCTCAGTGTCCTTTTCATTTTTTTTAAGATTGAGCTAAACTTACAACTTCAAATTGCCTTCTTGAAAAATTTACCGCGTTTGGATTTTTATGGCCATTCCCTACCCCAGGACATTTTTTGAGGGCATGAGTCATTTACAGCCCTGCCGTCCTTGTGAATATTAGTGACCATGAGCAGTAGATTTAAAGCTGCTCTTTGAGGAAACGGCCTTAGGGTGGCAGCATTTCTAAGTTGCCAACTCTGCTTGCTAGGGAAACAGAACCTTGCTGCAAGTTGTGCTTTGAGGTTGCAGATTAGAGTGGAATGTGCCAGGACAAACCCCGATAAGTTTTAGCCTCCTTAATTCTTGTTTGTGTCTTTAAGTTGTAGTTTTTATCAGAGCAAATTTGATTGAAAAATGTCTTTTGTTCTAGGTGTACAGAATCTTGTTCATTTACACATATACATATATCTATGGATCTTTGGGTCCTTTTCCATGTCGGTTATTACAGAGTGTTGAGTAGACCACTCTTGGTATTCCATAGGTCTTTGGGGATTATATTTTTTATATGTATTAGTATATGTGTGTTAACCCCAATATCCTAATTTATCCATTCCTCACACCATTTCTTTGGCTTAACCATAAGTTTGTCTTCTCATTCTGAGATTGTCTTTCTCTATGGAAATATGTTCATTTTTATGAATTTTCAGATAACATAAGGGATATCATAGGACATTTGTCTTTCGCATTCTGACTTACTTCACGTTGTGTGATTATCTCTAGGCTCATCTGTGGTGCTGCATATGCCATTCTTTTATTTTTTTCGTGACTGATATTCCATTCTGTCCATATACCACTTCTTCTCTGTCCATTCATCTGTTTATGGACCTTCTTTTGGCTTCCATGTCGTGGCTATTTCAATATTGCTGCAGTGCACATTTGCCTGCCTCTGTCTTTCCGATTCTGGTGGTCTTAGGTTATAGGCCCAAAAGGTGCCCTGCCGCATCATATGGTAGCTCAATTTTTACCTTTTAAAGCAGCTCCATTCAGTTTTCGTTAGTGCTGTTACCAATTACATCCCACCAGCAGCTAGAAGGTACACAGTTCTCTAAATCCCCTTCAGCATGTATAGTCTGTAGACTTTCTGCTGATGGTCATTTGACTGGTGTGAGCTGAAACCTTTTTGGAGGTTGGCTTTGCATGTGGCTAATAATTCCTTATACTGAGCTTTAGGCGTGTCCATTTTTTTCTTTTCCTTTTTTTTAAAGAGTGAGTACAACTTCCCTCTTCATATTGACTTCTTGAAAAATGTGTCATGTGTTGAATTTTCTTGCCTATTCCCTCCAGCAGGGCATTTTTTGAGGGCAGGTGTCATTTTCAGCCCTGCAATCCTTGTGACTATTAAGCAACCACTAGCACTGGCTTTAAAGCTGCTGTTGTGGGAAACAGCCACAAGGCGGCAGCATTATTACGTTCTCAACTTTTGGTTTTAGGGCAACAGAGTCTTCCTGGACGTAGTGTTCCGAGGTTGTAAATTAGAGGGGAATGTGCTGGGACAAGCCCCCAAAAGTTTATGTCTCCTTACTTTTGTTTGTTTTTTAAATTTAATTTCTATTTCTTATTGGAGTAAATTTGATTAGAGTGTTGTGATTGTGTGGCTGTACAGAAACTGCGCAATAATTCCTACATATGTCTGTTCATCTTTGGATCCTGTTACCATGTATGTTTTACAGAATGTTGAGTAGACCTCCCTTGGTATTTGGTAGGTGTTTTGTCATTATATATTTTATATGTATTGGTGATTCTATAATTCATATAGTTTATATGTTTTATGTTTATATACATTTAACATACATTAGTATATGTATGTTAGCCCCATAGTCCTAATTTATCCATCCTCCCAACTTTCCTTTTGGCTAACCATTCGTTTGTTTTATAAGTCTGTGAGTGTCTTTTTCTGTGGAAATATGTTCATTGGTAGCAATCTTAGGATAACATGTATAAATGATATCATAGGATATTTGTCATTCCCTTTTGACTTACTTAACCTAATATGATTATTTCTAGGCTCATCTGTAGTCCTGAAAACGGCACTGTTCATTTTTTTCCTGAGTCTAGTATTCCATTCGGTACGTATACCACTTCTTCTTTGTCCATTTATCTGTTGATGGACATTTTGTTTGCTTCCATGTTTTGGCTGTTGTAAATACTGCTGCAGTACACGATTCTCCATCCAGTGTCTTTTTGATTCTGGCTTTTACAGGTGACAGGACCCATAGTGGGCCTTCCGGATCATATGGTGACTCAATTTTTACCTTTAAACGTACTGCCATTCTGTTCCTATTATTGGCTGTTACCAGTTTACATCCCACTTAGACTGAGAGGTTACGCTATTCTCCACAACTTCTTCAACATCTATTGTTTGTTGACTTTTTGCTGATGGTCATTCTGACTGGTGTGAGGTGATACCTTTGTGTAGATTGGATTTGCCTGCGTCTAGTAATTCCTGATGTTTTGCGTTTATCAATGTCCTTTTCATGTTTTTTTAAGATTGAGCTAAACTCACAACTTCAAATTGGCTTCTTGAAAAATTTGCCCCGTTTGGATTTTTATGGCCATTCCCTACCCCAGGATATTTTTTGAGGGCATGATTCATTTACAGCCCTGCAGTCCTTGTGAATATTATTGACCATTAGCAGTAGATTTAAAGCTGTCGTTTGAGGAAACGGCCTTAGGGTGGCAGCATTTCTACATTGCCAACTCTGCTTGCTAGGGAAACAGAACCTTGCTGCAAGTTGTGCTTTGAGGTTGCAGATTAGAGTGGAATGTGCCAGGACAAACCCCCATAAGTTTTAGCCTCCTTAATTCTTGTTTGTGTCTTCAAGTTGTAGTTTTTGTCAAGCAAATTTGATTGAAAAATGTCTTTTGTTCTAGGTGTACAGAACCTTGTTCATTTACACATATACATACATCTATTGATCTTTGGGTCCTTTTCCATGTCAGTTATTACAGAGTGTTGAGTAGACCACACTTGCTATTCCATAGGTCTTTGGGGATTATATATTTTATATGTAGTAGTATATGAGTGTTAACCCCAGTATCCTAATTTATCCATTCCTCACACCTTTTCTTTGGCTTAACCATAAGTTTGTCTTCTCAATCTGAGATTGTCTTTCTCTATGGAAATATGTTCATTTTTATGAATTTTCAGATAACATAAGTGATATCATAGGACATTTGTCTTTTGCATTCGGACTTAGTTCACGTTGTGTGATTATCTCTAGGCTCATCTGTGGTGCTGCATATGCCATTCTTTTATTTTTTTCGTGACTGATATTCCATTCTGTCCATATACCACTTCTTCTTTGTCCATTCATCTGTTTATGGACCTTATTTTTGCTTCCATGTCTTGGCTATTTCAATATTGCTGCAGTGCACATTTGCCTGCCTCTGTCTTTCCGATTCTGGTGGTCTTAGGTTATAGGCCCAAAAGGTGCCGTGCCGCATCATATGGTAGCTCAATTTTTACCTTTTAAAGCAGCTCCATTCAGTTTTCTTTAGTGCTGTTACCCATTACATCCCACTAGCAGCTAGAAGGTACAGAGTTCTCTAAAACCACTTCAGCATTTATAGTTTGTAGACTTTTTGCTGATGGTCATTTGACTGGTGTGAGCTGAAATCTTTTTGGAGGTTGGATTTGCATGTGGCTAATAATTCCTTATACTGAGCTTTAGGCATGCCCTTTTTTGTTCTTCTCCTTTTTTTTAAAGATTGAGTACAACTTCCCTCTTCATATTGCCGTCTTCAAAAATTTGTCATGTGTTGAATTTCCTTGCCTATTCCCTACCCCAGGGCATTTTTTGTGGGCAGCTGTCATTTACAGCCCTGCAGTCCTTGTGACTATTAAGCAACCATTAGCACTGGGTTTAAAGCTGCTGTTGTGGGAAACAGCCACAAGGCGGCAGCATTATTACATTCTCACCTCTTGTTACTAGGGTAACAAAATCTTCCTGGAAGTAGTGTTCCGAGGCTGTAAATTAGAGGGGAATGTGCTGGGACAAGCCCCCAGAAGTTTATGTCTCCTTAGTAATGTTTGTTTTTTTAAATTTAATTTATATTTCTTATCAGAGTAATTTTGATTAGAGTGTTGTGATTGTCTGGCTGTACAGAATGTGCTCAATCATTCATATATATGTCTGTTCATCTTCGGATCCTGTTACCATGTATGATATTCAGAATGTTGAGTAGACCTCCCTCGGTATTTGGTAGGTGTTTTCTCATTATATACTTTATATGTATTGGTGATTATATAATTCATAGAGTTTATATATTATATGTTTATATACATTTAACATACATTAGTATATGTATGTTAGCCCCCTAATCCTAATTTATCCATCCTCCCACCTTTCATTTTGGTTAACCATTAGTTTGTTGTATAAGTGTGTGTTGTCTTTTTTTGTGGAAATGTGTTCATTGGTAGCAGTCTTAGGATAACATGTATAAATGATATCATAGGATATTTGTCATTCCCTTTTGACTTACTTAAACTAATATGTCATTTCTAGGCTCATCTGTATTCCTCAAAATGGCATTGTTCATTTTTTTACCGAGGTTACTATTCCATTCTGTCCGTATACCACTTTTCCTTTGTCCATTCATTTGTTTTTGGACCGTTTTTTGCTTCCATATCTTGGCTATTTCAATATTGCTGCAGTGCACATTTGCCTGCCTCTGTCTTTCCGATTCTGGTGGTCTTAGGTTATAGGCCCAAAAGGTGCCCTGCCGCATCATATGGTAGCTCAATTTTTACCTTTTAAAGTAGCTCCATTCAGTTTTCGTTAGTGCTGTTACCCATTACATCCCACCAGCAGCTAGATGGTACACAGTTCTCTAAATCCCCTTCAGCATGTATAGTCTGTAGACTTTCTGCTGATGGTCATTTGACTGGTGTGAGCTGAAACCTTTTTGGAGGTTGGCTTTGCATGTGGCTAATAATTCCTTATACTGAGCTTTAGGCGTGTCCATTTTTTTCTTTTCCTTTTTTTTAAAGAGTGAGTACAACTTCCCTCTTCATATTGACTTCTTGAAAAATGTGTCATGTGTTGAATTTTCTTGCCTATTCCCTCCAGCAGGGCATTTTTTGAGGGCAGGTGTCATTTTCAGCCCTGCAATCCTTGTGACTATTAAGCAACCACTAGCACTGGCTTTAAAGCTGCTGTTGTGGGAAACAGCCACAAGGCGGCAGCATTATTACGTTCTCAACTTTTGGTTTTAGGGCAACAGAGTCTTCCTGGACGTAGTGTTCCGAGGTTGTAAATTAGAGGGGAATGTGCTGGGACAAGCCCCCAAAAGTTTATGTCTCCTTACTTTTGTTTGTTTTTTAAATTTAATTTCTATTTCTTATTGGAGTAAATTTGATTAGAGTGTTGTGATTGTGTGGCTGTACAGAAACTGCGCAATAATTCCTACATATGTCTGTTCATCTTTGGATCCTGTTACCATGTATGTTTTACAGAATGTTGAGTAGACCTCCCTTGGTATTTGGTAGGTGTTTTGTCATTATATATTTTATATGTATTGGTGATTCTATAATTCATATAGTTTATATGTTTTATGTTTATATACATTTAACATACATTAGTATATGTATGTTAGCCCCATAGTCCTAATTTATCCATCCTCCCAACTTTCCTTTTGGCTAACCATTCGTTTGTTTTATAAGTCTGTGAGTGTCTTTTTCTGTGGAAATATGTTCATTGGTAGCAATCTTAGGATAACATGTATAAATGATATCATAGGATATTTGTCATTCCCTTTTGACTTACTTAACCTAATATGATTATTTCTAGGCTCATCTGTAGTCCTGAAAACGGCACTGTTCATTTTTTTCCTGAGTCTAGTATTCCATTCGGTACGTATACCACTTCTTCTTTGTCCATTTATCTGTTGATGGACATTTTGTTTGCTTCCATGTTTTGGCTGTTGTAAATACTGCTGCAGTACACGATTCTCCATCCAGTGTCTTTTTGATTCTGGCTTTTACAGGTGACAGGACCCATAGTGGGCCTTCCGGATCATATGGTGACTCAATTTTTACCTTTAAACGTACTGCCATTCTGTTCCTATTATTGGCTGTTACCAGTTTACATCCCACTTAGACTGAGAGGTTACGCTATTCTCCACAACTTCTTCAACATCTATTGTTTGTTGACTTTTTGCTGATGGTCATTCTGACTGGTGTGAGGTGATACCTTTGTGTAGATTGGATTTGCCTGCGTCTAGTAATTCCTGATGTTTTGCGTTTATCAATGTCCTTTTCATGTTTTTTTAAGATTGAGCTAAACTCACAACTTCAAATTGGCTTCTTGAAAAATTTGCCCCGTTTGGATTTTTATGGCCATTCCCTACCCCAGGATATTTTTTGAGGGCATGATTCATTTACAGCCCTGCAGTCCTTGTGAATATTATTGACCATTAGCAGTAGATTTAAAGCTGTCGTTTGAGGAAACGGCCTTAGGGTGGCAGCATTTCTACATTGCCAACTCTGCTTGCTAGGGAAACAGAACCTTGCTGCAAGTTGTGCTTTGAGGTTGCAGATTAGAGTGGAATGTGCCAGGACAAACCCCCATAAGTTTTAGCCTCCTTAATTCTTGTTTGTGTCTTCAAGTTGTAGTTTCTATCAAGCAAATTTGATTGAAAAATGTCTTTTGTTCTAGGTGTACAGAACCTTGTTCATTTACACATATACATACATCTATTGATCTTTGGGTCCTTTTCCATGTCAGTTATTACAGAGTGTTGAGTAGACCACACTTGCTATTCCATAGGTCTTTGGGGATTATATATTTTATATGTAGTAGTATATGAGTGTTAACCCCAGTATCCTAATTTATCCATTCCTCACACCTTCTCTTTGGCTTAACCATAAGTTTGTCTTCTCAATCTGAGATTGTCTTTCTCTATGGAAATATGTTCATTTTTATGAATTTTCAGATAACATAAGTGATATCATAGGACATTTGTCTTTTGCATTCGGACTTACTTCACGTTGTGTGATTATCTCTAGGCTCATCTGTGGTGCTGCATATGCCATTCTTTTATTTTTTTCGTGACTGATATTCCATTCTGTCCATATACCACTTCTTCTTTGTCCATTCATCTGTTTATGGACCTTATTTTTGCTTCCATGTCTTGGCTATTTCAATATTGCTGCAGTGCACATTTGCCTGCCTCTGTCTTTCCGATTCTGGTGGTCTTAGGTTATAGGCCCAAAAGGTGCCCTGCCGCATCATATGGTAGCTCAATTTTTACCTTTTAAAGCAGCTCCATTCAGTTTTCATTAGTGCTGTTACCCATTACATCCCACCAGCAGCTAGAAGGTACAGAGTTCTCTAAAACCACTTCAGCATTTATAGTTTGTAGACTTTTTGCTGATGGTCATTTCACTGGTGTGAGCTGAAATCTTTTTGGAGGTTGGATTTGCATGTGGCTAATCATTCCTTATACTGAGCTTTAGGCATGCCCTTTTTTGTTCTTCTCCTTTTTTTTAAAGATTGAGTACAACTTCCCTCTTCATATTGCCGTCTTCAAAAATTTGTCATGTGTTGAATTTCCTTGCCTATTCCCTACCCCAGGGCATTTTTTGTGGGCAGCTGTCATTTACAGCCCTGCAGTCCTTGTGACTATTAAGCAACCATTAGCACTGGGTTTAAAGCTGCTGTTGTGGGAAACAGCCACAAGGCGGCAGCATTATTACATTCTCACCTCTTGTTACTAGGGTAACAAAATCTTCCTGGAAGTAGTGTTCCGAGGCTGTAAATTAGAGGGGAATGTGCTGGGACAAGCCCCCAGAAGTTTATGTCTCCTTAGTAATGTTTGTTTTTTGAAATTTAATTTATATTTCTTATCAGAGTAATTTTGATTAGAGTGTTGTGATTGTCTGGCTGTACAGAATGTGCTCAATCATTCATATATATGTCTGTTCATCTTCGGATCCTGTTACGATGTATGATATTCAGAATGTTGAGTAGACCTCCCTCGGTATTTGGTAGCTGTTTTCTCATTATATACTTTATATGTATTGGTGATTATATAATTCATAGAGTTTATATATTATATGTTTATATACATTTAACAAACCTTAGTATATGTATGTTAGCCCCATAATCCTAATTTATCCATCCTCCCACCTTTCATTTTGGTTAACCATTAGTTTGTTGTATAAGTGTGTGTTGTCTTTTTTTGTGGAAATGTGTTCATTGGTAGCAGTCTTAGGATAACATGTATAAATGATATCATAGGATATTTGTCATTCCCTTTTGACTTACTTAACCTAATATGATCATTTCTAGGCTCATCTGTATTCCTCAAAATGGCATTGTTCATTTTTTTACCGAGGTTACTATTCCATTCTGTCCGTATACCACTTTTCCTTTGTCCATTCATTTGTTTTTGGACCGTTTTTTTGCTTCCATATCTTGGCTATTTCAATATTGCTGCAGTGCCCATTTGCCTGCCTCTGTCTTTCCGATTCTGGTGGTCTTAGGTTATAGGCCCAAAAGGTGCCCTGCCGCATCATATGGTAGCTCAATTTTTACCTTTTAAAGTAGCTCCATTCAGTTTTCGTTAGTGCTGTTACCCATTACATCCCACCAGCAGCTAGATGGTACACAGTTCTCTAAATCCCCTTCAGCATGTATAGTCTGTAGACTTTCTGCTGATGGTCATTTGACTGGTGTGAGCTGAAACCTTTTTGGAGGTTGGCTTTGCATGTGGCTAATAATTCCTTATACTGAGCTTTAGGCGTGTCCACTTTTTTCTTTTCCTTTTTTTTTAAAGAGTGAGTACAACTTCCCTCTTCATATTGACTTCTTGAAAAATTTGTCATGTGTTGAATTTTCTTGCCTATTCCCTCCAGCAGGGCATTTTTTGAGGGCAGGTGTCATTTTCAGCCCTGCAATCCTTGTGACTATTAAGCAACCACTAGCACTGGCTTTAAAGCTGCTGTTGTGGGAAACAGCCACAAGGCGGCAGCATTATTACGTTCTCAACTTT
Organism: Eubalaena glacialis; assembly: GCF_028564815.1. Taxonomy (NCBI): domain Eukaryota; kingdom Metazoa; phylum Chordata; class Mammalia; order Artiodactyla; family Balaenidae; genus Eubalaena; species Eubalaena glacialis. The sequence goes on from NC_083717.1 coordinate 85,194,070, forward strand.
TGGTTTTAGGGCAACAGAGTCTTCCTGGACGTAGTGTTCCGAGGTTGTAAATTAGAGGGGAATGTGCTGGGACAAGCCCCCAAAAGTTTATGTCTCCTTACTTTTGTTTGTTTTTTAAATTTAATTTCTATTTCTTATTGGAGTAAATTTGATTAGAGTGTTGTGATTGTGTGGCTGTACAGAATCTGCGCAATAATTCCTACATATGTCTGTTCATCTTTGGATCCTGTTACCATGTATGTTTTACAGAATGTTGAGTAGACCTCCCTTGGTATTTGGTAGGTGTTTTGTCATTATATATTTTATATGTATTGGTGATTCTATAATTCATATAGTTTATATGTTTTATGTTTATATACATTTAACATACATTAGTATATGTATGTTAGCCCCATAGTCCTAATTTATCCATCCTCCCAACTTTCCTTTTGGCTAACCATTCGTTTGTTTTATAAGTCTGTGAGTGTCTTTTTCTGTGGAAATATGTTCATTGGTAGCAATCTTAGGATAACATGTATAAATGATATCATAGGATATTTGTCATTCCCTTTTGACTTACTTAACCTAATATGATTATTTCTAGGCTCATCTGTAGTCCTGAAAACGGCACTGTTCATTTTTTTCCTGAGTCTAGTATTCCATTCGGTACGTATACCACTTCTTCTTTGTCCATTTATCTGTTGATGGACATTTTGTTTGCTTCCATGTTTTGGCTGTTGTAAATACTGCTGCAGTACACGATTCTCCATCCCGTGTCTTTTTGATTCTGGCTTTTACAGGTGACAGGACCAATAGTGGGCCTTCCGGATCATATGGTGACTCAATTTTTACCTTTAAACGTACTGCCATTCTGTTCCTATTATTGGCTGTTACCAGTTTACATCCCACTTAGACCGAGAGGTTACGCTATTCTCCACAACTTCTTCAACATCTATTGTTTGTTGACTTTTTGCTGATGGTCATTCTGACTGGTGTGAGGTGATACCTTTGTGTAGATTGGATTTGCCTGCGTCTAGTAATTCCTGATGTTTTGCCTTTATCAATGTCCTTTTCATGTTTTTTTAAGATTGAGCTAAACTCACAACTTCAAATTGGCTTCTTGAAAAATTTGCCCCGTTTGGAATTTTATGGCCATTCCCTACCCCAGGATATTTTTTGAGGGCATGATTCATTTACAGCCCTGCAGTCCTTGTGAATATTATTGACCATTAGCAGTAGATTTAAAGCTGTCGTTTGAGGAAACGGCCTTAGGGTGGCAGCATTTCTACATTGCCAACTCTGCTTGCTAGGGAAACAGAACCTTGCTGCAAGTTGTGCTTTGAGGTTGCAGATTAGAGTGGAATGTGCCAGGACAAACCCCCATAAGTTTTAGCCTCCTTAATTCTTGTTTGTGTCTTCAAGTTGTAGTTTCTATCAAGCAAATTTGATTGAAAAATGTCTTTTGTTCTAGGTGTACAGAACGTTGTTCATTTACACATATACATACATCTATTGATCTTTGGGTCCTTTTCCATGTCAGTTATTACAGAGTGTTGAGTAGACCACACTTGCTATTCCATAGGTCTTTGGGGATTATATATTTTATATGTAGTAGTATATGTGTGTTAACCCCAGTATCCTAATTTATCCATTCCTCACACCTTCTCTTTGGCTTAACCATCAGTTTGTCTTCTCAATCTGAGATTGTCTTTCTCTATGGAAATATGTTCATTTTTATGAATTTTCAGATAACATAAGTGATATCATAGGACATTTGTCTTTTGCATTCGGACTTACTTCACGTTGTGTGATTATCTCTAGGCTCATCTGTGGTGCTGCATATGCCATTCTTTTATTTTTTTCGTGACTGATATTCCATTCTGTCCATATACCACTTCTTCTTTGTCCATTCATCTGTTTATGGACCTTATTTTTGCTTCCATGTCTTGGCTATTTCAATATTGCTGCAGTGCACATTTGCCTGCCTCTGTCTTTCCGATTCTGGTGGTCTTAGGTTATAGGCCCAAAAGGTGCCCTGCCGCATCATATGGTAGCTCAATTTTTACCTTTTAAAGCAGCTCCATTCAGTTTTCATTAGTGCTGTTACCCATTACATCCCACCAGCAGCTAGAAGGTACAGAGTTCTCTAAAACCACTTCAGCATTTATAGTTTGTAGACTTTTTGCTGATGGTCATTTCACTGGTGTGAGCTGAAATCTTTTTGGAGGTTGGATTTGCATGTGGCTAATAATTCCTTATACTGAGCTTTAGGCATGCCCTTTTTTTTTCTTCTCCTTTTTTTTAAAGATTGAGTACAACTTCCCTCTTCATATTGCCGTCTTCAAAAATTTGTCATGTGTTGAATTTCCTTGCCTATTCCCTACCCCAGGGCATTTTTTGTGGGCAGCTGTCATTTACAGCCCTGCAGTCCTTGTGACTATTAAGCAACCATTAGCACTGGGTTTAAAGCTGCTGTTGTGGGAAACAGCCACAAGGCGGCAGCATTATTACATTCTCACCTCTTGTTACTAGGGTAACAAAATCTTCCTGGAAGTAGTGTTCCGAGGCTGTAAATTAGAGGGGAATGTGCTGGGACAAGCCCCCAGAAGTTTATGTCTCCTTAGTAATGTTTGTTTTTTGAAATTTAATTTATATTTCTTATCAGAGTAATTTTGATTAGAGTGTTGTGATTGTCTGGCTGTACAGAATGTGCTCAATCATTCATATATATGTCTGTTCATCTTCGGATCCTGTTACGATGTATGATATTCAGAATGTTGAGTAGACCTCCCTCGGTATTTGGTAGCTGTTTTCTCATTATATACTTTATATGTATTGGTGATTATATAATTCATAGAGTTTATATATTATATGTTTATATACATTTAACAAACCTTAGTATATGTATGTTAGCCCCATAATCCTAATTTATCCATCCTCCCACCTTTCATTTTGGTTAACCATTAGTTTGTTGTATAAGTGTGTGTTGTCTTTTTTTGTGGAAATGTGTTCATTGGTAGCAGTCTTAGGATAACATGTATAAATGATATCATAGGATATTTGTCATTCCCTTTTGACTTACTTAACCTAATATGATCATTTCTAGGCTCATCTGTATTCCTCAAAATGGCATTGTTCATTTTTTTACCGAGGTTACTATTCCATTCTGTCCGTATACCACTTTTCCTTTGTCCATTCATTTGTTTTTGGACCGTTTTTTTGCTTCCATATCTTGGCTATTTCAATATTGCTGCAGTGCCCATTTGCCTGCCTCTGTCTTTCCGATTCTGGTGGTCTTAGGTTATAGGCCCAAAAGGTGCCCTGCCGCATCATATGGTAGCTCAATTTTTACCTTTTAAAGTAGCTCCATTCAGTTTTCGTTAGTGCTGTTACCCATTACATCCCACCAGCAGCTAGATGGTACACAGTTCTCTAAATCCCCTTCAGCATGTATAGTCTGTAGACTTTCTGCTGATGGTCATTTGACTGGTGTGAGCTGAAACCTTTTTGGAGGTTGGCTTTGCATGTGGCTAATAATTCCTTATACTGAGCTTTAGGCGTGTCCATTTTTTTCTTTTCCTTTTTTTTAAAGAGTGAGTACAACTTCCCTCTTCATATTGACTTCTTGAAAAATTTGTCATGTGTTGAATTTTCTTGCCTATTCCCTCCAGCAGGGCATTTTTTGAGGGCAGGTGTCATTTTCAGCCCTGCAATCCTTGTGACTATTAAGCAACCACTAGCACTGGCTTTAAAGCTGCTGTTGTGGGAAACAGCCACAAGGCGGCAGCATTATTACGTTCTCAACTTTTGGTTTTAGGGCAACAGAGTCTTCCTGGACGTAGTGTTCCGAGGTTGTAAATTAGAGGGGAATGTGCTGGGACAAGCCCCCAAAAGTTTATGTCTCCTTACTTTTGTTTGTTTTTTAAATTTAATTTCTATTTCTTATTGGAGTAAATTTGATTAGAGTGTTGTGATTGTGTGGCTGTACAGAAACTGCGCAATAATTCCTACATATGTCTGTTCATCTTTGGATCCTGTTACCATGTATGTTTTACAGAATGTTGAGTAGACCTCCCTTGGTATTTGGTAGGTGTTTTGTCATTATATATTTTATATGTATTGGTGATTCTATAATTCATATAGTTTATATGTTTTATGTTTATATACATTTAACATACATTAGTATATGTATGTTAGCCCCATAGTCCTAATTTATCCATCCTCCCAACTTTCCTTTTGGCTAACCATTCGTTTGTTTTATAAGTCTGTGAGTGTCTTTTTCTGTGGAAATATGTTCATTGGTAGCAATCTTAGGATAACATGTATAAATGATATCATAGGATATTTGTCATTCCCTTTTGACTTACTTAACCTAATATGATTATTTCTAGGCTCATCTGTAGTCCTGAAAACGGCACTGTTCATTTTTTTCCTGAGTCTAGTATTCCATTCGGTACGTATACCACTTCTTCTTTGTCCATTTATCTGTTGATGGACATTTTGTTTGCTTCCATGTTTTGGCTGTTGTAAATACTGCTGCAGTACACGATTCTCCATCCCGTGTCTTTTTGATTCTGGCTTTTACAGGTGACAGGACCCATAGTGGGCCTTCCGGATCATATGGTGACTCAATTTTTACCTTTAAACGCACTGCCATTCTGTTCCTATTATTGGCTGTTACCAGTTTACATCCCACTTAGACCGAGAGGTTACGCTATTCTCCACAACTTCTTCAACATCTATTGTTTGTTGACTTTTTGCTGATGGTCATTCTGACTGGTGTGAGGTGATACCTTTGTGTAGATTGGATTTGCCTGCGTCTAGTAATTCCTGATGTTTTGCCTTTATCAATGTCCTTTTCGTGTTTTTTTAAGATTGAGCTAAACTCACAACTTCAAATTGGCTTCTTGAAAAATTTGCCCCGTTTGGAATTTTATGGCCATTCCCTACCCCAGGATATTTTTTGAGGGCATGATTCATTTACAGCCCTGCAGTCCTTGTGAATATTATTGACCATTAACAGTAGATTTAAAGCTGTCGTTTGAGGAAACGGCCTTAGGGTGGCAGCATTTCTACATTGCCAACTCTGCTTGCTAGGGAAACAGAACCTTGCTGCAAGTTGTGCTTTGAGGTTGCAGATTAGAGTGGAATGTGCCAGGACAAACCCCCATAAGTTTTAGCCTCCTTAATTCTTGTTTGTGTCTTCAAGTTGTAGTTTCTATCAAGCAAATTTGATTGAAAAATGTCTTTTGTTCTAGGTGTACAGAACCTTGTTCATTTACACATATACATACATCTATTGATCTTTGGGTCCTTTTCCATGTCAGTTATTACAGAGTGTTGAGTAGACCACACTTGCTATTCCATAGGTCTTTGGGGATTATATATTTTATATGTAGTAGTATATGTGTGTTAACCCCAGTATCCTAATTTATCCATTCCTCACACCTTCTCTTTGGCTTAACCATAAGTTTGTCTTCTCAATCTGAGATTGTCTTTCTCTATGGAAATATGTTCATTTTTATGAATTTTCAGATAACATAAGTGATATCATAGGACATTTGTCTTTTGCATTCTGACTTACTTCACGTTGTGTGATTATCTCTAGGCTCATCTGTGGTGCTGCATATGCCATTCTTTTATTTTTTTCGTGACTGATATTCCATTCTGTCCATATACCACTTCTTCTTTGTCCATTCATCTGTTTATGGACCTTATTTTTGCTTCCATGTCTTGGCTATTTCAATATTGCTGCAGTGCACATTTGCCTGCCTCTGTCTTTCCGATTCTGGTGGTCTTAGGTTATAGGCCCAAAAGGTGCCCTGCCGCATCATATGGTAGCTCAATTTTTACCTTTTAAAGCAGCTCCATTCAGTTTTCATTAGTGCTGTTACCCATTACATCCCACCAGCAGCTAGAAGGTACAGAGTTCTCTAAAACCACTTCAGCATTTATAGTTTGTAGACTTTTTGCTGATGGTCATTTCACTGGTGTGAGCTGAAATCTTTTTGGAGGTTGGATTTGCATGTGGCTAATAATTCCTTATACTGAGCTTTAGGCATGCCCTTTTTTTTTCTTCTCCTTTTTTTTAAAGATTGAGTACAACTTCCCTCTTCATATTGCCGTCTTCAAAAATTTGTCATGTGTTGAATTTCCTTGCCTATTCCCTACCCCAGGGCATTTTTTGTGGGCAGCTGTCATTTACAGCCCTGCAGTCCTTGTGACTATTAAGCAACCATTAGCACTGGGTTTAAAGCTGCTGTTGTGGGAAACAGCCACAAGGCGGCAGCATTATTACATTCTCACCTCTTGTTACTAGGGTAACAAAATCTTCCTGGAAGTAGTGTTCCGAGGTTGTAAATTAGAGGGGAATGTGCTGGGACAAGCCCCCAGAAGTTTATGTCTCCTTAGTAATGTTTGTTTTTTGAAATTTAATTTATATTTCTTATCAGAGTAATTTTGATTAGAGTGTTGTGATTGTCTGGCTGTACAGAATGTGCTCAATCATTCATATATATGTCTGTTCATCTTCGGATCCTGTTACGATGTATGATATTCAGAATGTTGAGTAGACCTCCCTCGGTATTTGGTAGCTGTTTTCTCATTATATACTTTATATGTATTGGTGATTATATAATTCATAGAGTTTATATATTATATGTTTATATACATTTAACAAACCTTAGTATATGTATGTTAGCCCCATAATCCTAATTTATCCATCCTCCCACCTTTCATTTTGGTTAACCATTAGTTTGTTGTATAAGTGTGTGTTGTCTTTTTTTGTGGAAATGTGTTCATTGGTAGCAGTCTTAGGATAACATGTATAAATGATATCATAGGATATTTGTCATTCCCTTTTGACTTACTTAACCTAATATGATCATTTCTAGGCTCATCTGTATTCCTCAAAATGGCATTGTTCATTTTTTTACCGAGGTTACTATTCCATTCTGTCCGTATACCACTTTTCCTTTGTCCATTCATTTGTTTTTGGACCGTTTTTTTGCTTCCATATCTTGGCTATTTCAATATTGCTGCAGTGCCCATTTGCCTGCCTCTGTCTTTCCGATTCTGGTGGTCTTAGGTTATAGGCCCAAAAGGTGCCCTGCCGCATCATATGGTAGCTCAATTTTTACCTTTTAAAGTAGCTCCATTCAGTTTTCGTTAGTGCTGTTACCCATTACATCCCACCAGCAGCTAGATGGTACACAGTTCTCTAAATCCCCTTCAGCATGTATAGTCTGTAGACTTTCTGCTGATGGTCATTTGACTGGTGTGAGCTGAAACCTTTTTGGAGGTTGGCTTTGCATGTGGCTAATAATTCCTTATACTGAGCTTTAGGCGTGTCCATTTTTTTCTTTTCCTTTTTTTTAAAGAGTGAGTACAACTTCCCTCTTCATATTGACTTCTTGAAAAATTTGTCATGTGTTGAATTTTCTTGCCTATTCCCTCCAGCAGGGCATTTTTTGAGGGCAGGTGTCATTTTCAGCCCTGCAATCCTTGTGACTATTAAGCAACCACTAGCACTGGCTTTAAAGCTGCTGTTGTGGGAAACAGTCACAAGGCGGCAGCATTATTACGTTCTCAACTTTTGGTTTTAGGGCAACAGAGTCTTCCTGGACGTAGTGTTCCGAGGTTGTAAATTAGAGGGGAATGTGCTGGGACAAGCCCCCAAAAGTTTATGTCTCCTTACTTTTGTTTGTTTTTTAAATTTAATTTCTATTTCTTATTGGAGTAAATTTGATTAGAGTGTTGTGATTGTGTGGCTGTACAGAAACTGCGCAATAATTCCTACATATGTCTGTTCATCTTTGGATCCTGTTACCATGTATGTTTTACAGAATGTTGAGTAGACCTCCCTTGGTATTTGGTAGGTGTTTTGTCATTATATATTTTATATGTATTGGTGATTCTATAATTCATATAGTTTATATGTTTTATGTTTATATACATTTAACATACATTAGTATATGTATGTTAGCCCCATAGTCCTAATTTATCCATCCTCCCAACTTTCCTTTTGGCTAACCATTCGTTTGTTTTATAAGTCTGTGAGTGTCTTTTTCTGTGGAAATATGTTCATTGGTAGCAATCTTAGGATAACATGTATAAATGATATCATAGGATATTTGTCATTCCCTTTTGACTTACTTAACCTAATATGATTATTTCTAGGCTCATCTGTAGTCCTGAAAACGGCACTGTTCATTTTTTTCCTGAGTCTAGTATTCCATTCGGTACGTATACCACTTCTTCTTTGTCCATTTATCTGTTGATGGACATTTTGTTTGCTTCCATGTTTTGGCTGTTGTAAATACTGCTGCAGTACACGATTCTCCATCCAGTGTCTTTTTGATTCTGGCTTTTACAGGTGACAGGACCCATAGTGGGCCTTCCGGATCATATGGTGACTCAATTTTTACCTTTAAACGTACTGCCATTCTGTTCCTATTATTGGCTGTTACCAGTTTACATCCCACTTAGACTGAGAGGTTACGCTATTCTCCACAACTTCTTCAACATCTATTGTTTGTTGACTTTTTGCTGATGGTCATTCTGACTGGTGTGAGGTGATACCTTTGTGTAGATTGGATTTGCCTGCGTCTAGTAATTCCTGATGTTTTGCGTTTATCAATGTCCTTTTCATGTTTTTTTAAGATTGAGCTAAACTCACAACTTCAAATTGGCTTCTTGAAAAATTTGCCCCGTTTGGATTTTTATGGCCATTCCCTACCCCAGGATATTTTTTGAGGGCATGATTCATTTACAGCCCTGCAGTCCTTGTGAATATTATTGACCATTAGCAGTAGATTTAAAGCTGTCGTTTGAGGAAACGGCCTTAGGGTGGCAGCATTTCTACATTGCCAACTCTGCTTGCTAGGGAAACAGAACCTTGCTGCAAGTTGTGCTTTGAGGTTGCAGATTAGAGTGGAATGTGCCAGGACAAACCCCCATAAGTTTTAGCCTCCTTAATTCTTGTTTGTGTCTTCAAGTTGTAGTTTTTGTCAAGCAAATTTGATTGAAAAATGTCTTTTGTTCTAGGTGTACAGAACCTTGTTCATTTACACATATACATACATCTATTGATCTTTGGGTCCTTTTCCATGTCAGTTATTACAGAGTGTTGAGTAGACCACACTTGCTATTCCATAGGTCTTTGGGGATTATATATTTTATATGTAGTAGTATATGAGTGTTAACCCCAGTATCCTAATTTATCCATTCCTCACACCTTTTCTTTGGCTTAACCATAAGTTTGTCTTCTCAATCTGAGATTGTCTTTCTCTATGGAAATATGTTCATTTTTATGAATTTTCAGATAACATAAGTGATATCATAGGACATTTGTCTTTTGCATTCGGACTTAGTTCACGTTGTGTGATTATCTCTAGGCTCATCTGTGGTGCTGCATATGCCATTCTTTTATTTTTTTCGTGACTGATATTCCATTCTGTCCATATACCACTTCTTCTTTGTCCATTCATCTGTTTATGGACCTTATTTTTGCTTCCATGTCTTGGCTATTTCAATATTGCTGCAGTGCACATTTGCCTGCCTCTGTCTTTCCGATTCTGGTGGTCTTAGGTTATAGGCCCAAAAGGTGCCCTGCCGCATCATATGGTAGCTCAATTTTTACCTTTTAAAGCAGCTCCATTCAGTTTTCTTTAGTGCTGTTACCCATTACATCCCACTAGCAGCTAGAAGGTACAGAGTTCTCTAAAACCACTTCAGCATTTATAGTTTGTAGACTTTTTGCTGATGGTCATTTCACTGGTGTGAGCTGAAATCTTTTTGGAGGTTGGATTTGCATGTGGCTAATAATTCCTTATACTGAGCTTTAGGCATGCCCTTTTTTGTTCTTCTCCTTTTTTTTAAAGATTGAGTACAACTTCCCTCTTCATATTGCCGTCTTCAAAAATTTGTCATGTGTTGAATTTCCTTGCCTATTCCCTACCCCAGGGCATTTTTTGTGGGCAGCTGTCATTTACAGCCCTGCAGTCCTTGTGACTATTAAGCAACCATTAGCACTGGGTTTAAAGCTGCTGTTGTGGGAAACAGCCACAAGGCGGCAGCATTATTACATTCTCACCTCTTGTTACTAGGGTAACAAAATCTTCCTGGAAGTAGTGTTCCGAGGCTGTAAATTAGAGGGGAATGTGCTGGGACAAGCCCCCAGAAGTTTATGTCTCCTTAGTAATGTTTGTTTTTTTAAATTTAATTTATATTTCTTATCAGAGTAATTTTGATTAGAGTGTTGTGATTGTCTGGCTGTACAGAATGTGCTCAATCATTCATATATATGTCTGTTCATCTTCGGATCCTGTTACCATGTATGATATTCAGAATGTTGAGTAGACCTCCCTCGGTATTTGGTAGGTGTTTTCTCATTATATACTTTATATGTATTGGTGATTATATAATTCATAGAGTTTATATATTATATGTTTATATACATTTAACATACATTAGTATATGTATGTTAGCCCCCTAATCCTAATTTATCCATCCTCCCACCTTTCATTTTGGTTAACCATTAGTTTGTTGTATAAGTGTGTGTTGTCTTTTTTTGTGGAAATGTGTTCATTGGTAGCAGTCTTAGGATAACATGTATAAATGATATCATAGGATATTTGTCATTCCCTTTTGACTTACTTAAACTAATATGTCATTTCTAGGCTCATCTGTATTCCTCAAAATGGCATTGTTCATTTTTTTACCGAGGTTACTATTCCATTCTGTCCGTATACCACTTTTCCTTTGTCCATTCATTTGTTTTTGGACCGTTTTTTGCTTCCATATCTTGGCTATTTCAATATTGCTGCAGTGCACATTTGCCTGCCTCTGTCTTTCCGATTCTGGTGGTCTTAGGTTATAGGCCCAAAAGGTGCCCTGCCGCATCATATGGTAGCTCAATTTTTACCTTTTAAAGTAGCTCCATTCAGTTTTCGTTAGTGCTGTTACCCATTACATCCCACCAGCAGCTAGATGGTACACAGTTCTCTAAATCCCCTTCAGCATGTATAGTCTGTAGACTTTCTGCTGATGGTCATTTGACTGGTGTGAGCTGAAACCTTTTTGGAGGTTGGCTTTGCATGTGGCTAATAATTCCTTATACTGAGCTTTAGGCGTGTCCATTTTTTTCTTTTCCTTTTTTTTAAAGAGTGAGTACAACTTCCCTCTTCATATTGACTTCTTGAAAAATGTGTCATGTGTTGAATTTTCTTGCCTATTCCCTCCAGCAGGGCATTTTTTGAGGGCAGGTGTCATTTTCAGCCCTGCAATCCTTGTGACTATTAAGCAACCACTAGCACTGGCTTTAAAGCTGCTGTTGTGGGAAACAGCCACAAGGCGGCAGCATTATTACGTTCTCAACTTTTGGTTTTAGGGCAACAGAGTCTTCCTGGACGTAGTGTTCCGAGGTTGTAAATTAGAGGGGAATGTGCTGGGACAAGCCCCCAAAAGTTTATGTCTCCTTACTTTTGTTTGTTTTTTAAATTTAATTTCTATTTCTTATTGGAGTAAATTTGATTAGAGTGTTGTGATTGTGTGGCTGTACAGAAACTGCGCAATAATTCCTACATATGTCTGTTCATCTTTGGATCCTGTTACCATGTATGTTTTACAGAATGTTGAGTAGACCTCCCTTGGTATTTGGTAGGTGTTTTGTCATTATATATTTTATATGTATTGGTGATTCTATAATTCATATAGTTTATATGTTTTATGTTTATATACATTTAACATACATTAGTATATGTATGTTAGCCCCATAGTCCTAATTTATCCATCCTCCCAACTTTCCTTTTGGCTAACCATTCGTTTGTTTTATAAGTCTGTGAGTGTCTTTTTCTGTGGAAATATGTTCATTGGTAGCAATCTTAGGATAACATGTATAAATGATATCATAGGATATTTGTCATTCCCTTTTGACTTACTTAACCTAATATGATTATTTCTAGGCTCATCTGTAGTCCTGAAAACGGCACTGTTCATTTTTTTCCTGAGTCTAGTATTCCATTCGGTACGTATACCACTTCTTCTTTGTCCATTTATCTGTTGATGGACATTTTGTTTGCTTCCATGTTTTGGCTGTTGTAAATACTGCTGCAGTACACGATTCTCCATCCAGTGTCTTTTTGATTCTGGCTTTTACAGGTGACAGGACCCATAGTGGGCCTTCCGGATCATATGGTGACTCAATTTTTACCTTTAAACGTACTGCCATTCTGTTCCTATTATTGGCTGTTACCAGTTTACATCCCACTTAGACTGAGAGGTTACGCTATTCTCCACAACTTCTTCAACATCTATTGTTTGTTGACTTTTTGCTGATGGTCATTCTGACTGGTGTGAGGTGATACCTTTGTGTAGATTGGATTTGCCTGCGTCTAGTAATTCCTGATGTTTTGCGTTTATCAATGTCCTTTTCATGTTTTTTTAAGATTGAGCTAAACTCACAACTTCAAATTGGCTTCTTGAAAAATTTGCCCCGTTTGGATTTTTATGGCCATTCCCTACCCCAGGATATTTTTTGAGGGCATGATTCATTTACAGCCCTGCAGTCCTTGTGAATATTATTGACCATTAGCAGTAGATTTAAAGCTGTCGTTTGAGGAAACGGCCTTAGGGTGGCAGCATTTCTACATTGCCAACTCTGCTTGCTAGGGAAACAGAACCTTGCTGCAAGTTGTGCTTTGAGGTTGCAGATTAGAGTGGAATGTGCCAGGACAAACCCCCATAAGTTTTAGCCTCCTTAATTCTTGTTTGTGTCTTCAAGTTGTAGTTTCTGTCAAGCAAATTTGATTGAAAAATGTCTTTTGTTCTAGGTGTACAGAACCTTGTTCATTTACACATATACATACATCTATTGATCTTTGGGTCCTTTTCCATGTCAGTTATTACAGAGTGTTGAGTAGACCACACTTGCTATTCCATAGGTCTTTGGGGATTATATATTTTATATGTAGTAGTATATGAGTGTTAACCCCAGTATCCTAATTTATCCATTCCTCACACCTTTTCTTTGGCTTAACCATAAGTTTGTCTTCTCAATCTGAGATTGTCTTTCTCTATGGAAATATGTTCATTTTTATGAATTTTCAGATAACATAAGTGATATCATAGGACATTTGTCTTTTGCATTCGGACTTAGTTCACGTTGTGTGATTATCTCTAGGCTCATCTGTGGTGCTGCATATGCCATTCTTTTATTTTTTTCGTGACTGATATTCCATTCTGTCCATATACCACTTCTTCTTTGTCCATTCATCTGTTTATGGACCTTATTTTTGCTTCCATGTCTTGGCTATTTCAATATTGCTGCAGTGCACATTTGCCTGCCTCTGTCTTTCCGATTCTGGTGGTCTTAGGTTATAGGCCCAAAAGGTGCCCTGCCGCATCATATGGTAGCTCAATTTTTACCTTTTAAAGCAGCTCCATTCAGTTTTCTTTAGTGCTGTTACCCATTACATCCCACTAGCAGCTAGAAGGTACAGAGTTCTCTAAAACCACTTCAGCATTTATAGTTTGTAGACTTTTTGCTGATGGTCATTTCACTGGTGTGAGCTGAAATCTTTTTGGAGGTTGGATTTGCATGTGGCTAATAATTCCTTATACTGAGCTTTAGGCATGCCCTTTTTTGTTCTTCTCCTTTTTTTTAAAGATTGAGTACAACTTCCCTCTTCATATTGCCGTCTTCAAAAATTTGTCATGTGTTGAATTTCCTTGCCTATTCCCTACCCCAGGGCATTTTTTGTGGGCAGCTGTCATTTACAGCCCTGCAGTCCTTGTGACTATTAAGCAACCATTAGCACTGGGTTTAAAGCTGCTGTTGTGGGAAACAGCCACAAGGCGGCAGCATTATTACATTCTCACCTCTTGTTACTAGGGTAACAAAATCTTCCTGGAAGTAGTGTTCCGAGGCTGTAAATTAGAGGGGAATGTGCTGGGACAAGCCCCCAGAAGTTTATGTCTCCTTAGTAATGTTTGTTTTTTTAAATTTAATTTATATTTCTTATCAGAGTAATTTTGATTAGAGTGTTGTGATTGTCTGGCTGTACAGAATGTGCTCAATCATTCATATATATGTCTGTTCATCTTCGGATCCTGTTACCATGTATGATATTCAGAATGTTGAGTAGACCTCCCTCGGTATTTGGTAGGTGTTTTCTCATTATATACTTTATATGTATTGGTGATTATATAATTCATAGAGTTTATATATTATATGTTTATATACATTTAACATACATTAGTATATGTATGTTAGCCCCCTAATCCTAATTTATCCATCCTCCCACCTTTCATTTTGGTTAACCATTAGTTTGTTGTATAAGTGTGTGTTGTCTTTTTTTGTGGAAATGTGTTCATTGGTAGCAGTCTTAGGATAACATGTATAAATGATATCATAGGATATTTGTCATTCCCTTTTGACTTACTTAAACTAATATGTCATTTCTAGGCTCATCTGTATTCCTCAAAATGGCATTGTTCATTTTTTTACCGAGGTTACTATTCCATTCTGTCCGTATACCACTTTTCCTTTGTCCATTCATTTGTTTTTGGACCGTTTTTTGCTTCCATATCTTGGCTATTTCAATATTGCTGCAGTGCACATTTGCCTGCCTCTGTCTTTCCGATTCTGGTGGTCTTAGGTTATAGGCCCAAAAGGTGCCCTGCCGCATCATATGGTAGCTCAATTTTTACCTTTTAAAGTAGCTCCATTCAGTTTTCGTTAGTGCTGTTACCCATTACATCCCACCAGCAGCTAGATGGTACACAGTTCTCTAAATCCCCTTCAGCATGTATAGTCTGTAGACTTTCTGCTGATGGTCATTTGACTGGTGTGAGCTGAAACCTTTTTGGAGGTTGGCTTTGCATGTGGCTAATAATTCCTTATACTGAGCTTTAGGCGTGTCCATTTTTTTCTTTTCCTTTTTTTTAAAGAGTGAGTACAACTTCCCTCTTCATATTGACTTCTTGAAAAATGTGTCATGTGTTGAATTTTCTTGCCTATTCCCTCCAGCAGGGCATTTTTTGAGGGCAGGTGTCATTTTCAGCCCTGCAATCCTTGTGACTATTAAGCAACCACTAGCACTGGCTTTAAAGCTGCTGTTGTGGGAAACAGCCACAAGGCGGCAGCATTATTACGTTCTCAACTTTTGGTTTTAGGGCAACAGAGTCTTCCTGGACGTAGTGTTCCGAGGTTGTAAATTAGAGGGGAATGTGCTGGGACAAGCCCCCAAAAGTTTATGTCTCCTTACTTTTGTTTGTTTTTTAAATTTAATTTCTATTTCTTATTGGAGTAAATTTGATTAGAGTGTTGTGATTGTGTGGCTGTACAGAAACTGCGCAATAATTCCTACATATGTCTGTTCATCTTTGGATCCTGTTACCATGTATGTTTTACAGAATGTTGAGTAGACCTCCCTTGGTATTTGGTAGGTGTTTTGTCATTATATATTTTATATGTATTGGTGATTCTATAATTCATATAGTTTATATGTTTTATGTTTATATACATTTAACATACATTAGTATATGTATGTTAGCCCCATAGTCCTAATTTATCCATCCTCCCAACTTTCCTTTTGGCTAACCATTCGTTTGTTTTATAAGTCTGTGAGTGTCTTTTTCTGTGGAAATATGTTCATTGGTAGCAATCTTAGGATAACATGTATAAATGATATCATAGGATATTTGTCATTCCCTTTTGACTTACTTAACCTAATATGATTATTTCTAGGCTCATCTGTAGTCCTGAAAACGGCACTGTTCATTTTTTTCCTGAGTCTAGTATTCCATTCGGTACGTATACCACTTCTTCTTTGTCCATTTATCTGTTGATGGACATTTTGTTTGCTTCCATGTTTTGGCTGTTGTAAATACTGCTGCAGTACACGATTCTCCATCCAGTGTCTTTTTGATTCTGGCTTTTACAGGTGACAGGACCCATAGTGGGCCTTCCGGATCATATGGTGACTCAATTTTTACCTTTAAACGTACTGCCATTCTGTTCCTATTATTGGCTGTTACCAGTTTACATCCCACTTAGACTGAGAGGTTACGCTATTCTCCACAACTTCTTCAACATCTATTGTTTGTTGACTTTTTGCTGATGGTCATTCTGACTGGTGTGAGGTGATACCTTTGTGTAGATTGGATTTGCCTGCGTCTAGTAATTCCTGATGTTTTGCGTTTATCAATGTCCTTTTCATGTTTTTTTAAGATTGAGCTAAACTCACAACTTCAAATTGGCTTCTTGAAAAATTTGCCCCGTTTGGATTTTTATGGCCATTCCCTACCCCAGGATATTTTTTGAGGGCATGATTCATTTACAGCCCTGCAGTCCTTGTGAATATTATTGACCATTAGCAGTAGATTTAAAGCTGTCGTTTGAGGAAACGGCCTTAGGGTGGCAGCATTTCTACATTGCCAACTCTGCTTGCTAGGGAAACAGAACCTTGCTGCAAGTTGTGCTTTGAGGTTGCAGATTAGAGTGGAATGTGCCAGGACAAACCCCCATAAGTTTTAGCCTCCTTAATTCTTGTTTGTGTCTTCAAGTTGTAGTTTCTATCAAGCAAATTTGATTGAAAAATGTCTTTTGTTCTAGGTGTACAGAACCTTGTTCATTTACACATATACATACATCTATTGATCTTTGGGTCCTTTTCCATGTCAGTTATTACAGAGTGTTGAGTAGACCACACTTGCTATTCCATAGGTCTTTGGGGATTATATATTTTATATGTAGTAGTATATGAGTGTTAACCCCAGTATCCTAATTTATCCATTCCTCACACCTTTTCTTTGGCTTAACCATAAGTTTGTCTTCTCAATCTGAGATTGTCTTTCTCTATGGAAATATGTTCATTTTTATGAATTTTCAGATAACATAAGTGATATCATAGGACATTTGTCTTTTGCATTCGGACTTAGTTCACGTTGTGTGATTATCTCTAGGCTCATCTGTGGTGCTGCATATGCCATTCTTTTATTTTTTTCGTGACTGATATTCCATTCTGTCCATATACCACTTCTTCTTTGTCCATTCATCTGTTTATGGACCTTATTTTTGCTTCCATGTCTTGGCTATTTCAATATTGCTGCAGTGCACATTTGCCTGCCTCTGTCTTTCCGATTCTGGTGGTCTTAGGTTATAGGCCCAAAAGGTGCCCTGCCGCATCATATGGTAGCTCAATTTTTACCTTTTAAAGCAGCTCCATTCAGTTTTCTTTAGTGCTGTTACCCATTACATCCCACTAGCAGCTAGAAGGTACAGAGTTCTCTAAAACCACTTCAGCATTTATAGTTTGTAGACTTTTTGCTGATGGTCATTTCACTGGTGTGAGCTGAAATCTTTTTGGAGGTTGGATTTGCATGTGGCTAATAATTCCTTATACTGAGCTTTAGGCATGCCCTTTTTTGTTCTTCTCCTTTTTTTTAAAGATTGAGTACAACTTCCCTCTTCATATTGCCGTCTTCAAAAATTTGTCATGTGTTGAATTTCCTTGCCTATTCCCTACCCCAGGGCATTTTTTGTGGGCAGCTGTCATTTACAGCCCTGCAGTCCTTGTGACTATTAAGCAACCATTAGCACTGGGTTTAAAGCTGCTGTTGTGGGAAACAGCCACAAGGCGGCAGCATTATTACATTCTCACCTCTTGTTACTAGGGTAACAAAATCTTCCTGGAAGTAGTGTTCCGAGGCTGTAAATTAGAGGGGAATGTGCTGGGACAAGCCCCCAGAAGTTTATGTCTCCTTAGTAATGTTTGTTTTTTTAAATTTAATTTATATTTCTTATCAGAGTAATTTTGATTAGAGTGTTGTGATTGTCTGGCTGTACAGAATGTGCTCAATCATTCATATATATGTCTGTTCATCTTCGGATCCTGTTACCATGTATGATATTCAGAATGTTGAGTAGACCTCCCTCGGTATTTGGTAGGTGTTTTCTCATTATATACTTTATATGTATTGGTGATTATATAATTCATAGTTTATATATTATATGTTTATATACATTTAACATACATTAGTATATGTATGTTAGCCCCCTAATCCTAATTTATCCATCCTCCCACCTTTCATTTTGGTTAACCATTAGTTTGTTGTATAAGTGTGTGTTGTCTTTTTTTGTGGAAATGTGTTCATTGGTAGCAGTCTTAGGATAACATGTATAAATGATATCATAGGATATTTGTCATTCCCTTTTGACTTACTTAAACTAATATGTCATTTCTAGGCTCATCTGTATTCCTCAAAATGGCATTGTTCATTTTTTTACCGAGGTTACTATTCCATTCTGTCCGTATACCACTTTTCCTTTGTCCATTCATTTGTTTTTGGACCGTTTTTTGCTTCCATATCTTGGCTATTTCAATATTGCTGCAGTGCACATTTGCCTGCCTCTGTCTTTCCGATTCTGGTGGTCTTAGGTTATAGGCCCAAAAGGTGCCCTGCCGCATCATATGGTAGCTCAATTTTTACCTTTTAAAGTAGCTCCATTCAGTTTTCGTTAGTGCTGTTACCCATTACATCCCACCAGCAGCTAGATGGTACACAGTTCTCTAAATCCCCTTCAGCATGTATAGTCTGTAGACTTTCTGCTGATGGTCATTTGACTGGTGTGAGCTGAAACCTTTTTGGAGGTTGGCTTTGCATGTGGCTAATAATTCCTTATACTGAGCTTTAGGCGTGTCCATTTTTTTCTTTTCCTTTTTTTTAAAGAGTGAGTACAACTTCCCTCTTCATATTGACTTCTTGAAAAATGTGTCATGTGTTGAATTTTCTTGCCTATTCCCTCCAGCAGGGCATTTTTTGAGGGCAGGTGTCATTTTCAGCCCTGCAATCCTTGTGACTATTAAGCAACCACTAGCACTGGCTTTAAAGCTGCTGTTGTGGGAAACAGCCACAAGGCGGCAGCATTATTACGTTCTCAACTTTTGGTTTTAGGGCAACAGAGTCTTCCTGGACGTAGTGTTCCGAGGTTGTAAATTAGAGGGGAATGTGCTGGGACAAGCCCCCAAAAGTTTATGTCTCCTTACTTTTGTTTGTTTTTTAAATTTAATTTCTATTTCTTATTGGAGTAAATTTGATTAGAGTGTTGTGATTGTGTGGCTGTACAGAAACTGCGCAATAATTCCTACATATGTCTGTTCATCTTTGGATCCTGTTACCATGTATGTTTTACAGAATGTTGAGTAGACCTCCCTTGGTATTTGGTAGGTGTTTTGTCATTATATATTTTATATGTATTGGTGATTCTATAATTCATATAGTTTATATGTTTTATGTTTATATACATTTAACATACATTAGTATATGTATGTTAGCCCCATAGTCCTAATTTATCCATCCTCCCAACTTTCCTTTTGGCTAACCATTCGTTTGTTTTATAAGTCTGTGAGTGTCTTTTTCTGTGGAAATATGTTCATTGGTAGCAATCTTAGGATAACATGTATAAATGATATCATAGGATATTTGTCATTCCCTTTTGACTTACTTAACCTAATATGATTATTTCTAGGCTCATCTGTAGTCCTGAAAACGGCACTGTTCATTTTTTTCCTGAGTCTAGTATTCCATTCGGTACGTATACCACTTCTTCTTTGTCCATTTATCTGTTGATGGACATTTTGTTTGCTTCC
This sequence comes from Eubalaena glacialis, assembly GCF_028564815.1. Lineage (NCBI taxonomy): Eukaryota > Metazoa > Chordata > Mammalia > Artiodactyla > Balaenidae > Eubalaena > Eubalaena glacialis. The sequence continues at coordinate 85,213,701 of NC_083717.1, forward strand.
ATGTTTTGGCTGTTGTAAATACTGCTGCAGTACACGATTCTCCATCCAGTGTCTTTTTGATTCTGGCTTTTACAGGTGACAGGACCCATAGTGGGCCTTCCGGATCATATGGTGACTCAATTTTTACCTTTAAACGTACTGCCATTCTGTTCCTATTATTGGCTGTTACCAGTTTACATCCCACTTAGACTGAGAGGTTACGCTATTCTCCACAACTTCTTCAACATCTATTGTTTGTTGACTTTTTGCTGATGGTCATTCTGACTGGTGTGAGGTGATACCTTTGTGTAGATTGGATTTGCCTGCGTCTAGTAATTCCTGATGTTTTGCGTTTATCAATGTCCTTTTCATGTTTTTTTAAGATTGAGCTAAACTCACAACTTCAAATTGGCTTCTTGAAAAATTTGCCCCGTTTGGATTTTTATGGCCATTCCCTACCCCAGGATATTTTTTGAGGGCATGATTCATTTACAGCCCTGCAGTCCTTGTGAATATTATTGACCATTAGCAGTAGATTTAAAGCTGTCGTTTGAGGAAACGGCCTTAGGGTGGCAGCATTTCTACATTGCCAACTCTGCTTGCTAGGGAAACAGAACCTTGCTGCAAGTTGTGCTTTGAGGTTGCAGATTAGAGTGGAATGTGCCAGGACAAACCCCCATAAGTTTTAGCCTCCTTAATTCTTGTTTGTGTCTTCAAGTTGTAGTTTTTGTCAAGCAAATTTGATTGAAAAATGTCTTTTGTTCTAGGTGTACAGAACCTTGTTCATTTACACATATACATACATCTATTGATCTTTGGGTCCTTTTCCATGTCAGTTATTACAGAGTGTTGAGTAGACCACACTTGCTATTCCATAGGTCTTTGGGGATTATATATTTTATATGTAGTAGTATATGAGTGTTAACCCCAGTATCCTAATTTATCCATTCCTCACACCTTTTCTTTGGCTTAACCATAAGTTTGTCTTCTCAATCTGAGATTGTCTTTCTCTATGGAAATATGTTCATTTTTATGAATTTTCAGATAACATAAGTGATATCATAGGACATTTGTCTTTTGCATTCGGACTTAGTTCACGTTGTGTGATTATCTCTAGGCTCATCTGTGGTGCTGCATATGCCATTCTTTTATTTTTTTCGTGACTGATATTCCATTCTGTCCATATACCACTTCTTCTTTGTCCATTCATCTGTTTATGGACCTTATTTTTGCTTCCATGTCTTGGCTATTTCAATATTGCTGCAGTGCACATTTGCCTGCCTCTGTCTTTCCGATTCTGGTGGTCTTAGGTTATAGGCCCAAAAGGTGCCCTGCCGCATCATATGGTAGCTCAATTTTTACCTTTTAAAGCAGCTCCATTCAGTTTTCTTTAGTGCTGTTACCCATTACATCCCACTAGCAGCTAGAAGGTACAGAGTTCTCTAAAACCACTTCAGCATTTATAGTTTGTAGACTTTTTGCTGATGGTCATTTCACTGGTGTGAGCTGAAATCTTTTTGGAGGTTGGATTTGCATGTGGCTAATAATTCCTTATACTGAGCTTTAGGCATGCCCTTTTTTGTTCTTCTCCTTTTTTTTAAAGATTGAGTACAACTTCCCTCTTCATATTGCCGTCTTCAAAAATTTGTCATGTGTTGAATTTCCTTGCCTATTCCCTACCCCAGGGCATTTTTTGTGGGCAGCTGTCATTTACAGCCCTGCAGTCCTTGTGACTATTAAGCAACCATTAGCACTGGGTTTAAAGCTGCTGTTGTGGGAAACAGCCACAAGGCGGCAGCATTATTAGATTCTCACCTCTTGTTACTAGGGTAACAAAATCTTCCTGGAAGTAGTGTTCCGAGGCTGTAAATTAGAGGGGAATGTGCTGGGACAAGCCCCCAGAAGTTTATGTCTCCTTAGTAATGTTTGTTTTTTTAAATTTAATTTATATTTCTTATCAGAGTAATTTTGATTAGAGTGTTGTGATTGTCTGGCTGTACAGAATGTGCTCAATCATTCATATATATGTCTGTTCATCTTCGGATCCTGTTACCATGTATGATATTCAGAATGTTGAGTAGACCTCCCTCGGTATTTGGTAGGTGTTTTCTCATTATATACTTTATATGTATTGGTGATTATATAATTCATAGAGTTTATATATTATATGTTTATATACATTTAACATACATTAGTATATGTATGTTAGCCCCCTAATCCTAATTTATCCATCCTCCCACCTTTCATTTTGGTTAACCATTAGTTTGTTGTATAAGTGTGTGTTGTCTTTTTTTGTGGAAATGTGTTCATTGGTAGCAGTCTTAGGATAACATGTATAAATGATATCATAGGATATTTGTCATTCCCTTTTGACTTACTTAAACTAATATGTCATTTCTAGGCTCATCTGTATTCCTCAAAATGGCATTGTTCATTTTTTTACCGAGGTTACTATTCCATTCTGTCCGTATACCACTTTTCCTTTGTCCATTCATTTGTTTTTGGACCGTTTTTTGCTTCCATATCTTGGCTATTTCAATATTGCTGCAGTGCACATTTGCCTGCCTCTGTCTTTCCGATTCTGGTGGTCTTAGGTTATAGGCCCAAAAGGTGCCCTGCCGCATCATATGGTAGCTCAATTTTTACCTTTTAAAGTAGCTCCATTCAGTTTTCGTTAGTGCTGTTACCCATTACATCCCACCAGCAGCTAGATGGTACACAGTTCTCTAAATCCCCTTCAGCATGTATAGTCTGTAGACTTTCTGCTGATGGTCATTTGACTGGTGTGAGCTGAAACCTTTTTGGAGGTTGGCTTTGCATGTGGCTAATAATTCCTTATACTGAGCTTTAGGCGTGTCCATTTTTTTCTTTTCCTTTTTTTTAAAGAGTGAGTACAACTTCCCTCTTCATATTGACTTCTTGAAAAATGTGTCATGTGTTGAATTTTCTTGCCTATTCCCTCCAGCAGGGCATTTTTTGAGGGCAGGTGTCATTTTCAGCCCTGCAATCCTTGTGACTATTAAGCAACCACTAGCACTGGCTTTAAAGCTGCTGTTGTGGGAAACAGCCACAAGGCGGCAGCATTATTACGTTCTCAACTTTTGGTTTTAGGGCAACAGAGTCTTCCTGGACGTAGTGTTCCGAGGTTGTAAATTAGAGGGGAATGTGCTGGGACAAGCCCCCAAAAGTTTATGTCTCCTTACTTTTGTTTGTTTTTTAAATTTAATTTCTATTTCTTATTGGAGTAAATTTGATTAGAGTGTTGTGATTGTGTGGCTGTACAGAAACTGCGCAATAATTCCTACATATGTCTGTTCATCTTTGGATCCTGTTACCATGTATGTTTTACAGAATGTTGAGTAGACCTCCCTTGGTATTTGGTAGGTGTTTTGTCATTATATATTTTATATGTATTGGTGATTCTATAATTCATATAGTTTATATGTTTTATGTTTATATACATTTAACATACATTAGTATATGTATGTTAGCCCCATAGTCCTAATTTATCCATCCTCCCAACTTTCCTTTTGGCTAACCATTCGTTTGTTTTATAAGTCTGTGAGTGTCTTTTTCTGTGGAAATATGTTCATTGGTAGCAATCTTAGGATAACATGTATAAATGATATCATAGGATATTTGTCATTCCCTTTTGACTTACTTAACCTAATATGATTATTTCTAGGCTCATCTGTAGTCCTGAAAACGGCACTGTTCATTTTTTTCCTGAGTCTAGTATTCCATTCGGTACGTATACCACTTCTTCTTTGTCCATTTATCTGTTGATGGACATTTTGTTTGCTTCCATGTTTTGGCTGTTGTAAATACTGCTGCAGTACACGATTCTCCATCCAGTGTCTTTTTGATTCTGGCTTTTACAGGTGACAGGACCCATAGTGGGCCTTCCGGATCATATGGTGACTCAATTTTTACCTTTAAACGTACTGCCATTCTGTTCCTATTATTGGCTGTTACCAGTTTACATCCCACTTAGACTGAGAGGTTACGCTATTCTCCACAACTTCTTCAACATCTATTGTTTGTTGACTTTTTGCTGATGGTCATTCTGACTGGTGTGAGGTGATACCTTTGTGTAGATTGGATTTGCCTGCGTCTAGTAATTCCTGATGTTTTGCGTTTATCAATGTCCTTTTCATGTTTTTTTAAGATTGAGCTAAACTCACAACTTCAAATTGGCTTCTTGAAAAATTTGCCCCGTTTGGATTTTTATGGCCATTCCCTACCCCAGGATATTTTTTGAGGGCATGATTCATTTACAGCCCTGCAGTCCTTGTGAATATTATTGACCATTAGCAGTAGATTTAAAGCTGTCGTTTGAGGAAACGGCCTTAGGGTGGCAGCATTTCTACATTGCCAACTCTGCTTGCTAGGGAAACAGAACCTTGCTGCAAGTTGTGCTTTGAGGTTGCAGATTAGAGTGGAATGTGCCAGGACAAACCCCCATAAGTTTTAGCCTCCTTAATTCTTGTTTGTGTCTTCAAGTTGTAGTTTTTGTCAAGCAAATTTGATTGAAAAATGTCTTTTGTTCTAGGTGTACAGAACCTTGTTCATTTACACATATACATACATCTATTGATCTTTGGGTCCTTTTCCATGTCAGTTATTACAGAGTGTTGAGTAGACCACACTTGCTATTCCATAGGTCTTTGGGGATTATATATTTTATATGTAGTAGTATATGAGTGTTAACCCCAGTATCCTAATTTATCCATTCCTCACACCTTTTCTTTGGCTTAACCATAAGTTTGTCTTCTCAATCTGAGATTGTCTTTCTCTATGGAAATATGTTCATTTTTATGAATTTTCAGATAACATAAGTGATATCATAGGACATTTGTCTTTTGCATTCGGACTTAGTTCACGTTGTGTGATTATCTCTAGGCTCATCTGTGGTGCTGCATATGCCATTCTTTTATTTTTTTCGTGACTGATATTCCATTCTGTCCATATACCACTTCTTCTTTGTCCATTCATCTGTTTATGGACCTTATTTTTGCTTCCATGTCTTGGCTATTTCAATATTGCTGCAGTGCACATTTGCCTGCCTCTGTCTTTCCGATTCTGGTGGTCTTAGGTTATAGGCCCAAAAGGTGCCCTGCCGCATCATATGGTAGCTCAATTTTTACCTTTTAAAGCAGCTCCATTCAGTTTTCTTTAGTGCTGTTACCCATTACATCCCACTAGCAGCTAGAAGGTACAGAGTTCTCTAAAACCACTTCAGCATTTATAGTTTGTAGACTTTTTGCTGATGGTCATTTCACTGGTGTGAGCTGAAATCTTTTTGGAGGTTGGATTTGCATGTGGCTAATAATTCCTTATACTGAGCTTTAGGCATGCCCTTTTTTGTTCTTCTCCTTTTTTTTAAAGATTGAGTACAACTTCCCTCTTCATATTGCCGTCTTCAAAAATTTGTCATGTGTTGAATTTCCTTGCCTATTCCCTACCCCAGGGCATTTTTTGTGGGCAGCTGTCATTTACAGCCCTGCAGTCCTTGTGACTATTAAGCAACCATTAGCACTGGGTTTAAAGCTGCTGTTGTGGGAAACAGCCACAAGGCGGCAGCATTATTACATTCTCACCTCTTGTTACTAGGGTAACAAAATCTTCCTGGAAGTAGTGTTCCGAGGCTGTAAATTAGAGGGGAATGTGCTGGGACAAGCCCCCAGAAGTTTATGTCTCCTTAGTAATGTTTGTTTTTTTAAATTTAATTTATATTTCTTATCAGAGTAATTTTGATTAGAGTGTTGTGATTGTCTGGCTGTACAGAATGTGCTCAATCATTCATATATATGTCTGTTCATCTTCGGATCCTGTTACCATGTATGATATTCAGAATGTTGAGTAGACCTCCCTCGGTATTTGGTAGGTGTTTTCTCATTATATACTTTATATGTATTGGTGATTATATAATTCATAGAGTTTATATATTATATGTTTATATACATTTAACATACATTAGTATATGTATGTTAGCCCCCTAATCCTAATTTATCCATCCTCCCACCTTTCATTTTGGTTAACCATTAGTTTGTTGTATAAGTGTGTGTTGTCTTTTTTTGTGGAAATGTGTTCATTGGTAGCAGTCTTAGGATAACATGTATAAATGATATCATAGGATATTTGTCATTCCCTTTTGACTTACTTAAACTAATATGTCATTTCTAGGCTCATCTGTATTCCTCAAAATGGCATTGTTCATTTTTTTACCGAGGTTACTATTCCATTCTGTCCGTATACCACTTTTCCTTTGTCCATTCATTTGTTTTTGGACCGTTTTTTGCTTCCATATCTTGGCTATTTCAATATTGCTGCAGTGCACATTTGCCTGCCTCTGTCTTTCCGATTCTGGTGGTCTTAGGTTATAGGCCCAAAAGGTGCCCTGCCGCATCATATGGTAGCTCAATTTTTACCTTTTAAAGTAGCTCCATTCAGTTTTCGTTAGTGCTGTTACCCATTACATCCCACCAGCAGCTAGATGGTACACAGTTCTCTAAATCCCCTTCAGCATGTATAGTCTGTAGACTTTCTGCTGATGGTCATTTGACTGGTGTGAGCTGAAACCTTTTTGGAGGTTGGCTTTGCATGTGGCTAATAATTCCTTATACTGAGCTTTAGGCGTGTCCATTTTTTTCTTTTCCTTTTTTTTAAAGAGTGAGTACAACTTCCCTCTTCATATTGACTTCTTGAAAAATGTGTCATGTGTTGAATTTTCTTGCCTATTCCCTCCAGCAGGGCATTTTTTGAGGGCAGGTGTCATTTTCAGCCCTGCAATCCTTGTGACTATTAAGCAACCACTAGCACTGGCTTTAAAGCTGCTGTTGTGGGAAACAGCCACAAGGCGGCAGCATTATTACGTTCTCAACTTTTGGTTTTAGGGCAACAGAGTCTTCCTGGACGTAGTGTTCCGAGGTTGTAAATTAGAGGGGAATGTGCTGGGACAAGCCCCCAAAAGTTTATGTCTCCTTACTTTTGTTTGTTTTTTAAATTTAATTTCTATTTCTTATTGGAGTAAATTTGATTAGAGTGTTGTGATTGTGTGGCTGTACAGAAACTGCGCAATAATTCCTACATATGTCTGTTCATCTTTGGATCCTGTTACCATGTATGTTTTACAGAATGTTGAGTAGACCTCCCTTGGTATTTGGTAGGTGTTTTGTCATTATATATTTTATATGTATTGGTGATTCTATAATTCATATAGTTTATATGTTTTATGTTTATATACATTTAACATACATTAGTATATGTATGTTAGCCCCATAGTCCTAATTTATCCATCCTCCCAACTTTCCTTTTGGCTAACCATTCGTTTGTTTTATAAGTCTGTGAGTGTCTTTTTCTGTGGAAATATGTTCATTGGTAGCAATCTTAGGATAACATGTATAAATGATATCATAGGATATTTGTCATTCCCTTTTGACTTACTTAACCTAATATGATTATTTCTAGGCTCATCTGTAGTCCTGAAAACGGCACTGTTCATTTTTTTCCTGAGTCTAGTATTCCATTCGGTACGTATACCACTTCTTCTTTGTCCATTTATCTGTTGATGGACATTTTGTTTGCTTCCATGTTTTGGCTGTTGTAAATACTGCTGCAGTACACGATTCTCCATCCAGTGTCTTTTTGATTCTGGCTTTTACAGGTGACAGGACCCATAGTGGGCCTTCCGGATCATATGGTGACTCAATTTTTACCTTTAAACGTACTGCCATTCTGTTCCTATTATTGGCTGTTACCAGTTTACATCCCACTTAGACTGAGAGGTTACGCTATTCTCCACAACTTCTTCAACATCTATTGTTTGTTGACTTTTTGCTGATGGTCATTCTGACTGGTGTGAGGTGATACCTTTGTGTAGATTGGATTTGCCTGCGTCTAGTAATTCCTGATGTTTTGCGTTTATCAATGTCCTTTTCATGTTTTTTTAAGATTGAGCTAAACTCACAACTTCAAATTGGCTTCTTGAAAAATTTGCCCCGTTTGGATTTTTATGGCCATTCCCTACCCCAGGATATTTTTTGAGGGCATGATTCATTTACAGCCCTGCAGTCCTTGTGAATATTATTGACCATTAGCAGTAGATTTAAAGCTGTCGTTTGAGGAAACGGCCTTAGGGTGGCAGCATTTCTACATTGCCAACTCTGCTTGCTAGGGAAACAGAACCTTGCTGCAAGTTGTGCTTTGAGGTTGCAGATTAGAGTGGAATGTGCCAGGACAAACCCCCATAAGTTTTAGCCTCCTTAATTCTTGTTTGTGTCTTCAAGTTGTAGTTTTTGTCAAGCAAATTTGATTGAAAAATGTCTTTTGTTCTAGGTGTACAGAACCTTGTTCATTTACACATATACATACATCTATTGATCTTTGGGTCCTTTTCCATGTCAGTTATTACAGAGTGTTGAGTAGACCACACTTGCTATTCCATAGGTCTTTGGGGATTATATATTTTATATGTAGTAGTATATGAGTGTTAACCCCAGTATCCTAATTTATCCATTCCTCACACCTTTTCTTTGGCTTAACCATAAGTTTGTCTTCTCAATCTGAGATTGTCTTTCTCTATGGAAATATGTTCATTTTTATGAATTTTCAGATAACATAAGTGATATCATAGGACATTTGTCTTTTGCATTCGGACTTAGTTCACGTTGTGTGATTATCTCTAGGCTCATCTGTGGTGCTGCATATGCCATTCTTTTATTTTTTTCGTGACTGATATTCCATTCTGTCCATATACCACTTCTTCTTTGTCCATTCATCTGTTTATGGACCTTATTTTTGCTTCCATGTCTTGGCTATTTCAATATTGCTGCAGTGCACATTTGCCTGCCTCTGTCTTTCCGATTCTGGTGGTCTTAGGTTATAGGCCCAAAAGGTGCCCTGCCGCATCATATGGTAGCTCAATTTTTACCTTTTAAAGCAGCTCCATTCAGTTTTCTTTAGTGCTGTTACCCATTACATCCCACTAGCAGCTAGAAGGTACAGAGTTCTCTAAAACCACTTCAGCATTTATAGTTTGTAGACTTTTTGCTGATGGTCATTTCACTGGTGTGAGCTGAAATCTTTTTGGAGGTTGGATTTGCATGTGGCTAATAATTCCTTATACTGAGCTTTAGGCATGCCCTTTTTTGTTCTTCTCCTTTTTTTTAAAGATTGAGTACAACTTCCCTCTTCATATTGCCGTCTTCAAAAATTTGTCATGTGTTGAATTTCCTTGCCTATTCCCTACCCCAGGGCATTTTTTGTGGGCAGCTGTCATTTACAGCCCTGCAGTCCTTGTGACTATTAAGCAACCATTAGCACTGGGTTTAAAGCTGCTGTTGTGGGAAACAGCCACAAGGCGGCAGCATTATTACATTCTCACCTCTTGTTACTAGGGTAACAAAATCTTCCTGGAAGTAGTGTTCCGAGGCTGTAAATTAGAGGGGAATGTGCTGGGACAAGCCCCCAGAAGTTTATGTCTCCTTAGTAATGTTTGTTTTTTTAAATTTAATTTATATTTCTTATCAGAGTAATTTTGATTAGAGTGTTGTGATTGTCTGGCTGTACAGAATGTGCTCAATCATTCATATATATGTCTGTTCATCTTCGGATCCTGTTACCATGTATGATATTCAGAATGTTGAGTAGACCTCCCTCGGTATTTGGTAGGTGTTTTCTCATTATATACTTTATATGTATTGGTGATTATATAATTCATAGAGTTTATATATTATATGTTTATATACATTTAACATACATTAGTATATGTATGTTAGCCCCCTAATCCTAATTTATCCATCCTCCCACCTTTCATTTTGGTTAACCATTAGTTTGTTGTATAAGTGTGTGTTGTCTTTTTTTGTGGAAATGTGTTCATTGGTAGCAGTCTTAGGATAACATGTATAAATGATATCATAGGATATTTGTCATTCCCTTTTGACTTACTTAAACTAATATGTCATTTCTAGGCTCATCTGTATTCCTCAAAATGGCATTGTTCATTTTTTTACCGAGGTTACTATTCCATTCTGTCCGTATACCACTTTTCCTTTGTCCATTCATTTGTTTTTGGACCGTTTTTTGCTTCCATATCTTGGCTATTTCAATATTGCTGCAGTGCACATTTGCCTGCCTCTGTCTTTCCGATTCTGGTGGTCTTAGGTTATAGGCCCAAAAGGTGCCCTGCCGCATCATATGGTAGCTCAATTTTTACCTTTTAAAGTAGCTCCATTCAGTTTTCGTTAGTGCTGTTACCCATTACATCCCACCAGCAGCTAGATGGTACACAGTTCTCTAAATCCCCTTCAGCATGTATAGTCTGTAGACTTTCTGCTGATGGTCATTTGACTGGTGTGAGCTGAAACCTTTTTGGAGGTTGGCTTTGCATGTGGCTAATAATTCCTTATACTGAGCTTTAGGCGTGTCCATTTTTTTCTTTTCCTTTTTTTTAAAGAGTGAGTACAACTTCCCTCTTCATATTGACTTCTTGAAAAATGTGTCATGTGTTGAATTTTCTTGCCTATTCCCTCCAGCAGGGCATTTTTTGAGGGCAGGTGTCATTTTCAGCCCTGCAATCCTTGTGACTATTAAGCAACCACTAGCACTGGCTTTAAAGCTGCTGTTGTGGGAAACAGCCACAAGGCGGCAGCATTATTACGTTCTCAACTTTTGGTTTTAGGGCAACAGAGTCTTCCTGGACGTAGTGTTCCGAGGTTGTAAATTAGAGGGGAATGTGCTGGGACAAGCCCCCAAAAGTTTATGTCTCCTTACTTTTGTTTGTTTTTTAAATTTAATTTCTATTTCTTATTGGAGTAAATTTGATTAGAGTGTTGTGATTGTGTGGCTGTACAGAAACTGCGCAATAATTCCTACATATGTCTGTTCATCTTTGGATCCTGTTACCATGTATGTTTTACAGAATGTTGAGTAGACCTCCCTTGGTATTTGGTAGGTGTTTTGTCATTATATATTTTATATGTATTGGTGATTCTATAATTCATATAGTTTATATGTTTTATGTTTATATACATTTAACATACATTAGTATATGTATGTTAGCCCCATAGTCCTAATTTATCCATCCTCCCAACTTTCCTTTTGGCTAACCATTCGTTTGTTTTATAAGTCTGTGAGTGTCTTTTTCTGTGGAAATATGTTCATTGGTAGCAATCTTAGGATAACATGTATAAATGATATCATAGGATATTTGTCATTCCCTTTTGACTTACTTAACCTAATATGATTATTTCTAGGCTCATCTGTAGTCCTGAAAACGGCACTGTTCATTTTTTTCCTGAGTCTAGTATTCCATTCGGTACGTATACCACTTCTTCTTTGTCCATTTATCTGTTGATGGACATTTTGTTTGCTTCCATGTTTTGGCTGTTGTAAATACTGCTGCAGTACACGATTCTCCATCCAGTGTCTTTTTGATTCTGGCTTTTACAGGTGACAGGACCCATAGTGGGCCTTCCGGATCATATGGTGACTCAATTTTTACCTTTAAACGTACTGCCATTCTGTTCCTATTATTGGCTGTTACCAGTTTACATCCCACTTAGACTGAGAGGTTACGCTATTCTCCACAACTTCTTCAACATCTATTGTTTGTTGACTTTTTGCTGATGGTCATTCTGACTGGTGTGAGGTGATACCTTTGTGTAGATTGGATTTGCCTGCGTCTAGTAATTCCTGATGTTTTGCGTTTATCAATGTCCTTTTCATGTTTTTTTAAGATTGAGCTAAACTCACAACTTCAAATTGGCTTCTTGAAAAATTTGCCCCGTTTGGATTTTTATGGCCATTCCCTACCCCAGGATATTTTTTGAGGGCATGATTCATTTACAGCCCTGCAGTCCTTGTGAATATTATTGACCATTAGCAGTAGATTTAAAGCTGTCGTTTGAGGAAACGGCCTTAGGGTGGCAGCATTTCTACATTGCCAACTCTGCTTGCTAGGGAAACAGAACCTTGCTGCAAGTTGTGCTTTGAGGTTGCAGATTAGAGTGGAATGTGCCAGGACAAACCCCCATAAGTTTTAGCCTCCTTAATTCTTGTTTGTGTCTTCAAGTTGTAGTTTCTATCAAGCAAATTTGATTGAAAAATGTCTTTTGTTCTAGGTGTACAGAACCTTGTTCATTTACACATATACATACATCTATTGATCTTTGGGTCCTTTTCCATGTCAGTTATTACAGAGTGTTGAGTAGACCACACTTGCTATTCCATAGGTCTTTGGGGATTATATATTTTATATGTAGTAGTATATGAGTGTTAACCCCAGTATCCTAATTTATCCATTCCTCACACCTTTTCTTTGGCTTAACCATAAGTTTGTCTTCTCAATCTGAGATTGTCTTTCTCTATGGAAATATGTTCATTTTTATGAATTTTCAGATAACATAAGTGATATCATAGGACATTTGTCTTTTGCATTCGGACTTAGTTCACGTTGTGTGATTATCTCTAGGCTCATCTGTGGTGCTGCATATGCCATTCTTTTATTTTTTTCGTGACTGATATTCCATTCTGTCCATATACCACTTCTTCTTTGTCCATTCATCTGTTTATGGACCTTATTTTTGCTTCCATGTCTTGGCTATTTCAATATTGCTGCAGTGCACATTTGCCTGCCTCTGTCTTTCCGATTCTGGTGGTCTTAGGTTATAGGCCCAAAAGGTGCCCTGCCGCATCATATGGTAGCTCAATTTTTACCTTTTAAAGCAGCTCCATTCAGTTTTCTTTAGTGCTGTTACCCATTACATCCCACCAGCAGCTAGAAGGTACAGAGTTCTCTAAAACCACTTCAGCATTTATAGTTTGTAGACTTTTTGCTGATGGTCATTTCACTGGTGTGAGCTGAAATCTTTTTGGAGGTTGGATTTGCATGTGGCTAATAATTCCTTATACTGAGCTTTAGGCATGCCCTTTTTTGTTCTTCTCCTTTTTTTTAAAGATTGAGTACAACTTCCCTCTTCATATTGCCGTCTTCAAAAATTTGTCATGTGTTGAATTTCCTTGCCTATTCCCTACCCCAGGGCATTTTTTGTGGGCAGCTGTCATTTACAGCCCTGCAGTCCTTGTGACTATTAAGCAACCATTAGCACTGGGTTTAAAGCTGCTGTTGTGGGAAACAGCCACAAGGCGGCAGCATTATTACATTCTCACCTCTTGTTACTAGGGTAACAAAATCTTCCTGGAAGTAGTGTTCCGAGGCTGTAAATTAGAGGGGAATGTGCTGGGACAAGCCCCCAGAAGTTTATGTCTCCTTAGTAATGTTTGTTTTTTTAAATTTAATTTATATTTCTTATCAGAGTAATTTTGATTAGAGTGTTGTGATTGTCTGGCTGTACAGAATGTGCTCAATCATTCATATATATGTCTGTTCATCTTCGGATCCTGTTACCATGTATGATATTCAGAATGTTGAGTAGACCTCCCTCGGTATTTGGTAGGTGTTTTCTCATTATATACTTTATATGTATTGGTGATTATATAATTCATAGAGTTTATATATTATATGTTTATATACATTTAACATACATTAGTATATGTATGTTAGCCCCCTAATCCTAATTTATCCATCCTCCCACCTTTCATTTTGGTTAACCATTAGTTTGTTGTATAAGTGTGTGTTGTCTTTTTTTGTGGAAATGTGTTCATTGGTAGCAGTCTTAGGATAACATGTATAAATGATATCATAGGATATTTGTCATTCCCTTTTGACTTACTTAAACTAATATGTCATTTCTAGGCTCATCTGTATTCCTCAAAATGGCATTGTTCATTTTTTTACCGAGGTTACTATTCCATTCTGTCCGTATACCACTTTTCCTTTGTCCATTCATTTGTTTTTGGACCGTTTTTTGCTTCCATATCTTGGCTATTTCAATATTGCTGCAGTGCACATTTGCCTGCCTCTGTCTTTCCGATTCTGGTGGTCTTAGGTTATAGGCCCAAAAGGTGCCCTGCCGCATCATATGGTAGCTCAATTTTTACCTTTTAAAGTAGCTCCATTCAGTTTTCGTTAGTGCTGTTACCCATTACATCCCACCAGCAGCTAGATGGTACACAGTTCTCTAAATCCCCTTCAGCATGTATAGTCTGTAGACTTTCTGCTGATGGTCATTTGACTGGTGTGAGCTGAAACCTTTTTGGAGGTTGGCTTTGCATGTGGCTAATAATTCCTTATACTGAGCTTTAGGCGTGTCCATTTTTTTCTTTTCCTTTTTTTTAAAGAGTGAGTACAACTTCCCTCTTCATATTGACTTCTTGAAAAATGTGTCATGTGTTGAATTTTCTTGCCTATTCCCTCCAGCAGGGCATTTTTTGAGGGCAGGTGTCATTTTCAGCCCTGCAATCCTTGTGACTATTAAGCAACCACTAGCACTGGCTTTAAAGCTGCTGTTGTGGGAAACAGCCACAAGGCGGCAGCATTATTACGTTCTCAACTTTTGGTTTTAGGGCAACAGAGTCTTCCTGGACGTAGTGTTCCGAGGTTGTAAATTAGAGGGGAATGTGCTGGGACAAGCCCCCAAAAGTTTATGTCTCCTTACTTTTGTTTGTTTTTTAAATTTAATTTCTATTTCTTATTGGAGTAAATTTGATTAGAGTGTTGTGATTGTGTGGCTGTACAGAAACTGCGCAATAATTCCTACATATGTCTGTTCATCTTTGGATCCTGTTACCATGTATGTTTTACAGAATGTTGAGTAGACCTCCCTTGGTATTTGGTAGGTGTTTTGTCATTATATATTTTATATGTATTGGTGATTCTATAATTCATATAGTTTATATGTTTTATGTTTATATACATTTAACATACATTAGTATATGTATGTTAGCCCCATAGTCCTAATTTATCCATCCTCCCAACTTTCCTTTTGGCTAACCATTCGTTTGTTTTATAAGTCTGTGAGTGTCTTTTTCTGTGGAAATATGTTCATTGGTAGCAATCTTAGGATAACATGTATAAATGATATCATAGGATATTTGTCATTCCCTTTTGACTTACTTAACCTAATATGATTATTTCTAGGCTCATCTGTAGTCCTGAAAACGGCACTGTTCATTTTTTTCCTGAGTCTAGTATTCCATTCGGTACGTATACCACTTCTTCTTTGTCCATTTATCTGTTGATGGACATTTTGTTTGCTTCCATGTTTTGGCTGTTGTAAATACTGCTGCAGTACACGATTCTCCATCCAGTGTCTTTTTGATTCTGGCTTTTACAGGTGACAGGACCCATAGTGGGCCTTCCGGATCATATGGTGACTCAATTTTTACCTTTAAACGTACTGCCATTCTGTTCCTATTATTGGCTGTTACCAGTTTACATCCCACTTAGACTGAGAGGTTACGCTATTCTCCACAACTTCTTCAACATCTATTGTTTGTTGACTTTTTGCTGATGGTCATTCTGACTGGTGTGAGGTGATACCTTTGTGTAGATTGGATTTGCCTGCGTCTAGTAATTCCTGATGTTTTGCGTTTATCAATGTCCTTTTCATGTTTTTTTAAGATTGAGCTAAACTCACAACTTCAAATTGGCTTCTTGAAAAATTTGCCCCGTTTGGATTTTTATGGCCATTCCCTACCCCAGGATATTTTTTGAGGGCATGATTCATTTACAGCCCTGCAGTCCTTGTGAATATTATTGACCATTAGCAGTAGATTTAAAGCTGTCGTTTGAGGAAACGGCCTTAGGGTGGCAGCATTTCTACATTGCCAACTCTGCTTGCTAGGGAAACAGAACCTTGCTGCAAGTTGTGCTTTGAGGTTGCAGATTAGAGTGGAATGTGCCAGGACAAACCCCCATAAGTTTTAGCCTCCTTAATTCTTGTTTGTGTCTTCAAGTTGTAGTTTCTGTCAAGCAAATTTGATTGAAAAATGTCTTTTGTTCTAGGTGTACAGAACCTTGTTCATTTACACATATACATACATCTATTGATCTTTGGGTCCTTTTCCATGTCAGTTATTACAGAGTGTTGAGTAGACCACACTTGCTATTCCATAGGTCTTTGGGGATTATATATTTTATATGTAGTAGTATATGAGTGTTAACCCCAGTATCCTAATTTATCCATTCCTCACACCTTTTCTTTGGCTTAACCATAAGTTTGTCTTCTCAATCTGAGATTGTCTTTCTCTATGGAAATATGTTCATTTTTATGAATTTTCAGATAACATAAGTGATATCATAGGACATTTGTCTTTTGCATTCGGACTTAGTTCACGTTGTGTGATTATCTCTAGGCTCATCTGTGGTGCTGCATATGCCATTCTTTTATTTTTTTCGTGACTGATATTCCATTCTGTCCATATACCACTTCTTCTTTGTCCATTCATCTGTTTATGGACCTTATTTTTGCTTCCATGTCTTGGCTATTTCAATATTGCTGCAGTGCACATTTGCCTGCCTCTGTCTTTCCGATTCTGGTGGTCTTAGGTTATAGGCCCAAAAGGTGCCCTGCCGCATCATATGGTAGCTCAATTTTTACCTTTTAAAGCAGCTCCATTCAGTTTTCTTTAGTGCTGTTACCCATTACATCCCACTAGCAGCTAGAAGGTACAGAGTTCTCTAAAACCACTTCAGCATTTATAGTTTGTAGACTTTTTGCTGATGGTCATTTCACTGGTGTGAGCTGAAATCTTTTTGGAGGTTGGATTTGCATGTGGCTAATAATTCCTTATACTGAGCTTTAGGCATGCCCTTTTTTGTTCTTCTCCTTTTTTTTAAAGATTGAGTACAACTTCCCTCTTCATATTGCCGTCTTCAAAAATTTGTCATGTGTTGAATTTCCTTGCCTATTCCCTACCCCAGGGCATTTTTTGTGGGCAGCTGTCATTTACAGCCCTGCAGTCCTTGTGACTATTAAGCAACCATTAGCACTGGGTTTAAAGCTGCTGTTGTGGGAAACAGCCACAAGGCGGCAGCATTATTACATTCTCACCTCTTGTTACTAGGGTAACAAAATCTTCCTGGAAGTAGTGTTCCGAGGCTGTAAATTAGAGGGGAATGTGCTGGGACAAGCCCCCAGAAGTTTATGTCTCCTTAGTAATGTTTGTTTTTTTAAATTTAATTTATATTTCTTATCAGAGTAATTTTGATTAGAGTGTTGTGATTGTCTGGCTGTACAGAATGTGCTCAATCATTCATATATATGTCTGTTCATCTTCGGATCCTGTTACCATGTATGATATTCAGAATGTTGAGTAGACCTCCCTCGGTATTTGGTAGGTGTTTTCTCATTATATACTTTATATGTATTGGTGATTATATAATTCATAGAGTTTATATATTATATGTTTATATACATTTAACATACATTAGTATATGTATGTTAGCCCCCTAATCCTAATTTATCCATCCTCCCACCTTTCATTTTGGTTAACCATTAGTTTGTTGTATAAGTGTGTGTTGTCTTTTTTTGTGGAAATGTGTTCATTGGTAGCAGTCTTAGGATAACATGTATAAATGATATCATAGGATATTTGTCATTCCCTTTTGACTTACTTAAACTAATATGTCATTTCTAGGCTCATCTGTATTCCTCAAAATGGCATTGTTCATTTTTTTACCGAGGTTACTATTCCATTCTGTCCGTATACCACTTTTCCTTTGTCCATTCATTTGTTTTTGGACCGTTTTTTGCTTCCATATCTTGGCTATTTCAATATTGCTGCAGTGCACATTTGCCTGCCTCTGTCTTTCCGATTCTGGTGGTCTTAGGTTATAGGCCCAAAAGGTGCCCTGCCGCATCATATGGTAGCTCAATTTTTACCTTTTAAAGTAGCTCCATTCAGTTTTCGTTAGTGCTGTTACCCATTACATCCCACCAGCAGCTAGATGGTACACAGTTCTCTAAATCCCCTTCAGCATGTATAGTCTGTAGACTTTCTGCTGATGGTCATTTGACTGGTGTGAGCTGAAACCTTTTTGGAGGTTGGCTTTGCATGTGGCTAATAATTCCTTATACTGAGCTTTAGGCGTGTCCATTTTTTTCTTTTCCTTTTTTTTAAAGAGTGAGTACAACTTCCCTCTTCATATTGACTTCTTGAAAAATGTGTCATGTGTTGAATTTTCTTGCCTATTCCCTCCAGCAGGGCATTTTTTGAGGGCAGGTGTCATTTTCAGCCCTGCAATCCTTGTGACTATTAAGCAACCACTAGCACTGGATACTGGGGTTAACACACATATACTACTACATATAAAATATATAATCCCCAAAGACCTATGGAATAGCAAGTGTGGTCTACTCAACACTCTGTAATAACTGACATGGAAAAGGACCCAAAGATCAATAGATGTATGTATATGTGTAAATGAACAAGGTTCTGTACACCTAGAACAAAAGACATTTTTCAATCAAATTTGCTTGATAGAAACTACAACTTGAAGACACAAACAAGAATTAAGGAGGCTAAAACTTATGGGGGTTTGTCCTGGCACATTCCACTCTAATCTGCAACCTCAAAGCACAACTTGCAGCAAGGTTCTGTTTCCCTAGCAAGCAGAGTTGGCAATGTAGAAATGCTGCCACCCTAAGGCCGTTTCCTCAAACGACAGCTTTAAATCTACTGCTAATGGTCAATAATATTCACAAGGACTGCAGGGCTGTAAATGACTCATGCCCTCAAAAAATATCCTGGGGTAGGGAATGGCCATAAAATTCCAAACGGGGCAAATTTTTCAAGAAGCCAATTTGAAGTTGTGAGTTTAGCTCAATCTTAAAAAAAACATGAAAAGGACATTGATAAAGGCAAAACATCAGGAATTACTAGACGCAGGCAAATCCAATCTACACAAAGGTATCACCTCACACCAGTCAGAATGACCATCAGCAAAAAGTCAAGAAACAATAGATGTTGAAGAAGTTGTGGAGAATAGCGTAACCTCTCGGTCTAAGTGGGATGTAAACTGGTAACAGCCAATAATAGGAACAGAATGGCAGTGCGTTTAAAGGTAAAAATTGAGTCACCATATGATCCGCAAGGCCCACTATTGGTCCTGTCACCTGTAAAAGCCAGAATCAAAAAGACACGGGATGGAGAATCGTGTACTGCAGCAGTACTTACAACAGCCAAAACATGGAAGCAAACAAAATGTCCATCAACAGATAAATGGAGAAAGAAGAAGTGGTATACGTACCGAATGGAATACTAGACTCAGGAAAACAATGAACAGTGCCGTTTTCAGGACTACAGATGAGCCTAGAAATAATCATATTAGGTTAAGTAAGTCAAAAGGGAATGACAAATATCCTATGATATCATTTATACATGTTATCCTAAGATTGCTACCAATGAACATATTTCCACAGAAAAAGACACTCACAGACTTATAAAACAAATGAATGGTTAGCCAAAAGGAAAGTTGGGAGGATGGATAAATTAGGACTATGGGGCTAACATACATATACTAATGTATGTTAAATGTATATAAACATAAAACATATAAACTATATGAATTATAGAATCACCAATACATGTAAAATATATAATGACAAAACACCTACCAAATACCAAGGGAGGTCTACTCAACATTCTGTAAAACATACATGGTAACAGGATCCAAAGATGAACAGACATATGTAGGAATTATTGCGCAGATTCAGTACAGCCACACAATCACAACACTCTAATCAAATTTACTCCAATAAGAAATAGAAATTAAATTTAAAAAACAAACAAAAGTAAGGAGACATAAACTTTTGGGGGCTTGTCCCAGCACATTCCCCTCTAATTTACAACCTCGGAACACTACGTCCAGGAAGACTCTGTTGCCCTAAAACCAAAAGTTGAGAACGTAATAATGCTGCCGCCTTGTGGCTGTTTCCCACAACAGCAGCTTTAAAGCCAGTGCTAATGGTTGCTTAATAGTCACAAGGACTGCAGGGCTGTAAATGACAGCTGCCCACAAAAAATGCCCTGCTGGAGGGAATAGGCAAGAAAATTCAACACATGACACATTTTTCAAGAGGTCAATATGAAGAGGGAAGTTGTACTCACTCTTTAAAAAAAAGGAAAAGAAAAAACTGGACACGCCTAAAGCTCAGTATAAGGAATTATTAGCCACATGCAAACCCAACCTTCAGAAAGGCTTCAGCTCACACCAGTCAAATGACCATCAGCAGAAAGTCTACAGACTATACATGCTGAAGGGGATTTAGAGAACTGTGTACCATCTAGCTGCTGGTGGGATGTAATGGGTAACAGCACTAACGAAAACTGAATGGAGCTACTTTAAAAGGTAAAAATTGAGCTACCATATGATGCGGCAGGGCACCTTTTGGGCCTATAACCTAGGACCACCAGAATCGGAAAGACAGAGGCAGGTAAATGGGCACTGCAGCAATATTGAAATAGCCAAGATATGGAAGCAAAAAAACGGTCCAAAAACAAATGAATGGACAAAGGAAAAGTGGTATACGGACAGAATGGAATAGTAACCTCGGTAAAAAAATGAACAATGCCATTTTGAGGAATACAGATGAGCCTAGAAATGATCATATTAGGTTAAGTAAGTCAAAAGGGAATGACAAATATCCTATGATATCATTTATACATGTTATCTTAAGACTGCTACCAATGAACACATTTCCACAAAAAAAGACAACACACACTTATACAACAAACTAATGGTTAACCAAAATGAAAGGTGGGAGGATGGATAAATTAGTATTATGGGGCTAACATACATATACTAAGGTATGTTAAATGTATATAAACATATAATATATAAACTCTATGAATTATATAATCACCAATACATATAAAGTATATAATGAGAAAACACCTACCAAATACTGAGGGAGGTCTACTCAACATTCTGAATATCATACATCGTAACAGGATCCGAAGATGAACAGACATATATATGAATGATTGAGCACATTCTGTACAGCCAGACAATCACAACACTCTAATCAAAATTACTCTGATAAGAA
This sequence comes from Eubalaena glacialis, assembly GCF_028564815.1. Lineage (NCBI taxonomy): Eukaryota > Metazoa > Chordata > Mammalia > Artiodactyla > Balaenidae > Eubalaena > Eubalaena glacialis. Next base: position 85,234,631 of record NC_083717.1, read on the forward strand.
ATATAAATTAAATTTCAAAAAACAAACATTACTAAGGAGACATAAACTTCTGGGGGCTTGTCCCAGCACATTCCCCTCTAATTTACAACCTCGGAACACTACTTCCAGGAAGATTTTGTTACCCTAGTAACAAGAGGTGAGAATGTAATAATGCTGCCGCCTTGTGGCTGTTTCCCACAACAGCAGCTTTAAACCCAGTGCTAATGGTTGCTTAATAGTCACAAGGACTGCAGGGCTGTAAATGACAGCTGCCCACAAAAAATGCCCTGGGGTAGGGAATAGGCAAGGAAATTCAACACATGACAAATTTTTGAAGACGGCAATATGAAGAGGGAAGTTGTACTCAATCTTTAAAAAAAAGGAGAAGAAAAAAAAAGGGCATGCCTAAAGCTCAGTATAAGGAATGATTAGCCACATGCAAATCCAACCTCCAAAAAGATTTCAGCTCACACCAGTGAAATGACCATCAGCAAAAAGTCTACAAACTATAAATGCTGAAGTGGTTTTAGAGAACTCTGTACCTTCTAGCTGCTGGTGGGATGTAATGGGTAACAGCACTAATGAAAACTGAATGGAGCTGCTTTAAAAGGTAAAAATTGAGCTACCATATGATGCGGCAGGGCACCTTTTGGGCCTATAACCTAAGACCACCAGAATCGGAAAGACAGAGGCAGGCAAATGTGCACTGCAGCAATATTGAAATAGCCAAGACATGGAAGCAAAAATAAGGTCCATAAACAGATGAATGGACAAAGAAGAAGTGGTATATGGACAGAATGGAATATCAGTCACGAAAAAAATAAAAGAATGGCATATGCAGCACCACAGATGAGCCTAGAGATAATCACACAACGTGAAGTAAGTCCGAATGCAAAAGACAAATGTCCTATGATATCACTTATGTTATCTGAAAATTCATAAAAATGAACATATTTCCATAGAGAAAGACAATCTCAGATTGAGAAGACAAACTTATGGTTAAGCCAAAGAAAAGGTGTGAGGAATGGATAAATTAGGATACTGGGGTTAACACACATATACTACTACATATAAAATATATAATCCCCAAAGACCTATGGAATAGCAAGTGTGGTCTACTCAACACTCTGTAATAACTGACATGGAAAAGGACCCAAAGATCAATAGATGTATGTATATGTGTAAATGAACAAGGTTCTGTACACCTAGAACAAAAGACATTTTTCAATCAAATTTGCTTGATAGAAACTACAACTTGAAGACACAAACAAGAATTAAGGAGGCTAAAACTTATGGGGGTTTGTCCTGGCACATTCCACTCTAATCTGCAACCTCAAAGCACAACTTGCAGCAAGGTTCTGTTTCCCTAGCAAGCAGAGTTGGCAATGTAGAAATGCTGCCACCCTAAGGCCGTTTCCTCAAACGACAGCTTTAAATCTACTGCTAATGGTCAATAATATTCACAAGGACTGCAGGGCTGTAAATGACTCATGCCCTCAAAAAATATCCTGGGGTAGGGAATGGCCATAAAATTCCAAACGGGGCAAATTTTTCAAGAAGCCAATTTGAAGTTGTGAGTTTAGCTCAATCTTAAAAAAAACATGAAAAGGACATTGATAAAGGCAAAACATCAGGAATTACTAGACGCAGGCAAATCCAATCTACACAAAGGTATCACCTCACACCAGTCAGAATGACCATCAGCAAAAAGTCAAGAAACAATAGATGTTGAAGAAGTTGTGGAGAATAGCGTAACCTCTCGGTCTAAGTGGGATGTAAACTGGTAACAGCCAATAATAGGAACAGAATGGCAGTGCGTTTAAAGGTAAAAATTGAGTCACCATATGATCCGCAAGGCCCACTATTGGTCCTGTCACCTGTAAAAGCCAGAATCAAAAAGACACGGGATGGAGAATCGTGTACTGCAGCAGTACTTACAACAGCCAAAACATGGAAGCAAACAAAATGTCCATCAACAGATAAATGGACAAAGAAGAAGTGGTATACGTACCGAATGGAATACTAGACTCAGGAAAACAATGAACAGTGCCGTTTTCAGGACTACAGATGAGCCTAGAAATAATCATATTAGGTTAAGTAAGTCAAAAGGGAATGACAAATATCCTATGATATCATTTATACATGTTATCCTAAGATTGCTACCAATGAACATATTTCCACAGAAAAAGACACTCACAGACTTATAAAACAAATGAATGGTTAGCCAAAAGGAAAGTTGGGAGGATGGATAAATTAGGACTATGGGGCTAACATACATATACTAATGTATGTTAAATGTATATAAACATAAAACATATAAACTATATGAATTATAGAATCACCAATACATGTAAAATATATAATGACAAAACACCTACCAAATACCAAGGGAGGTCTACTCAACATTCTGTAAAACATACATGGTAACAGGATCCAAAGATGAACAGACATATGTAGGAATTATTGCGCAGATTCAGTACAGCCACACAATCACAACACTCTAATCAAATTTACTCCAATAAGAAATAGAAATTAAATTTAAAAAACAAACAAAAGTAAGGAGACATAAACTTTTGGGGGCTTGTCCCAGCACATTCCCCTCTAATTTACAACCTCGGAACACTACGTCCAGGAAGACTCTGTTGCCCTAAAACCAAAAGTTGAGAACGTAATAATGCTGCCGCCTTGTGGCTGTTTCCCACAACAGCAGCTTTAAAGCCAGTGCTAATGGTTGCTTAATAGTCACAAGGACTGCAGGGCTGTAAATGACAGCTGCCCACAAAAAATGCCCTGCTGGAGGGAATAGGCAAGAAAATTCAACACATGACACATTTTTCAAGAGGTCAATATGAAGAGGGAAGTTGTACTCACTCTTTAAAAAAAAGGAAAAGAAAAAACTGGACACGCCTAAAGCTCAGTATAAGGAATTATTAGCCACATGCAAACCCAACCTTCAGAAAGGCTTCAGCTCACACCAGTCAAATGACCATCAGCAGAAAGTCTACAGACTATACATGCTGAAGGGGATTTAGAGAACTGTGTACCATCTAGCTGCTGGTGGGATGTAATGGGTAACAGCACTAACGAAAACTGAATGGAGCTACTTTAAAAGGTAAAAATTGAGCTACCATATGATGCGGCAGGGCACCTTTTGGGCCTATAACCTAGGACCACCAGAATCGGAAAGACAGAGGCAGGCAAATGGGCACTGCAGCAATATTGAAATAGCCAAGATATGGAAGCAAAAAAACGGTCCAAAAACAAATGAATGGACAAAGGAAAAGTGGTATACGGACAGAATGGAATAGTAACCTCGGTAAAAAAATGAACAATGCCATTTTGAGGAATACAGATGAGCCTAGAAATGATCATATTAGGTTAAGTAAGTCAAAAGGGAATGACAAATATCCTATGATATCATTTATACATGTTATCTTAAGACTGCTACCAATGAACACATTTCCACAAAAAAAGACAACACACACTTATACAACAAACTAATGGTTAACCAAAATGAAAGGTGGGAGGATGGATAAATTAGTATTATGGGGCTAACATACATATACTAAGGTATGTTAAATGTATATAAACATATAATATATAAACTCTATGAATTATATAATCACCAATACATATAAAGTATATAATGAGAAAACACCTACCAAATACTGAGGGAGGTCTACTCAACATTCTGAATATCATACATCGTAACAGGATCCGAAGATGAACAGACATATATATGAATGATTGAGCACATTCTGTACAGCCAGACAATGACAACACTCTAATCAAAATTACTCTGATAAGAAATATAAATTAAATTTAAAAAAACAAACATTACTAAGGAGACATAAACTTCTGGGGGCTTGTCCCAGCACATTCCCCTCTAATTTACAACCTCAGAACACTACGTCCAGGAAGATTTTGTTACCCTAGTAACAAGAGGTGAGAATGTAATAATGCTGCCGCCTTGTGGCTGTTTCCCACAACAGCAGCTTTAAACCCAGTGCTAATGGTTGCTTAATAGTCACAAGGACTGCAGGGCTGTAAATGACAGCTGCCCACAAAAAATGCCCTGGGGTAGGGAATAGGCAAGGAAATTCAACACATGACAAATTTTTGAAGACGGCAATATGAAGAGGGAAGTTGTACTCAATCTTTAAAAAAAAGGAGAAGAAAAAAAAAGGGCATGCCTAAAGCTCAGTATAAGGAATGATTAGCCACATGCAAATCCAACCTCCAAAAAGATTTCAGCTCACACCAGTGAAATGACCATCAGCAAAAAGTCTACAAACTATAAATGCTGAAGTGGTTTTAGAGAACTCTGTACCTTCTAGCTGCTGGTGGGATGTAATGGGTAACAGCACTAATGAAAACTGAATGGAGCTGCTTTAAAAGGTAAAAATTGAGCTACCATATGATGCGGCAGGGCACCTTTTGGGCCTATAACCTAAGACCACCAGAATCGGAAAGACAGAGGCAGGCAAATGTGCACTGCAGCAATATTGAAATAGCCAAGACATGGAAGCAAAAATAAGGTCCATAAACAGATGAATGGACAAAGAAGAAGTGGTATATGGACAGAATGGAATATCAGTCACGAAAAAAATAAAAGAATGGCATATGCAGCACCACAGATGAGCCTAGAGATAATCACACAACGTGAAGTAAGTCCGAATGCAAAAGACAAATGTCCTATGATATCACTTATGTTATCTGAAAATTCATAAAAATGAACATATTTCCATAGAGAAAGACAATCTCAGATTGAGAAGACAAACTTATGGTTAAGCCAAAGAAAAGGTGTGAGGAATGGATAAATTAGGATACTGGGGTTAACACACATATACTACTACATATAAAATATATAATCCCCAAAGACCTATGGAATAGCAAGTGTGGTCTACTCAACACTCTGTAATAACTGACATGGAAAAGGACCCAAAGATCAATAGATGTATGTATATGTGTAAATGAACAAGGTTCTGTACACCTAGAACAAAAGACATTTTTCAATCAAATTTGCTTGATAGAAACTACAACTTGAAGACACAAACAAGAATTAAGGAGGCTAAAACTTATGGGGGTTTGTCCTGGCACATTCCACTCTAATCTGCAACCTCAAAGCACAACTTGCAGCAAGGTTCTGTTTCCCTAGCAAGCAGAGTTGGCAATGTAGAAATGCTGCCACCCTAAGGCCGTTTCCTCAAACGACAGCTTTAAATCTACTGCTAATGGTCAATAATATTCACAAGGACTGCAGGGCTGTAAATGACTCATGCCCTCAAAAAATATCCTGGGGTAGGGAATGGCCATAAAATTCCAAACGGGGCAAATTTTTCAAGAAGCCAATTTGAAGTTGTGAGTTTAGCTCAATCTTAAAAAAAACATGAAAAGGACATTGATAAAGGCAAAACATCAGGAATTACTAGACGCAGGCAAATCCAATCTACACAAAGGTATCACCTCACACCAGTCAGAATGACCATCAGCAAAAAGTCAAGAAACAATAGATGTTGAAGAAGTTGTGGAGAATAGCGTAACCTCTCGGTCTAAGTGGGATGTAAACTGGTAACAGCCAATAATAGGAACAGAATGGCAGTGCGTTTAAAGGTAAAAATTGAGTCACCATATGATCCGCAAGGCCCACTATTGGTCCTGTCACCTGTAAAAGCCAGAATCAAAAAGACACGGGATGGAGAATCGTGTACTGCAGCAGTACTTACAACAGCCAAAACATGGAAGCAAACAAAATGTCCATCAACAGATAAATGGACAAAGAAGAAGTGGTATACGTACCGAATGGAATACTAGACTCAGGAAAACAATGAACAGTGCCGTTTTCAGGACTACAGATGAGCCTAGAAATAATCATATTAGGTTAAGTAAGTCAAAAGGGAATGACAAATATCCTATGATATCATTTATACATGTTATCCTAAGATTGCTACCAATGAACATATTTCCACAGAAAAAGACACTCACAGACTTATAAAACAAATGAATGGTTAGCCAAAAGGAAAGTTGGGAGGATGGATAAATTAGGACTATGGGGCTAACATACATATACTAATGTATGTTAAATGTATATAAACATAAAACATATAAACTATATGAATTATAGAATCACCAATACATGTAAAATATATAATGACAAAACACCTACCAAATACCAAGGGAGGTCTACTCAACATTCTGTAAAACATACATGGTAACAGGATCCAAAGATGAACAGACATATGTAGGAATTATTGCGCAGATTCAGTACAGCCACACAATCACAACACTCTAATCAAATTTACTCCAATAAGAAATAGAAATTAAATTTAAAAAACAAACAAAAGTAAGGAGACATAAACTTTTGGGGGCTTGTCCCAGCACATTCCCCTCTAATTTACAACCTCGGAACACTACGTCCAGGAAGACTCTGTTGCCCTAAAACCAAAAGTTGAGAACGTAATAATGCTGCCGCCTTGTGGCTGTTTCCCACAACAGCAGCTTTAAAGCCAGTGCTAATGGTTGCTTAATAGTCACAAGGACTGCAGGGCTGTAAATGACAGCTGCCCACAAAAAATGCCCTGCTGGAGGGAATAGGCAAGAAAATTCAACACATGACACATTTTTCAAGAGGTCAATATGAAGAGGGAAGTTGTACTCACTCTTTAAAAAAAAGGAAAAGAAAAAACTGGACACGCCTAAAGCTCAGTATAAGGAATTATTAGCCACATGCAAACCCAACCTTCAGAAAGGCTTCAGCTCACACCAGTCAAATGACCATCAGCAGAAAGTCTACAGACTATACATGCTGAAGGGGATTTAGAGAACTGTGTACCATCTAGCTGCTGGTGGGATGTAATGGGTAACAGCACTAACGAAAACTGAATGGAGCTACTTTAAAAGGTAAAAATTGAGCTACCATATGATGCGGCAGGGCACCTTTTGGGCCTATAACCTAGGACCACCAGAATCGGAAAGACAGAGGCAGGCAAATGGGCACTGCAGCAATATTGAAATAGCCAAGATATGGAAGCAAAAAAACGGTCCAAAAACAAATGAATGGACAAAGGAAAAGTGGTATACGGACAGAATGGAATAGTAACCTCGGTAAAAAAATGAACAATGCCATTTTGAGGAATACAGATGAGCCTAGAAATGATCATATTAGGTTAAGTAAGTCAAAAGGGAATGACAAATATCCTATGATATCATTTATACATGTTATCCTAAGACTGCTACCAATGAACACATTTCCACAAAAAAAGACAACACACACTTATACAACAAACTAATGGTTAACCAAAATGAAAGGTGGGAGGATGGATAAATTAGGATTATGGGGCTAACATACATATACTAAGGTTTGTTAAATGTATATAAACATATAATATATAAACTCTATGAATTATATAATCACCAATACATATAAAGTATATAATGAGAAAACAGCTACCAAATACCGAGGGAGGTCTACTCAACATTCTGAATATCATACATCGTAACAGGATCCGAAGATGAACAGACATATATATGAATGATTGAGCACATTCTGTACAGCCAGACAATGACAACACTCTAATCAAAATTACTCTGATAAGAAATATAAATTAAATTTCAAAAAACAAACATTACTAAGGAGACATAAACTTCTGGGGGCTTGTCCCAGCACATTCCCCTCTAATTTACAACCTCGGAACACTACTTCCAGGAAGATTTTGTTACCCTAGTAACAAGAGGTGAGAATGTAATAATGCTGCCGCCTTGTGGCTGTTTCCCACAACAGCAGCTTTAAACCCAGTGCTAATGGTTGCTTAATAGTCACAAGGACTGCAGGGCTGTAAATGACAGCTGCCCACAAAAAATGCCCTGGGGTAGGGAATAGGCAAGGAAATTCAACACATGACAAATTTTTGAAGACGGCAATATGAAGAGGGAAGTTGTACTCAATCTTTAAAAAAAAGGAGAAGAAAAAAAAAGGGCATGCCTAAAGCTCAGTATAAGGAATGATTAGCCACATGCAAATCCAACCTCCAAAAAGATTTCAGCTCACACCAGTGAAATGACCATCAGCAAAAAGTCTACAAACTATAAATGCTGAAGTGGTTTTAGAGAACTCTGTACCTTCTAGCTGCTGGTGGGATGTAATGGGTAACAGCACTAATGAAAACTGAATGGAGCTGCTTTAAAAGGTAAAAATTGAGCTACCATATGATGCGGCAGGGCACCTTTTGGGCCTATAACCTAAGACCACCAGAATCGGAAAGACAGAGGCAGGCAAATGTGCACTGCAGCAATATTGAAATAGCCAAGACATGGAAGCAAAAATAAGGTCCATAAACAGATGAATGGACAAAGAAGAAGTGGTATATGGACAGAATGGAATATCAGTCACGAAAAAAATAAAAGAATGGCATATGCAGCACCACAGATGAGCCTAGAGATAATCACACAACGTGAAGTAAGTCCGAATGCAAAAGACAAATGTCCTATGATATCACTTATGTTATCTGAAAATTCATAAAAATGAACATATTTCCATAGAGAAAGACAATCTCAGATTGAGAAGACAAACTTATGGTTAAGCCAAAGAAAAGGTGTGAGGAATGGATAAATTAGGATACTGGGGTTAACACACATATACTACTACATATAAAATATATAATCCCCAAAGACCTATGGAATAGCAAGTGTGGTCTACTCAACACTCTGTAATAACTGACATGGAAAAGGACCCAAAGATCAATAGATGTATGTATATGTGTAAATGAACAAGGTTCTGTACACCTAGAACAAAAGACATTTTTCAATCAAATTTGCTTGATAGAAACTACAACTTGAAGACACAAACAAGAATTAAGGAGGCTAAAACTTATGGGGGTTTGTCCTGGCACATTCCACTCTAATCTGCAACCTCAAAGCACAACTTGCAGCAAGGTTCTGTTTCCCTAGCAAGCAGAGTTGGCAATGTAGAAATGCTGCCACCCTAAGGCCGTTTCCTCAAACGACAGCTTTAAATCTACTGCTAATGGTCAATAATATTCACAAGGACTGCAGGGCTGTAAATGACTCATGCCCTCAAAAAATATCCTGGGGTAGGGAATGGCCATAAAATTCCAAACGGGGCAAATTTTTCAAGAAGCCAATTTGAAGTTGTGAGTTTAGCTCAATCTTAAAAAAAACATGAAAAGGACATTGATAAAGGCAAAACATCAGGAATTACTAGACGCAGGCAAATCCAATCTACACAAAGGTATCACCTCACACCAGTCAGAATGACCATCAGCAAAAAGTCAAGAAACAATAGATGTTGAAGAAGTTGTGGAGAATAGCGTAACCTCTCGGTCTAAGTGGGATGTAAACTGGTAACAGCCAATAATAGGAACAGAATGGCAGTGCGTTTAAAGGTAAAAATTGAGTCACCATATGATCCGCAAGGCCCACTATTGGTCCTGTCACCTGTAAAAGCCAGAATCAAAAAGACACGGGATGGAGAATCGTGTACTGCAGCAGTACTTACAACAGCCAAAACATGGAAGCAAACAAAATGTCCATCAACAGATAAATGGACAAAGAAGAAGTGGTATACGTACCGAATGGAATACTAGACTCAGGAAAACAATGAACAGTGCCGTTTTCAGGACTACAGATGAGCCTAGAAATAATCATATTAGGTTAAGTAAGTCAAAAGGGAATGACAAATATCCTATGATATCATTTATACATGTTATCCTAAGATTGCTACCAATGAACATATTTCCACAGAAAAAGACACTCACAGACTTATAAAACAAATGAATGGTTAGCCAAAAGGAAAGTTGGGAGGATGGATAAATTAGGACTATGGGGCTAACATACATATACTAATGTATGTTAAATGTATATAAACATAAAACATATAAACTATATGAATTATAGAATCACCAATACATGTAAAATATATAATGACAAAACACCTACCAAATACCAAGGGAGGTCTACTCAACATTCTGTAAAACATACATGGTAACAGGATCCAAAGATGAACAGACATATGTAGGAATTATTGCGCAGATTCAGTACAGCCACACAATCACAACACTCTAATCAAATTTACTCCAATAAGAAATAGAAATTAAATTTAAAAAACAAACAAAAGTAAGGAGACATAAACTTTTGGGGGCTTGTCCCAGCACATTCCCCTCTAATTTACAACCTCGGAACACTACGTCCAGGAAGACTCTGTTGCCCTAAAACCAAAAGTTGAGAACGTAATAATGCTGCCGCCTTGTGGCTGTTTCCCACAACAGCAGCTTTAAAGCCAGTGCTAATGGTTGCTTAATAGTCACAAGGACTGCAGGGCTGTAAATGACAGCTGCCCACAAAAAATGCCCTGCTGGAGGGAATAGGCAAGAAAATTCAACACATGACACATTTTTCAAGAGGTCAATATGAAGAGGGAAGTTGTACTCACTCTTTAAAAAAAAGGAAAAGAAAAAACTGGACACGCCTAAAGCTCAGTATAAGGAATTATTAGCCACATGCAAACCCAACCTTCAGAAAGGCTTCAGCTCACACCAGTCAAATGACCATCAGCAGAAAGTCTACAGACTATACATGCTGAAGGGGATTTAGAGAACTGTGTACCATCTAGCTGCTGGTGGGATGTAATGGGTAACAGCACTAACGAAAACTGAATGGAGCTACTTTAAAAGGTAAAAATTGAGCTACCATATGATGCGGCAGGGCACCTTTTGGGCCTATAACCTAGGACCACCAGAATCGGAAAGACAGAGGCAGGCAAATGGGCACTGCAGCAATATTGAAATAGCCAAGATATGGAAGCAAAAAAACGGTCCAAAAACAAATGAATGGACAAAGGAAAAGTGGTATACGGACAGAATGGAATAGTAACCTCGGTAAAAAAATGAACAATGCCATTTTGAGGAATACAGATGAGCCTAGAAATGATCATATTAGGTTAAGTAAGTCAAAAGGGAATGACAAATATCCTATGATATCATTTATACATGTTATCTTAAGACTGCTACCAATGAACACATTTCCACAAAAAAAGACAACACACACTTATACAACAAACTAATGGTTAACCAAAATGAAAGGTGGGAGGATGGATAAATTAGTATTATGGGGCTAACATACATATACTAAGGTATGTTAAATGTATATAAACATATAATATATAAACTCTATGAATTATATAATCACCAATACATATAAAGTATATAATGAGAAAACACCTACCAAATACTGAGGGAGGTCTACTCAACATTCTGAATATCATACATCGTAACAGGATCCGAAGATGAACAGACATATATATGAATGATTGAGCACATTCTGTACAGCCAGACAATGACAACACTCTAATCAAAATTACTCTGATAAGAAATATAAATTAAATTTCAAAAAACAAACATTACTAAGGAGACATAAACTTCTGGGGGCTTGTCCCAGCACATTCCCCTCTAATTTACAACCTCGGAACACTACTTCCAGGAAGATTTTGTTACCCTAGTAACAAGAGGTGAGAATGTAATAATGCTGCCGCCTTGTGGCTGTTTCCCACAACAGCAGCTTTAAACCCAGTGCTAATGGTTGCTTAATAGTCACAAGGACTGCAGGGCTGTAAATGACAGCTGCCCACAAAAAATGCCCTGGGGTAGGGAATAGGCAAGGAAATTCAACACATGACAAATTTTTGAAGACGGCAATATGAAGAGGGAAGTTGTACTCAATCTTTAAAAAAAAGGAGAAGAAAAAAAAAGGGCATGCCTAAAGCTCAGTATAAGGAATGATTAGCCACATGCAAATCCAACCTCCAAAAAGATTTCAGCTCACACCAGTGAAATGACCATCAGCAAAAAGTCTACAAACTATAAATGCTGAAGTGGTTTTAGAGAACTCTGTACCTTCTAGCTGCTGGTGGGATGTAATGGGTAACAGCACTAATGAAAACTGAATGGAGCTGCTTTAAAAGGTAAAAATTGAGCTACCATATGATGCGGCAGGGCACCTTTTGGGCCTATAACCTAAGACCACCAGAATCGGAAAGACAGAGGCAGGCAAATGTGCACTGCAGCAATATTGAAATAGCCAAGACATGGAAGCAAAAATAAGGTCCATAAACAGATGAATGGACAAAGAAGAAGTGGTATATGGACAGAATGGAATATCAGTCACGAAAAAAATAAAAGAATGGCATATGCAGCACCACAGATGAGCCTAGAGATAATCACACAACGTGAAGTAAGTCCGAATGCAAAAGACAAATGTCCTATGATATCACTTATGTTATCTGAAAATTCATAAAAATGAACATATTTCCATAGAGAAAGACAATCTCAGATTGAGAAGACAAACTTATGGTTAAGCCAAAGAAAAGGTGTGAGGAATGGATAAATTAGGATACTGGGGTTAACACACATATACTACTACATATAAAATATATAATCCCCAAAGACCTATGGAATAGCAAGTGTGGTCTACTCAACACTCTGTAATAACTGACATGGAAAAGGACCCAAAGATCAATAGATGTATGTATATGTGTAAATGAACAAGGTTCTGTACACCTAGAACAAAAGACATTTTTCAATCAAATTTGCTTGATAGAAACTACAACTTGAAGACACAAACAAGAATTAAGGAGGCTAAAACTTATGGGGGTTTGTCCTGGCACATTCCACTCTAATCTGCAACCTCAAAGCACAACTTGCAGCAAGGTTCTGTTTCCCTAGCAAGCAGAGTTGGCAATGTAGAAATGCTGCCACCCTAAGGCCGTTTCCTCAAACGACAGCTTTAAATCTACTGCTAATGGTCAATAATATTCACAAGGACTGCAGGGCTGTAAATGACTCATGCCCTCAAAAAATATCCTGGGGTAGGGAATGGCCATAAAATTCCAAACGGGGCAAATTTTTCAAGAAGCCAATTTGAAGTTGTGAGTTTAGCTCAATCTTAAAAAAAACATGAAAAGGACATTGATAAAGGCAAAACATCAGGAATTACTAGACGCAGGCAAATCCAATCTACACAAAGGTATCACCTCACACCAGTCAGAATGACCATCAGCAAAAAGTCAAGAAACAATAGATGTTGAAGAAGTTGTGGAGAATAGCGTAACCTCTCGGTCTAAGTGGGATGTAAACTGGTAACAGCCAATAATAGGAACAGAATGGCAGTGCGTTTAAAGGTAAAAATTGAGTCACCATATGATCCGCAAGGCCCACTATTGGTCCTGTCACCTGTAAAAGCCAGAATCAAAAAGACACGGGATGGAGAATCGTGTACTGCAGCAGTACTTACAACAGCCAAAACATGGAAGCAAACAAAATGTCCATCAACAGATAAATGGACAAAGAAGAAGTGGTATACGTACCGAATGGAATACTAGACTCAGGAAAACAATGAACAGTGCCGTTTTCAGGACTACAGATGAGCCTAGAAATAATCATATTAGGTTAAGTAAGTCAAAAGGGAATGACAAATATCCTATGATATCATTTATACATGTTATCCTAAGATTGCTACCAATGAACATATTTCCACAGAAAAAGACACTCACAGACTTATAAAACAAATGAATGGTTAGCCAAAAGGAAAGTTGGGAGGATGGATAAATTAGGACTATGGGGCTAACATACATATACTAATGTATGTTAAATGTATATAAACATAAAACATATAAACTATATGAATTATAGAATCACCAATACATGTAAAATATATAATGACAAAACACCTACCAAATACCAAGGGAGGTCTACTCAACATTCTGTAAAACATACATGGTAACAGGATCCAAAGATGAACAGACATATGTAGGAATTATTGCGCAGATTCAGTACAGCCACACAATCACAACACTCTAATCAAATTTACTCCAATAAGAAATAGAAATTAAATTTAAAAAACAAACAAAAGTAAGGAGACATAAACTTTTGGGGGCTTGTCCCAGCACATTCCCCTCTAATTTACAACCTCGGAACACTACGTCCAGGAAGACTCTGTTGCCCTAAAACCAAAAGTTGAGAACGTAATAATGCTGCCGCCTTGTGGCTGTTTCCCACAACAGCAGCTTTAAAGCCAGTGCTAATGGTTGCTTAATAGTCACAAGGACTGCAGGGCTGTAAATGACAGCTGCCCACAAAAAATGCCCTGCTGGAGGGAATAGGCAAGAAAATTCAACACATGACACATTTTTCAAGAGGTCAATATGAAGAGGGAAGTTGTACTCACTCTTTAAAAAAAAGGAAAAGAAAAAACTGGACACGCCTAAAGCTCAGTATAAGGAATTATTAGCCACATGCAAACCCAACCTTCAGAAAGGCTTCAGCTCACACCAGTCAAATGACCATCAGCAGAAAGTCTACAGACTATACATGCTGAAGGGGATTTAGAGAACTGTGTACCATCTAGCTGCTGGTGGGATGTAATGGGTAACAGCACTAACGAAAACTGAATGGAGCTACTTTAAAAGGTAAAAATTGAGCTACCATATGATGCGGCAGGGCACCTTTTGGGCCTATAACCTAGGACCACCAGAATCGGAAAGACAGAGGCAGGTAAATGGGCACTGCAGCAATATTGAAATAGCCAAGATATGGAAGCAAAAAAACGGTCCAAAAACAAATGAATGGACAAAGGAAAAGTGGTATACGGACAGAATGGAATAGTAACCTCGGTAAAAAAATGAACAATGCCATTTTGAGGAATACAGATGAGCCTAGAAATGATCATATTAGGTTAAGTAAGTCAAAAGGGAATGACAAATATCCTATGATATCATTTATACATGTTATCTTAAGACTGCTACCAATGAACACATTTCCACAAAAAAAGACAACACACACTTATACAACAAACTAATGGTTAACCAAAATGAAAGGTGGGAGGATGGATAAATTAGTATTATGGGGCTAACATACATATACTAAGGTATGTTAAATGTATATAAACATATAATATATAAACTCTATGAATTATATAATCACCAATACATATAAAGTATATAATGAGAAAACACCTACCAAATACTGAGGGAGGTCTACTCAACATTCTGAATATCATACATCGTAACAGGATCCGAAGATGAACAGACATATATATGAATGATTGAGCACATTCTGTACAGCCAGACAATCACAACACTCTAATCAAAATTACTCTGATAAGAAATATAAATTAAATTTCAAAAAACAAACATTACTAAGGAGACATAAACTTCTGGGGGCTTGTCCCAGCACATTCCCCTCTAATTTACAACCTCGGAACACTACTTCCAGGAAGATTTTGTTACCCTAGTAACAAGAGGTGAGAATGTAATAATGCTGCCGCCTTGTGGCTGTTTCCCACAACAGCAGCTTTAAACCCAGTGCTAATGGTTGCTTAATAGTCACAAGGACTGCAGGGCTGTAAATGACAGCTGCCCACAAAAAATGCCCTGGGGTAGGGAATAGGCAAGGAAATTCAACACATGACAAATTTTTGAAGACGGCAATATGAAGAGGGAAGTTGTACTCAATCTTTAAAAAAAAGGAGAAGAAAAAAAAAGGGCATGCCTAAAGCTCAGTATAAGGAATGATTAGCCACATGCAAATCCAACCTCCAAAAAGATTTCAGCTCACACCAGTGAAATGACCATCAGCAAAAAGTCTACAAACTATAAATGCTGAAGTGGTTTTAGAGAACTCTGTACCTTCTAGCTGCTGGTGGGATGTAATGGGTAACAGCACTAATGAAAACTGAATGGAGCTGCTTTAAAAGGTAAAAATTGAGCTACCATATGATGCGGCAGGGCACCTTTTGGGCCTATAACCTAAGACCACCAGAATCGGAAAGACAGAGGCAGGCAAATGTGCACTGCAGCAATATTGAAATAGCCAAGACATGGAAGCAAAAATAAGGTCCATAAACAGATGAATGGACAAAGAAGAAGTGGTATATGGACAGAATGGAATATCAGTCACGAAAAAAATAAAAGAATGGCATATGCAGCACCACAGATGAGCCTAGAGATAATCACACAACGTGAAGTAAGTCCGAATGCAAAAGACAAATGTCCTATGATATCACTTATGTTATCTGAAAATTCATAAAAATGAACATATTTCCATAGAGAAAGACAATCTCAGATTGAGAAGACAAACTTATGGTTAAGCCAAAGAAAAGGTGTGAGGAATGGATAAATTAGGATACTGGGGTTAACACACATATACTACTACATATAAAATATATAATCCCCAAAGACCTATGGAATAGCAAGTGTGGTCTACTCAACACTCTGTAATAACTGACATGGAAAAGGACCCAAAGATCAATAGATGTATGTATATGTGTAAATGAACAAGGTTCTGTACACCTAGAACAAAAGACATTTTTCAATCAAATTTGCTTGATAGAAACTACAACTTGAAGACACAAACAAGAATTAAGGAGGCTAAAACTTATGGGGGTTTGTCCTGGCACATTCCACTCTAATCTGCAACCTCAAAGCACAACTTGCAGCAAGGTTCTGTTTCCCTAGCAAGCAGAGTTGGCAATGTAGAAATGCTGCCACCCTAAGGCCGTTTCCTCAAACGACAGCTTTAAATCTACTGCTAATGGTCAATAATATTCACAAGGACTGCAGGGCTGTAAATGACTCATGCCCTCAAAAAATATCCTGGGGTAGGGAATGGCCATAAAATTCCAAACGGGGCAAATTTTTCAAGAAGCCAATTTGAAGTTGTGAGTTTAGCTCAATCTTAAAAAAAACATGAAAAGGACATTGATAAAGGCAAAACATCAGGAATTACTAGACGCAGGCAAATCCAATCTACACAAAGGTATCACCTCACACCAGTCAGAATGACCATCAGCAAAAAGTCAACAAACAATAGATGTTGAAGAAGTTGTGGAGAATAGCGTAACCTCTCGGTCTAAGTGGGATGTAAACTGGTAACAGCCAATAATAGGAACAGAATGGCAGTGCATTTAAAGGTAAAAATTGAGTCACCATATGATCCGCAAGGCCCACTATTGGTCCTGTCACCTGTAAAAGCCAGAATCAAAAAGACACGGGATGGAGAATCGTGTACTGCAGCAGTACTTACAACAGCCAAAACATGGAAGCAAACAAAATGTCCATCAACAGATAAATGGACAAAGAAGAAGTGGTATACGTACCGAATGGAATACTAGACTCAGGAAAAAAATGAACAGTGCCGTTTTCAGGACTACAGATGAGCCTAGAAATAATCATATTAGGTTAAGTAAGTCAAAAGGGAATGACAAATATCCTATGATATCATTTATACATGTTATCCTAAGATTGCTACCAATGAACATATTTCCACAGAAAAAGACACTCACAGACTTATAAAACAAACGAATGGTTAGCGAAAAGGAAAGTTGTGAGGATGGATAAATTAGGACTATGGGGCTAACATACATATACTAATGTATGTTAAATGTATATAAACATAAAACATATAAACTATATGAATTATAGAATCACCAATACATATAAAATATATAATGACAAAACACCTACCAAATACCAAGGGAGGTCTACTCAACATTCTGTAAAACATACATGGTAACAGGATCCAAAGATGAACAGACATATGTAGGAATTATTGCGCAGATTCTGTACAGCCACACAATCACAACACTCTAATCAAATTTACTCCAATAAGAAATAGAAATTAAATTTAAAAAACAAACAAAAGTAAGGAGACATAAACTTTTGGGGGCTTGTCCCAGCACATTCCCCTCTAATTTACAACCTCGGAACACTACGTCCAGGAAGACTCTGTTGCCCTAAAACCAAAAGTTGAGAACGTAATAATGCTGCCGCCTTGTGGCTGTTTCCCACAACAGCAGCTTTAAAGCCAGTGCTAGTGGTTGCTTAATAGTCACAAGGATTGCAGGGCTGAAAATGACACCTGCCCTCAAAAAATGCCCTGCTGGAGGGAATAGGCAAGAAAATTCAACACATGACAAATTTTTCAAGAAGTCAATATGAAGAGGGAAGTTGTACTCACTCTTTAAAAAAAAGGAAAAGAAAAAAATGGACACGCCTAAAGCTCAGTATAAGGAATTATTAGCCACATGCAAAGCCAACCTCCAAAAAGGTTTCAGCTCACACCAGTCAAATGACCATCAGCAGAAAGTCTACAGACTATACATGCTGAAGGGGATTTAGAGAACTGTGTACCATCTAGCTGCTGGTGGGATGTAATGGGTAACAGCACTAACGAAAACTGAATGGAGCTACTTTAAAAGGTAAAAATTGAGCTACCATATGATGCGGCAGGGCACCTTTTGGGCCTATAACCTAAGACCACCAGAATCGGAAAGACAGAGGCAGGCAAATGGGCACTGCAGCAATATTGAAATAGCCAAGATATGGAAGCAAAAAAACGGTCCAAAAACAAATGAATGGACAAAGGAAAAGTGGTATACGGACAGAATGGAATAGTAACCTCGGTAAAAAAAATGAACAATGCCATTTTGAGGAATACAGATGAGCCTAGAAATGATCATATTAGGTTAAGTAAGTCAAAAGGGAATGACAAATATCCTATGATATCATTTATACATGTTATCCTAAGACTGCTACCAATGAACACATTTCCACAGAAAAAGACAACACACACTTATACAACAAACTAATGGTTAACCAAAATGAAAGGTGGGAGGATGGATAAATTAGGATTATGGGGCTAACATACATATACTAAGGTTTGTTAAATGTATATAAACATATAATATATAAACTCTATGAATTATATAATCACCAATACATATAAAGTATATAATGAGAAAACAGCTACCAAATACCGAGGGAGGTCTACTCAACATTCTGAATATCATACATCGTAACAGGATCCGAAGATGAACAGACATATATATGAATGATTGAGCACATTCTGTACAGCCAGACAATCACAACACTCTAATCAAAATTACTCTGATAAGAAATATAAATTAAATTTAAAAAAACAAACATTACTAAGGAGACATAAACTTCTGGGGGCTTGTCCCAGCACATTCCCCTCTAATTTACAACCTCGGAACACTACTTCCAGGAAGATTTTGTTACCCTAGTAACAAGAGGTGAGAATGTAATAATGCTGCCGCCTTGTGGCTGTTTCCCACAACAGCAGCTTTAAACCCAGTGCTAATGGTTGCTTAATAGTCACAAGGACTGCAGGGCTGTAAATGACAGCTGCCCACAAAAAATGCCCTGGGGTAGGGAATAGGCAAGGAAATTCAACACATGACAAATTTTTGAAGACGGCAATATGAAGAGGGAAGTTGTACTCAATCTTTAAAAAAAAGGAGAAGAAAAAAAAAGGGCATGCCTAAAGCTCAGTATAAGGAATTATTAGCCACATGCAAATCCAACCTCCAAAAAGATTTCAGCTCACACCAGTGAAATGACCATCAGCAAAAAGTCTACAAACTATAAATGCTGAAGTGGTTTTAGAGAACTCTGTACCTTCTAGCTGCTGGTGGGATGTAATGGGTAACAGCACTAATGAAAACTGAATGGAGCTGCTTTAAAAGGTAAAAATTGAGCTACCATATGATGCGGCAGGGCACCTTTTGGGCCTATAACCTAAGACCACCAGAATCGGAAAGACAGAGGCAGGCAAATGTGCACTGCAGCAATATTGAAATAGCCAAGACATGGAAGCAAAAATAAGGTCCATAAACAGATGAATGGACAAAGAAGAAGTGGTATATGGACAGAATGGAATATCAGTCACGAAAAAAATAAAAGAATGGCATATGCAGCACCACAGATGAGCCTAGAGATAATCACACAACGTGAAGTAAGTCCGAATGCAAAAGACAAATGTCCTATGATATCACTTATGTTATCTGAAAATTCATAAAAATGAACATATTTCCATAGAGAAAGACAATCTCAGATTGAGAAGACAAACTTATGGTTAAGCCAAAGAAAAGGTGTGAGGAATGGATAAATTAGGATACTGGGGTTAACACACATATACTACTACATATAAAATATATAATCCCCAAAGACCTATGGAATAGCAAGTGTGGTCTACTCAACACTCTGTAATAACTGACATGGAAAAGGACCCAAAGATCAATAGATGTATGTATATGTGTAAATGAACAAGGTTCTGTACACCTAGAACAAAAGACATTTTTCAATCAAATTTGCTTGATAGAAACTACAACTTGAAGACACAAACAAGAATTAAGGAGGCTAAAACTTATGGGGGTTTGTCCTGGCACATTCCACTCTAATCTGCAACCTCAAAGCACAACTTGCAGCAAGGTTCTGTTTCCCTAGCAAGCAGAGTTGGCAATGTAGAAATGCTGCCACCCTAAGGCCGTTTCCTCAAACGACAGCTTTAAATCTACTGCTAATGGTCAATAATATTCACAAGGACTGCAGGGCTGTAAATGACTCATGCCCTCAAAAAATATCCTGGGGTAGGGAATGGCCATAAAATTCCAAACGGGGCAAATTTTTCAAGAAGCCAATTTGAAGTTGTGAGTTTAGCTCAATCTTAAAAAAAACATGAAAAGGACATTGATAAAGGCAAAACATCAGGAATTACTAGACGCAGGCAAATCCAATCTACACAAAGGTATCACCTCACACCAGTCAGAATGACCATCAGCAAAAAGTCAAGAAACAATAGATGTTGAAGAAGTTGTGGAGAATAGCGTAACCTCTCGGTCTAAGTGGGATGTAAACTGGTAACAGCCAATAATAGGAACAGAATGGCAGTGCGTTTAAAGGTAAAAATTGAGTCACCATATGATCCGCAAGGCCCACTATTGGTCCTGTCACCTGTAAAAGCCAGAATCAAAAAGACACGGGATGGAGAATCGTGTACTGCAGCAGTACTTACAACAGCCAAAACATGGAAGCAAACAAAATGTCCATCAACAGATAAATGGACAAAGAAGAAGTGGTATACGTACCGAATGGAATACTAGACTCAGGAAAAAAATGAACAGTGCCGTTTTCAGGACTACAGATGAGCCTAGAAATAATCATATTAGGTTAAGTAAGTCAAAAGGGAATGACAAATATCCTATGATATCATTTATACATGTTATCCTAAGATTGCTACCAATGAACATATTTCCACAGAAAAAGACACTCACAGACTTATAAAACAAACGAATGGTTAGCCAAAAGGAAAGTTGGGAGGATGGATAAATTAGGACTATGGGGCTAACATACATATACTAATGTATGTTAAATGTATATAAACATAAAACATATAAACTATATGAATTATAGAATCACCAATACATATAAAATATATAATGACAAAACACCTACCAAATACCAAGGGAGGTCTACTCAACATTCTGTAAAACATACATGGTAACAGGATCCAAAGATAAACAGACATATGTAGGAATTATTGCGCAGATTCTGTACAGCCACACAATCACAACACTCTAATCAAATTTACTCCAATAAGAAATAGAAATTAAATTTAAAAAACAAACAAAAGTAAGGAGACATAAACTTTTGGGGGCATGTCCCAGCACATTCCCCTCTAATTTACAACCTCGGAACACTACGTCCAGGAAGACTCTGTTGCCCTAAAACCAAAAGTTGAGAACGTAATAATGCTGCCGCCTTGTGGCTGTTTCCCACAACAGCAGCTTTAAAGCCAGTGCTAGTGGTTGCTTAATAGTCACAAGGATTGCAGGGCTGAAAATGACACCTGCCCTCAAAAAATGCCCTGCTGGAGGGAATAGGCAAGAAAATTCAACACATGACAAATTTTTCAAGAAGTCAATATGAAGAGGGAAGTTGTACTCACTCTTTAAAAAAAAGGAAAAGAAAAAAATGGACACGCCTAAAGCTCAGTATAAGGAATTATTAGCCACATGCAAAGCCAACCTCCAAAAAGGTTTCAGCTCACACCAGTCAAATGACCATCAGCAGAAAGTCTACAGACTATACATGCTGAAGGGGATTTAGAGAACTGTGTACCATCTAGCTGCTGGTGGGATGTAATGGGTAACAGCACTAACGAAAACTGAATGGAGCTACTTTAACAGGTAAAAATTGAGCTACCATATGATGCGGCAGGGCACCTTTTGTGCCTATAACCTAAGACCACCAGAATCGGAAAGACAGAGGCAGGCAAATGGGCACTGCAGCAATATTGAAATAGCCAAGATATGGAAGCAAAAAAACGGTCCAAAAACAAATGAATGGACAAAGGAAAAGTGGTATACGGACAGAATGGAATAGTAACCTCGGTAAAAAAATGAACAATGCCATTTTGAGGAATACAGATGAGCCTAGAAATGATCATATTAGGTTAAGTAAGTCAAAAGGGAATGACAAATATCCTATGATATCATTTATACATGTTATCCTAAGACTGCTACCAATGAACACATTTCCACAGAAAAAGACAACACACACTTATACAACAAACTAATGGTTAACCAAAATGAAAGGTGGGAGGATGGATAAATTAGGATTATGGGGCTAACATACATATACTAAGGTTTGTTAAATGTATATAAACATATAATATATAAACTCTATGAATTATATAATCACCAATACATATAAAGTATATAATGAGAAAACAGCTACCAAATACCGAGGGAGGTCTACTCAACATTCTGAATATCATACATCGTAACAGGATCCGAAGATGAACAGACATATATATGAATGATTGAGCACATTCTGTACAGCCAGACAATCACAACACTCTAATCAAAATTACTCTGATAAGAAATATAAATTAAATTTAAAAAAACAAACATTACTAAGGAGACATAAACTTCTGGGGGCTTGTCCCAGCACATTCCCCTCTAATTTACAACCTCGGAACACTACTTCCAGGAAGATTTTGTTACCCTAGTAACAAGAGGTGAGAATGTAATAATGCTGCCGCCTTGTGGCTGTTTCCCACAACAGCAGCTTTAAACCCAGTGCTAATGGTTGCTTAATAGTCACAAGGACTGCAGGGCTGTAAATGACAGCTGCCCACAAAAAATGCCCTGGGGTAGGGAATAGGCAAGGAAATTCAACACATGACAAATTTTTGAAGACGGCAATATGAAGAGGGAAGTTGTACTCAATCTTTAAAAAAAAGGAGAAGAAAAAAAAAGGGCATGCCTAAAGCTCAGTATAAGGAATTATTAGCCACATGCAAATCCAACCTCCAAAAAGATTTCAGCTCACACCAGTGAAATGACCATCAGCAAAAAGTCTACAAACTATAAATGCTGAAGTGGTTTTAGAGAACTCTGTACCTTCTAGCTGCTGGTGGGATGTAATGGGTAACAGCACTAATGAAAACTGAATGGAGCTGCTTTAAAAGGTAAAAATTGAGCTACCATATGATGCGGCAGGGCACCTTTTGGGCCTATAACCTAAGACCACCAGAATCGGAAAGACAGAGGCAGGCAAATGTGCACTGCAGCAATATTGAAATAGCCAAGACATGGAAGCAAAAATAAGGTCCATAAACAGATGAATGGACAAAGAAGAAGTGGTATATGGACAGAATGGAATATCAGTCACGAAAAAAATAAAAGAATGGCATATGCAGCACCACAGATGAGCCTAGAGATAATCACACAACGTGAAGTAAGTCCGAATGCAAAAGACAAATGTCCTATGATATCACTTATGTTATCTGAAAATTCATAAAAATGAACATATTTCCATAGAGAAAGACAATCTCAGATTGAGAAGACAAACTTATGGTTAAGCCAAAGAAAAGGTGTGAGGAATGGATAAATTAGGATACTGGGGTTAACACACATATACTACTACATATAAAATATATAATCCCCAAAGACCTATGGAATAGCAAGTGTGGTCTACTCAACACTCTGTAATAACTGACATGGAAAAGGACCCAAAGATCAATAGATGTATGTATATGTGTAAATGAACAAGGTTCTGTACACCTAGAACAAAAGACATTTTTCAATCAAATTTGCTTGATAGAAACTACAACTTGAAGACACAAACAAGAATTAAGGAGGCTAAAACTTATGGGGGTTTGTCCTGGCACATTCCACTCTAATCTGCAACCTCAAAGCACAACTTGCAGCAAGGTTCTGTTTCCCTAGCAAGCAGAGTTGGCAATGTAGAAATGCTGCCACCCTAAGGCCGTTTCCTCAAACGACAGCTTTAAATCTACTGCTAATGGTCAATAATATTCACAAGGACTGCAGGGCTGTAAATGACTCATGCCCTCAAAAAATATCCTGGGGTAGGGAATGGCCATAAAATTCCAAACGGGGCAAATTTTTCAAGAAGCCAATTTGAAGTTGTGAGTTTAGCTCAATCTTAAAAAAAACATGAAAAGGACATTGATAAAGGCAAAACATCAGGAATTACTAGACGCAGGCAAATCCAATCTACACAAAGGTATCACCTCACACCAGTCAGAATGACCATCAGCAAAAAGTCAAGAAACAATAGATGTTGAAGAAGTTGTGGAGAATAGCGTAACCTCTCGGTCTAAGTGGGATGTAAACTGGTAACAGCCAATAATAGGAACAGAATGGCAGTGCGTTTAAAGGTAAAAATTGAGTCACCATATGATCCGCAAGGCCCACTATTGGTCCTGTCACCTGTAAAAGCCAGAATCAAAAAGACACGGGATGGAGAATCGTGTACTGCAGCAGTACTTACAACAGCCAAAACATGGAAGCAAACAAAATGTCCATCAACAGATAAATGGACAAAGAAGAAGTGGTATACGTACCGAATGGAATACTAGACTCAGGAAAAAAATGAACAGTGCCGTTTTCAGGACTACAGATGAGCCTAGAAATAATCATATTAGGTTAAGTAAGTCAAAAGGGAATGACAAATATCCTATGATATCATTTATACATGTTATCCTAAGATTGCTACCAATGAACATATTTCCACAGAAAAAGACACTCACAGACTTATAAAACAAACGAATGGTTAGCCAAAAGGAAAGTTGGGAGGATGGATAAATTAGGACTATGGGGCTAACATACATATACTAATGTATGTTAAATGTATATAAACATAAAACATATAAACTATATGAATTATAGAATCACCAATACATATAAAATATATAATGACAAAACACCTACCAAATACCAAGGGAGGTCTACTCAACATTCTGTAAAACATACATGGTAACAGGATCCAAAGATAAACAGACATATGTAGGAATTATTGCGCAGATTCTGTACAGCCACACAATCACAACACTCTAATCAAATTTACTCCAATAAGAAATAGAAATTAAATTTAAAAAACAAACAAAAGTAAGGAGACATAAACTTTTGGGGGCATGTCCCAGCACATTCCCCTCTAATTTACAACCTCGGAACACTACGTCCAGGAAGACTCTGTTGCCCTAAAACCAAAAGTTGAGAACGTAATAATGCTGCCGCCTTGTGGCTGTTTCCCACAACAGCAGCTTTAAAGCCAGTGCTAGTGGTTGCTTAATAGTCACAAGGATTGCAGGGCTGAAAATGACACCTGCCCTCAAAAAATGCCCTGCTGGAGGGAATAGGCAAGAAAATTCAACACATGACAAATTTTTCAAGAAGTCAATATGAAGAGGGAAGTTGTACTCACTCTTTAAAAAAAAGGAAAAGAAAAAAATGGACACGCCTAAAGCTCAGTATAAGGAATTATTAGCCACATGCAAAGCCAACCTCCAAAAAGGTTTCAGCTCACACCAGTCAAATGACCATCAGCAGAAAGTCTACAGACTATACATGCTGAAGGGGATTTAGAGAACTGTGTACCATCTAGCTGCTGGTGGGATGTAATGGGTAACAGCACTAACGAAAACTGAATGGAGCTACTTTAACAGGTAAAAATTGAGCTACCATATGATGCGGCAGGGCACCTTTTGGGCCTATAACCTAAGACCACCAGAATCGGAAAGACAGAGGCAGGCAAATGGGCACTGCAGCAATATTGAAATAGCCAAGATATGGAAGCAAAAAAACGGTCCAAAAACAAATGAATGGACAAAGGAAAAGTGGTATACGGACAGAATGGAATAGTAACCTCGGTAAAAAAATGAACAATGCCATTTTGAGGAATACAGATGAGCCTAGAAATGATCATATTAGGTTAAGTAAGTCAAAAGGGAATGACAAATATCCTATGATATCATTTATACATGTTATCCTAAGACTGCTACCAATGAACACATTTCCACAAAAAAAGACAACACACACTTATACAACAAACTAATGGTTAACCAAAATGAAAGGTGGGAGGATGGATAAATTAGGATTATGGGGCTAACATACATATACTAAGGTTTGTTAAATGTATATAAACATATAATATATAAACTCTATGAATTATATAATCACCAATACATATAAAGTATATAATGAGAAAACAGCTACCAAATACCGAGGGAGGTCTACTCAACATTCTGAATATCATACATCGTAACAGGATCCGAAGATGAACAGACATATATATGAATGATTGAGCACATTCTGTACAGCCAGACAATCACAACACTCTAATCAAAATTACTCTGATAAGAAATATAAATTAAATTTCAAAAAACAAACATTACTAAGGAGACATAAACTTCTGGGGGCTTGTCCCAGCACATTCCCCTCTAATTTACAACCTCGGAACACTACTTCCAGGAAGATTTTGTTACCCTAGTAACAAGAGGTGAGAATGTAATAATGCTGCCGCCTTGTGGCTGTTTCCCACAACAGCAGCTTTAAACCCAGTGCTAATGGTTGCTTAATAGTCACAAGGACTGCAGGGCTGTAAATGACAGCTGCCCACAAAAAATGCCCTGGGGTAGGGAATAGGCAAGGAAATTCAACACATGACAAATTTTTGAAGACGGCAATATGAAGAGGGAAGTTGTACTCAATCTTTAAAAAAAAGGAGAAGAAAAAAAAGGGCATGCCTAAAGCTCAGTATAAGGAATTATTAGCCATATGCAAATCCAACCTCCAAAAAGATTTCAGCTCACACCAGTGAAATGACCATCAGCAAAAAGTCTACAAACTATAAATGCTGAAGTGGTTTTAGAGAACTCTGTACCTTCTAGCTGCTGGTGGGATGTAATGGGTAACAGCACTAATGAAAACTGAATGGAGCTGCTTTAAAAGGTAAAAATTGAGCTACCATATGATGCGGCAGGGCACCTTTTGGGCCTATAACCTAAGACCACCAGAATCGGAAAGACAGAGGCAGGCAAATGTGCACTGCAGCAATATTGAAATAGCCAAGACATGGAAGCAAAAATAAGGTCCATAAACAGATGAATGGACAAAGAAGAAGTGGTATATGGACAGAATGGAATATCAGTCACGAAAAAAATAAAAGAATGGCATATGCAGCACCACAGATGAGCCTAGAGATAATCACACAACGTGAAGTAAGTCCGAATGCAAAAGACAAATGTCCTATGATATCACTTATGTTATCTGAAAATTCATAAAAATGAACATGTTTCCATAGAGAAAGACAATCTCAGATTGAGAAGACAAACTTATGGTTAAGCCAAAGAAAAGGTGTGAGGAATGGATAAATTAGGATACTGGGGTTAACACACATATACTACTACATATAAAATATATAATCCCCAAAGACCTATGGAATAGCAAGTGTGGTCTACTCAACACTCTGTAATAACTGACATGGAAAAGGACCCAAAGATCAATAGATGTATGTATATGTGTAAATGAACAAGGTTCTGTACACCTAGAACAAAAGACATTTTTCAATCAAATTTGCTTGATAGAAACTACAACTTGAAGACACAAACAAGAATTAAGGAGGCTAAAACTTATGGGGGTTTGTCCTGGCACATTCCACTCTAATCTGCAACCTCAAAGCACAACTTGCAGCAAGGTTCTGTTTCCCTAGCAAGCAGAGTTGGCAATGTAGAAATGCTGCCACCCTAAGGCCGTTTCCTCAAACGACAGCTTTAAATCTACTGCTAATGGTCAATAATATTCACAAGGACTGCAGGGCTGTAAATGACTCATGCCCTCAAAAAATATCCTGGGGTAGGGAATGGCCATAAAATTCCAAACGGGGCAAATTTTTCAAGAAGCCAATTTGAAGTTGTGAGTTTAGCTCAATCTTAAAAAAAACATGAAAAGGACATTGATAAAGGCAAAACATCAGGAATTACTAGACGCAGGCAAATCCAATCTACACAAAGGTATCACCTCACACCAGTCAGAATGACCATCAGCAAAAAGTCAAGAAACAATAGATGTTGAAGAAGTTGTGGAGAATAGCGTAACCTCTCGGTCTAAGTGGGATGTAAACTGGTAACAGCCAATAATAGGAACAGAATGGCAGTGCGTTTAAAGGTAAAAATTGAGTCACCATATGATCCGCAAGGCCCACTATTGGTCCTGTCACCTGTAAAAGCCAGAATCAAAAAGACACGGGATGGAGAATCGTGTACTGCAGCAGTACTTACAACAGCCAAAACATGGAAGCAAACAAAATGTCCATCAACAGATAAATGGACAAAGAAGAAGTGGTATACGTACCGAATGGAATACTAGACTCAGGAAAAAAATGAACAGTGCCGTTTTCAGGACTACAGATGAGCCTAGAAATAATCATATTAGGTTAAGTAAGTCAAAAGGGAATGACAAATATCCTATGATATCATTTATACATGTTATCCTAAGATTGCTACCAATGAACATATTTCCACAGAAAAAGACACTCACAGACTTATAAAACAAACGAATGGTTAGCCAAAAGGAAAGTTGGGAGGATGGATAAATTAGGACTATGGGGCTAACATACATATACTAATGTATGTTAAATGTATATAAACATAAAACATATAAACTATATGAATTATAGAATCACCAATACATATAAAATATATAATGACAAAACACCTACCAAATACCAAGGGAGGTCTACTCAACATTCTGTAAAACATACATGGTAAGAGGATCCAAAGATAAACAGACATATGTAGGAATTATTGCGCAGATTCTGTACAGCCACACAATCACAACACTCTAATCAAATTTACTCCAATAAGAAATAGAAATTAAATTTAAAAAACAAACAAAAGTAAGGAGACATAAACTTTTGGGGGCATGTCCCAGCACATTCCCCTCTAATTTACAACCTCGGAACACTACGTCCAGGAAGACTCTGTTGCCCTAAAACCAAAAGTTGAGAACGTAATAATGCTGCCGCCTTGTGGCTGTTTCCCACAACAGCAGCTTTAAAGCCAGTGCTAGTGGTTGCTTAATAGTCACAAGGATTGCAGGGCTGAAAATGACACCTGCCCTCAAAAAATGCCCTGCTGGAGGGAATAGGCAAGAAAATTCAACACATGACAAATTTTTCAAGAAGTCAATATGAAGAGGGAAGTTGTACTCACTCTTTAAAAAAAAGGAAAAGAAAAAAATGGACACGCCTAAAGCTCAGTATAAGGAATTATTAGCCACATGCAAAGCCAACCTCCAAAAAGGTTTCAGCTCACACCAGTCAAATGACCATCAGCAGAAAGTCTACAGACTATACATGCTGAAGGGGATTTAGAGAACTGTGTACCATCTAGCTGCTGGTGGGATGTAATGGGTAACAGCACTAACGAAAACTGAATGGAGCTACTTTAAAAGGTAAAAATTGAGCTACCATATGATGCGGCAGGGCACCTTTTGTGCCTATAACCTAAGACCACCAGAATCGGAAAGACAGAGGCAGGCAAATGGGCACTGCAGCAATATTGAAATAGCCAAGATATGGAAGCAAAAAAACGGTCCAAAAACAAATGAATGGACAAAGGAAAAGTGGTATACGGACAGAATGGAATAGTAACCTCGGTAAAAAAATGAACAATGCCATTTTGAGGAATACAGATGAGCCTAGAAATGATCATATTAGGTTAAGTAAGTCAAAAGGGAATGACAAATATCCTATGATATCATTTATACATGTTATCCTAAGACTGCTACCAATGAACACATTTCCACAAAAAAAGACAACACACACTTATACAACAAACTAATGGTTAACCAAAATGAAAGGTGGGAGGATGGATAAATTAGGATTATGGGGCTAACATACATATACTAAGGTTTGTTAAATGTATATAAACATATAATATATAAACTCTATGAATTATATAATCACCAATACATATAAAGTATATAATGAGAAAACAGCTACCAAATACCGAGGGAGGTCTACTCAACATTCTGAATATCATACATCGTAACAGGATCCGAAGATGAACAGACATATATATGAATGATTGAGCACATTCTGTACAGCCAGACAATCACAACACTCTAATCAAAATTACTCTGATAAGAAATATAAATTAAATTTAAAAAAACAAACATTACTAAGGAGACATAAACTTCTGGGGGCTTGTCCCAGCACATTCCCCTCTAATTTACAACCTCGGAACACTACTTCCAGGAAGATTTTGTTACCCTAGTAACAAGAGGTGAGAATGTAATAATGCTGCCGCCTTGTGGCTGTTTCCCACAACAGCAGCTTTAAACCCAGTGCTAATGGTTGCTTAATAGTCACAAGGACTGCAGGGCTGTAAATGACAGCTGCCCACAAAAAATGCCCTGGGGTAGGGAATAGGCAAGGAAATTCAACACATGACAAATTTTTGAAGACGGCAATATGAAGAGGGAAGTTGTACTCAATCTTTAAAAAAAAGGAGAAGAAAAAAAAAGGGCATGCCTAAAGCTCAGTATAAGGAATTATTAGCCACATGCAAATCCAACCTCCAAAAAGATTTCAGCTCACACCAGTGAAATGACCATCAGCAAAAAGTCTACAAACTATAAATGCTGAAGTGGTTTTAGAGAACTCTGTACCTTCTAGCTGCTGGTGGGATGTAATGGGTAACAGCACTAATGAAAACTGAATGGAGCTGCTTTAAAAGGTAAAAATTGAGCTACCATATGATGCGGCAGGGCACCTTTTGGGCCTATAACCTAAGACCACCAGAATCGGAAAGACAGAGGCAGGCAAATGTGTACTGCAGCAATATTGAAATAGCCAAGACATGGAAGCAAAAATAAGGTCCATAAACAGATGAATGGACAAAGAAGAAGTGGTATATGGACAGAATGGAATATCAGTCACGAAAAAAATAAAAGAATAGCATATGCAGCACCACAGATGAGCCTAGAGATAATCACACAACGTGAAGTAAGTCCGAATGCAAAAGACAAATGTCCTATGATATCACTTATGTTATCTGAAAATTCATAAAAATGAACATATTTCCATAGAGAAAGACAATCTCAGATTGAGAAGACAAACTTATGGTTAAACCAAAGAAAAGGTGTGAGGAATGGATAAATTAGGATACTGGGGTTAACACACATATACTACTACATATAAAATATATAATCCCCAAAGACCTATGGAATAGCAAGTGTGGTCTACTCAACACTCTGTAATAACTGACATGGAAAAGGACCCAAAGATCAATAGATGTATGTATATGTGTAAATGAACAAGGTTCTGTACACCTAGAACAAAAGACATTTTTCAATCAAATTTGCTTGATAGAAACTACAACTTGAAGACACAAACAAGAATTAAGGAGGCTAAAACTTATGGGGGTTTGTCCTGGCACATTCCACTCTAATCTGCAACCTCAAAGCACAACTTGCAGCAAGGTTCTGTTTCCCTAGCAAGCAGAGTTGGCAATGTAGAAATGCTGCCACCCTAAGGCCGTTTCCTCAAACGACAGCTTTAAATCTACTGCTAATGGTCAATAATATTCACAAGGACTGCAGGGCTGTAAATGACTCATGCCCTCAAAAAATATCCTGGGGTAGGGAATGGCCATAAAATTCCAAACGGGGCAAATTTTTCAAGAAGCCAATTTGAAGTTGTGAGTTTAGCTCAATCTTAAAAAAAACATGAAAAGGACATTGATAAAGGCAAAACATCAGGAATTACTAGACGCAGGCAAATCCAATCTACACAAAGGTATCACCTCACACCAGTCAGAATGACCATCAGCAAAAAGTCAACAAACAATAGATGTTGAAGAAGTTGTGGAGAATAGCGTAACCTCTCGGTCTAAGTGGGATGTAAACTGGTAACAGCCAATAATAGGAACAGAATGGCAGTGCGTTTAAAGGTAAAAATTGAGTCACCATATGATCCGCAAGGCCCACTATTGGTCCTGTCACCTGTAAAAGCCAGAATCAAAAAGACACGGGATGGAGAATCGTGTACTGCAGCAGTACTTACAACAGCCAAAACATGGAAGCAAACAAAATGTCCATCAACAGATAAATGGACAAAGAAGAAGTGGTATACGTACCGAATGGAATACTAGACTCAGGAAAAAAATGAACAGTGCCGTTTTCAGGACTACAGATGAGCCTAGAAATAATCATATTAGGTTAAGTAAGTCAAAAGGGAATGACAAATATCCTATGATATCATTTATACATGTTATCCTAAGATTGCTACCAATGAACATATTTCCACAGAAAAAGACACTCACAGACTTATAAAACAAACGAATGGTTAGCCAAAAGGAAAGTTGGGAGGATGGATAAATTAGGACTATGGGGCTAACATACATATACTAATGTATGTTAAATGTATATAAACATAAAACATATAAACTATATGAATTATAGAATCACCAATACATATAAAATATATAATGACAAAACACCTACCAAATACCAAGGGAGGTCTACTCAACATTCTGTAAAACATACATGGTAACAGGATCCAAAGATGAACAGACATATGTAGGAATTATTGCGCAGATTCTGTACAGCCACACAATCACAACACTCTAATCAAATTTACTCCAATAAGAAATAGAAATTAAATTTAAAAAACAAACAAAAGTAAGGAGACATAAACTTTTGGGGGCTTGTCCCAGCACATTCCCCTCTAATTTACAACCTCGGAACACTACGTCCAGGAAGACTCTGTTGCCCTAAAACCAAAAGTTGAGAACGTAATAATGCTGCCGCCTTGTGGCTGTTTCCCACAACAGCAGCTTTAAAGCCAGTGCTAGTGGTTGCTTAATAGTCACAAGGATTGCAGGGCTGAAAATGACACCTGCCCTCAAAAAATGCCCTGCTGGAGGGAATAGGCAAGAAAATTCAACACATGACAAATTTTTCAAGAAGTCAATATGAAGAGGGAAGTTTTACTCACTCTTTAAAAAAAAGGAAAAGAACAAAATGGACACGCCTAAAGCTCAGTATAAGGAATTATTAGCCACATGCAAACCCAACCTTCAGAAAGGCTTCAGCTCACACCAGTCAAATGACCATCAGCAGAAAGTCTACAGACTATACATGCTGAAGGGGATTTAGAGAACTGTGTACCATCTAGCTGCTGGTGGGATGTAATGGGTAACAGCACTAACGAAAACTGAATGGAGCTACTTTAAAAGGTAAAAATTGAGCTACCATATGATGCGGCAGGGCACCTTTTGGGCCTATAACCTAGGACCACCAGAATCGGAAAGACAGAGGCAGGCAAATGGGCACTGCAGCAATATTGAAATAGCCAAGATATGGAAGCAAAAAAACGGTCCAAAAACAAATGAATGGACAAAGGAAAAGTGGTATACGGACAGAATGGAATAGTAACCTCGGTAAAAAAATGAACAATGCCATTTTGAGGAATACAGATGAGCCTAGAAATGATCATATTAGGTTAAGTAAGTCAAAAGGGAATGACAAATATCCTATGATATCATTTATACATGTTATCTTAAGACTGCTACCAATGAACACATTTCCACAAAAAAAGACAACACACACTTATACAACAAACTAATGGTTAACCAAAATGAAAGGTGGGAGGATGGATAAATTAGGATTATGGGGCTAACATACATATACTAAGGTATGTTAAATGTATATAAACATATAATATATAAACTCTATGAATTATATAATCACCAATACATATAAAGTATATAATGAGAAAACACCTACCAAATACTGAGGGAGGTCTACTCAACATTCTGAATATCATACATCGTAACAGGATCCGAAGATGAACAGACATATATATGAATGATTGAGCACATTCTGTACAGCCAGACAATCACAACACTCTAATCAAAATTACTCTGATAAGAAATATAAATTAAATTTCAAAAAACAAACATTACTAAGGAGACATAAACTTCTGGGGGCTTGTCCCAGCACATTCCCCTCTAATTTACAACCTCGGAACACTACTTCCAGGAAGATTTTGTTACCCTAGTAACAAGAGGTGAGAATGTAATAATGCTGCCGCCTTGTGGCTGTTTCCCACAACAGCAGCTTTAAACCCAGTGCTAATGGTTGCTTAATAGTCACAAGGACTGCAGGGCTGTAAATGACAGCTGCCCACAAAAAATGCCCTGGGGTAGGGAATAGGCAAGGAAATTCAACACATGACAAATTTTTGAAGACGGCAATATGAAGAGGGAAGTTGTACTCAATCTTTAAAAAAAAGAAGAAAAAAAAAGGGCATGCCTAAAGCTCAGTATAAGGAATTATTAGCCACATGCAAATCCAACCTCCAAAAAGATTTCAGCTCACACCAGTGAAATGACCATCAGCAAAAAGTCTACAAACTATAAATGCTGAAGTGGTTTTAGAGAACTCTGTACCTTCTAGCTGCTGGTGGGATGTAATGGGTAACAGCACTAATGAAAACTGAATGGAGCTGCTTTAAAAGGTAAAAATTGAGCTACCATATGATGCGGCAGGGCACCTTTTGGGCCTATAACCTAAGACCACCAGAATCGGAAAGACAGAGGCAGGCAAATGTGCACTGCAGCAATATTGAAATAGCCAAGACATGGAAGCAAAAATAAGGTCCATAAACAGATGAATGGACAAAGAAGAAGTGGTATATGGACAGAATGGAATATCAGTCACGAAAAAAAATAAAAGAATGGCATATGCAGCACCACAGATGAGCCTAGAGATAATCACACAACGTGAAGTAAGTCCGAATGCAAAAGACAAATGTCCTATGATATCACTTATGTTATCTGAAAATTCATAAAAATGAACATATTTCCATAGAGAAAGACAATCTCAGATTGAGAAGACAAACTTATGGTTAAGCCAAAGAGAAGGTGTGAGGAATGGATAAATTAGGATACTGGGGTTAACACACATATACTACTACATATAAAATATATAATCCCCAAAGACCTATGGAATAGCAAGTGTGGTCTACTCAACACTCTGTAATAACTGACATGGAAAAGGACCCAAAGATCAATAGATGTATGTATATGTGTAAATGAACAAGGTTCTGTACACCTAGAACAAAAGACATTTTTCAATCAAATTTGCTTGATAGAAACTACAACTTGAAGACACAAACAAGAATTAAGGAGGCTAAAACTTATGGGGGTTTGTCCTGGCACATTCCACTCTAATCTGCAACCTCAAAGCACAACTTGCAGCAAGGTTCTGTTTCCCTAGCAAGCAGAGTTGGCAATGTAGAAATGCTGCCACCCTAAGGCCGTTTCCTCAAACAACAGCTTTAAATCTACTGCTAATGGTCAATAATATTCACAAGGACTGCAGGGCTGTAAATGACTCATGCCCTCAAAAAATATCCTGGGGTAGGGAATGGCCATAAAATTCCAAACGGGGCAAATTTTTCAAGAAGCCAATTTGAAGTTGTGAGTTTAGCTCAATCTTAAAAAAAACATGAAAAGGACATTGATAAAGGCAAAACATCAGGAATTACTAGACGCAGGCAAATCCAATCTACACAAAGGTATCACCTCACACCAGTCAGAATGACCATCAGCAAAAAGTCAACAAACAATAGATGTTGAAGAAGTTGTGGAGAATAGCGTAACCTCTCGGTCTAAGTGGGATGTAAACTGGTAACAGCCAATAATAGGAACAGAATGGCAGTACGTTTAAAGGTAAAAATTGAGTCACCATATGATCCGCAAGGCCCACTATTGGTCCTGTCACCTGTAAAAGCCAGAATCAAAAAGACACGGGATGGAGAATCGTGTACTGCAGCAGTACTTACAACAGCCAAAACATGGAAGCAAACAAAATGTCCATCAACAGATAAATGGACAAAGAAGAAGTGGTATACGTACCGAATGGAATACTAGACTCAGGAAAAAAATGAACAGTGCCGTTTTCAGGACTACAGATGAGCCTAGAAATAATCATATTAGGTTAAGTAAGTCAAAAGGGAATGACAAATATCCTATGATATCATTTATACATGTTATCCTAAGATTGCTACCAATGAACATATTTCCACAGAAAAAGACACTCACAGACTTATAAAACAAACGAATGGTTAGCCAAAAGGAAAGTTGGGAGGATGGATAAATTAGGACTATGGGGCTAACATACATATACTAATGTATGTTAAATGTATATAAACATAAAACATATAAACTATATGAATTATAGAATCACCAATACATATAAAATATATAATGACAAAACACCTACCAAATACCAAGGGAGGTCTACTCAACATTCTGTAAAACATACATGGTAACAGGATCCAAAGATAAACAGACATATGTAGGAATTATTGCGCAGATTCTGTACAGCCACACAATCACAACACTCTAATCAAATTTACTCCAATAAGAAATAGAAATTAAATTTAAAAAACAAACAAAAGTAAGGAGACATAAACTTTTGGGGGCATGTCCCAGCACATTCCCCTCTAATTTACAACCTCGGAACACTACGTCCAGGAAGACTCTGTTGCCCTAAAACCAAAAGTTGAGAACGTAATAATGCTGCCGCCTTGTGGCTGTTTCCCACAACAGCAGCTTTAAAGCCAGTGCTAGTGGTTGCTTAATAGTCACAAGGATTGCAGGGCTGAAAATGACACCTGCCCTCAAAAAATGCCCTGCTGGAGGGAATAGGCAAGAAAATTCAACACATGACAAATTTTTCAAGAAGTCAATATGAAGAGGGAAGTTGTACTCACTCTTTAAAAAAAAGGAAAAGAAAAAAATGGACACGCCTAAAGCTCAGTATAAGGAATTATTAGCCACATGCAAAGCCAACCTCCAAAAAGGTTTCAGCTCACACCAGTCAAATGACCATCAGCAGAAAGTCTACAGACTATACATGCTGAAGGGGATTTAGAGAACTGTGTACCATCTAGCTGCTGGTGGGATGTAATGGGTAACAGCACTAACGAAAACTGAATGGAGCTACTTTAAAAGGTAAAAATTGAGCTACCATATGATGCGGCAGGGCACCTTTTGGGCCTATAACCTAAGACCACCAGAATTGGAAAGACAGAGGCAGGCAAATGGGCACTGCAGCAATATTGAAATAGCCAAGATATGGAAGCAAAAAAACGGTCCAAAAACAAATGAATGGACAAAGGAAAAGTGGTATACGGACAGAATGGAATAGTAACCTCGGTAAAAAAATGAACAATGCCATTTTGAGGAATACAGATGAGCCTAGAAATGATCATATTAGGTTAAGTAAGTCAAAAGGGAATGACAAATATCCTATGATATCATTTATACATGTTATCCTAAGACTGCTACCAATGAACACATTTCCACAAAAAAAGACAACACACACTTATACAACAAACTAATGGTTAACCAAAATGAAAGGTGGGAGGATGGATAAATTAGGATTATGGGGCTAACATACATATACTAAGGTTTGTTAAATGTATATAAACATATAATATATAAACTCTATGAATTATATAATCACCAATACATATAAAGTATATAATGAGAAAACAGCTACCAAATACCGAGGGAGGTCTACTCAACATTCTGAATATCATACATCGTAACAGGATCCGAAGATGAACAGACATATATATGAATGATTGAGCACATTCTGTACAGCCAGACAATCACAACACTCTAATCAAAATTACTCTGATAAGAAATATAAATTAAATTTAAAAAAACAAACATTACTAAGGAGACATAAACTTCTGGGGGCTTGTCCCAGCACATTCCCCTCTAATTTACAACCTCGGAACACTACTTCCAGGAAGATTTTGTTACCCTAGTAACAAGAGGTGAGAATGTAATAATGCTGCCGCCTTGTGGCTGTTTCCCACAACAGCAGCTTTAAACCCAGTGCTAATGGTTGCTTAATAGTCACAAGGACTGCAGGGCTGTAAATGACAGCTGCCCACAAAAAATGCCCTGGGGTAGGGAATAGGCAAGGAAATTCAACACATGACAAATTTTTGAAGACGGCAATATGAAGAGGGAAGTTGTACTCAATCTTTAAAAAAAAGGAGAAGAAAAAAAAAGGGCATGCCTAAAGCTCAGTATAAGGAATTATTAGCCACATGCAAATCCAACCTCCAAAAAGATTTCAGCTCACACCAGTGAAATGACCATCAGCAAAAAGTCTACAAACTATAAATGCTGAAGTGGTTTTAGAGAACTCTGTACCTTCTAGCTGCTGGTGGGATGTAATGGGTAACAGCACTAATGAAAACTGAATGGAGCTGCTTTAAAAGGTAAAAATTGAGCTACCATATGATGCGGCAGGGCACCTTTTGGGCCTATAACCTAAGACCACCAGAATCGGAAAGACAGAGGCAGGCAAATGTGTACTGCAGCAATATTGAAATAGCCAAGACATGGAAGCAAAAATAAGGTCCATAAACAGATGAATGGACAAAGAAGAAGTGGTATATGGACAGAATGGAATATCAGTCACGAAAAAAAATAAAAGAATGGCATATGCAGCACCACAGATGAGCCTAGAGATAATCACACAACGTGAAGTAAGTCCGAATGCAAAAGACAAATGTCCTATGATATCACTTATGTTATCTGAAAATTCATAAAAATGAACATATTTCCATAGAGAAAGACAATCTCAGATTGAGAAGACAAACTTATGGTTAAGCCAAAGAGAAGGTGTGAGGAATGGATAAATTAGGATACTGGGGTTAACACACATATACTACTACATATAAAATATATAATCCCCAAAGACCTATGGAATAGCAAGTGTGGTCTACTCAACACTCTGTAATAACTGACATGGAAAAGGACCCAAAGATCAATAGATGTATGTATATGTGTAAATGAACAAGGTTCTGTACACCTAGAACAAAAGACATTTTTCAATCAAATTTGCTTGATAGAAACTACAACTTGAAGACACAAACAAGAATTAAGGAGGCTAAAACTTATGGGGGTTTGTCCTGGCACATTCCACTCTAATCTGCAACCTCAAAGCACAACTTGCAGCAAGGTTCTGTTTCCCTAGCAAGCAGAGTTGGCAATGTAGAAATGCTGCCACCCTAAGGCCGTTTCCTCAAACGACAGCTTTAAATCTACTGCTAATGGTCAATAATATTCACAAGGACTGCAGGGCTGTAAATGACTCATGCCCTCAAAAAATATCCTGGGGTAGGGAATGGCCATAAAATTCCAAACGGGGCAAATTTTTCAAGAAGCCAATTTGAAGTTGTGAGTTTAGCTCAATCTTAAAAAAAACATGAAAAGGACATTGATAAAGGCAAAACATCAGGAATTACTAGACGCAGGCAAATCCAATCTACACAAAGGTATCACCTCACACCAGTCAGAATGACCATCAGCAAAAAGTCAAGAAACAATAGATGTTGAAGAAGTTGTGGAGAATAGCGTAACCTCTCGGTCTAAGTGGGATGTAAACTGGTAACAGCCAATAATAGGAACAGAATGGCAGTGCGTTTAAAGGTAAAAATTGAGTCACCATATGATCCGCAAGGCCCACTATTGGTCCTGTCACCTGTAAAAGCCAGAATCAAAAAGACACGGGATGGAGAATCGTGTACTGCAGCAGTACTTACAACAGCCAAAACATGGAAGCAAACAAAATGTCCATCAACAGATAAATGGACAAAGAAGAAGTGGTATACGTACCGAATGGAATACTAGACTCAGGAAAAAAATGAACAGTGCCGTTTTCAGGACTACAGATGAGCCTAGAAATAATCATATTAGGTTAAGTAAGTCAAAAGGGAATGACAAATATCCTATGATATCATTTATACATGTTATCCTAAGATTGCTACCAATGAACATATTTCCACAGAAAAAGACACTCACAGACTTATAAAACAAACGAATGGTTAGCCAAAAGGAAAGTTGGGAGGATGGATAAATTAGGACTATGGGGCTAACATACATATACTAATGTATGTTAAATGTATATAAACATAAAACATATAAACTATATGAATTATAGAATCACCAATACATATAAAATATATAATGACAAAACACCTACCAAATACCAAGGGAGGTCTACTCAACATTCTGTAAAACATACATGGTAACAGGATCCAAAGATAAACAGACATATGTAGGAATTATTGCGCAGATTCTGTACAGCCACACAATCACAACACTCTAATCAAATTTACTCCAATAAGAAATAGAAATTAAATTTAAAAAACAAACAAAAGTAAGGAGACATAAACTTTTGGGGGCATGTCCCAGCACATTCCCCTCTAATTTACAACCTCGGAACACTACGTCCAGGAAGACTCTGTTGCCCTAAAACCAAAAGTTGAGAACGTAATAATGCTGCCGCCTTGTGGCTGTTTCCCACAACAGCAGCTTTAAAGCCAGTGCTAGTGGTTGCTTAATAGTCACAAGGATTGCAGGGCTGAAAATGACACCTGCCCTCAAAAAATGCCCTGCTGGAGGGAATAGGCAAGAAAATTCAACACATGACAAATTTTTCAAGAAGTCAATATGAAGAGGGAAGTTGTACTCACTCTTTAAAAAAAAGGAAAAGAAAAAAATGGACACGCCTAAAGCTCAGTATAAGGAATTATTAGCCACATGCAAAGCCAACCTCCAAAAAGGTTTCAGCTCACACCAGTCAAATGACCATCAGCAGAAAGTCTACAGACTATACATGCTGAAGGGGATTTAGAGAACTGTGTACCATCTAGCTGCTGGTGGGATGTAATGGGTAACAGCACTAACGAAAACTGAATGGAGCTACTTTAAAAGGTAAAAATTGAGCTACCATATGATGCGGCAGGGCACCTTTTGGGCCTATAACCTAAGACCACCAGAATTGGAAAGACAGAGGCAGGCAAATGGGCACTGCAGCAATATTGAAATAGCCAAGATATGGAAGCAAAAAAACGGTCCAAAAACAAATGAATGGACAAAGGAAAAGTGGTATACGGACAGAATGGAATAGTAACCTCGGTAAAAAAATGAACAATGCCATTTTGAGGAATACAGATGAGCCTAGAAATGATCATATTAGGTTAAGTAAGTCAAAAGGGAATGACAAATATCCTATGATATCATTTATACATGTTATCCTAAGACTGCTACCAATGAACACATTTCCACAAAAAAAGACAACACACACTTATACAACAAACTAATGGTTAACCAAAATGAAAGGTGGGAGGATGGATAAATTAGGATTATGGGGCTAACATACATATACTAAGGTTTGTTAAATGTATATAAACATATAATATATAAACTCTATGAATTATATAATCACCAATACATATAAAGTATATAATGAGAAAACAGCTACCAAATACCGAGGGAGGTCTACTCAACATTCTGAATATCATACATCGTAACAGGATCCGAAGATGAACAGACATATATATGAATGATTGAGCACATTCTGTACAGCCAGACAATCACAACACTCTAATCAAAATTACTCTGATAAGAAATATAAATTAAATTTCAAAAAACAAACATTACTAAGGAGACATAAACTTCTGGGGGCTTGTCCCAGCACATTCCCCTCTAATTTACAACCTCGGAACACTACTTCCAGGAAGATTTTGTTACCCTAGTAACAAGAGGTGAGAATGTAATAATGCTGCCGCCTTGTGGCTGTTTCCCACAACAGCAGCTTTAAACCCAGTGCTAATGGTTGCTTAATAGTCACAAGGACTGCAGGGCTGTAAATGACAGCTGCCCACAAAAAATGCCCTGGGGTAGGGAATAGGCAAGGAAATTCAACACATGACAAATTTTTGAAGACGGCAATATGAAGAGGGAAGTTGTACTCAATCTTTAAAAAAAAGGAGAAGAAAAAAAAAGGGCATGCCTAAAGCTCAGTATAAGGAATTATTAGCCACATGCAAATCCAACCTCCAAAAAGATTTCAGCTCACACCAGTGAAATGACCATCAGCAAAAAGTCTACAAACTATAAATGCTGAAGTGGTTTTAGAGAACTCTGTACCTTCTAGCTGCTGGTGGGATGTAATGGGTAACAGCACTAATGAAAACTGAATGGAGCTGCTTTAAAAGGTAAAAATTGAGCTACCATATGATGCGGCAGGGCACCTTTTGGGCCTATAACCTAAGACCACCAGAATCGGAAAGACAGAGGCAGGCAAATGTGTACTGCAGCAATATTGAAATAGCCAAGACATGGAAGCAAAAATAAGGTCCATAAACAGATGAATGGACAAAGAAGAAGTGGTATATGGACAGAATGGAATATCAGTCACGAAAAAAATAAAAGAATAGCATATGCAGCACCACAGATGAGCCTAGAGATAATCACACAACGTGAAGTAAGTCCGAATGCAAAAGACAAATGTCCTATGATATCACTTATGTTATCTGAAAATTCATAAAAATGAACATATTTCCATAGAGAAAGACAATCTCAGATTGAGAAGACAAACTTATGGTTAAACCAAAGAAAAGGTGTGAGGAATGGATAAATTAGGATACTGGGGTTAACACACATATACTACTACATATAAAATATATAATCCCCAAAGACCTATGGAATAGCAAGTGTGGTCTACTCAACACTCTGTAATAACTGACATGGAAAAGGACCCAAAGATCAATAGATGTATGTATATGTGTAAATGAACAAGGTTCTGTACACCTAGAACAAAAGACATTTTTCAATCAAATTTGCTTGATAGAAACTACAACTTGAAGACACAAACAAGAATTAAGGAGGCTAAAACTTATGGGGGTTTGTCCTGGCACATTCCACTCTAATCTGCAACCTCAAAGCACAACTTGCAGCAAGGTTCTGTTTCCCTAGCAAGCAGAGTTGGCAATGTAGAAATGCTGCCACCCTAAGGCCGTTTCCTCAAACGACAGCTTTAAATCTACTGCTAATGGTCAATAATATTCACAAGGACTGCAGGGCTGTAAATGACTCATGCCCTCAAAAAATATCCTGGGGTAGGGAATGGCCATAAAATTCCAAACGGGGCAAATTTTTCAAGAAGCCAATTTGAAGTTGTGAGTTTAGCTCAATCTTAAAAAAAACATGAAAAGGACATTGATAAAGGCAAAACATCAGGAATTACTAGACGCAGGCAAATCCAATCTACACAAAGGTATCACCTCACACCAGTCAGAATGACCATCAGCAAAAAGTCAACAAACAATAGATGTTGAAGAAGTTGTGGAGAATAGCGTAACCTCTCGGTCTAAGTGGGATGTAAACTGGTAACAGCCAATAATAGGAACAGAATGGCAGTGCGTTTAAAGGTAAAAATTGAGTCACCATATGATCCGCAAGGCCCACTATTGGTCCTGTCACCTGTAAAAGCCAGAATCAAAAAGACACGGGATGGAGAATCGTGTACTGCAGCAGTACTT
Source organism: Eubalaena glacialis (assembly GCF_028564815.1). Classification (NCBI taxonomy): domain Eukaryota; kingdom Metazoa; phylum Chordata; class Mammalia; order Artiodactyla; family Balaenidae; genus Eubalaena; species Eubalaena glacialis. The sequence continues at coordinate 85,278,213 of NC_083717.1, forward strand.
ACAACAGCCAAAACATGGAAGCAAACAAAATGTCCATCAACAGATAAATGGACAAAGAAGAAGTGGTATACGTACCGAATGGAATACTAGACTCAGGAAAAAAATGAACAGTGCCGTTTTCAGGACTACAGATGAGCCTAGAAATAATCATATTAGGTTAAGTAAGTCAAAAGGGAATGACAAATATCCTATGATATCATTTATACATGTTATCCTAAGATTGCTACCAATGAACATATTTCCACAGAAAAAGACACTCACAGACTTATAAAACAAACGAATGGTTAGCCAAAAGGAAAGTTGGGAGGATGGATAAATTAGGACTATGGGGCTAACATACATATACTAATGTATGTTAAATGTATATAAACATAAAACATATAAACTATATGAATTATAGAATCACCAATACATATAAAATATATAATGACAAAACACCTACCAAATACCAAGGGAGGTCTACTCAACATTCTGTAAAACATACATGGTAACAGGATCCAAAGATGAACAGACATATGTAGGAATTATTGCGCAGATTCTGTACAGCCACACAATCACAACACTCTAATCAAATTTACTCCAATAAGAAATAGAAATTAAATTTAAAAAACAAACAAAAGTAAGGAGACATAAACTTTTGGGGGCTTGTCCCAGCACATTCCCCTCTAATTTACAACCTCGGAACACTACGTCCAGGAAGACTCTGTTGCCCTAAAACCAAAAGTTGAGAACGTAATAATGCTGCCGCCTTGTGGCTGTTTCCCACAACAGCAGCTTTAAAGCCAGTGCTAGTGGTTGCTTAATAGTCACAAGGATTGCAGGGCTGAAAATGACACCTGCCCTCAAAAAATGCCCTGCTGGAGGGAATAGGCAAGAAAATTCAACACATGACAAATTTTTCAAGAAGTCAATATGAAGAGGGAAGTTGTACTCACTCTTTAAAAAAAAGGAAAAGAACAAAATGGACACGCCTAAAGCTCAGTATAAGGAATTATTAGCCACATGCAAACCCAACCTTCAGAAAGGCTTCAGCTCACACCAGTCAAATGACCATCAGCAGAAAGTCTACAGACTATACATGCTGAAGGGGATTTAGAGAACTGTGTACCATCTAGCTGCTGGTGGGATGTAATGGGTAACAGCACTAACGAAAACTGAATGGAGCTACTTTAAAAGGTAAAAATTGAGCTACCATATGATGCGGCAGGGCACCTTTTGGGCCTATAACCTAGGACCACCAGAATCGGAAAGACAGAGGCAGGCAAATGGGCACTGCAGCAATATTGAAATAGCCAAGATATGGAAGCAAAAAAACGGTCCAAAAACAAATGAATGGACAAAGGAAAAGTGGTATACGGACAGAATGGAATAGTAACCTCGGTAAAAAAATGAACAATGCCATTTTGAGGAATACAGATGAGCCTAGAAATGATCATATTAGGTTAAGTAAGTCAAAAGGGAATGACAAATATCCTATGATATCATTTATACATGTTATCCTAAGACTGCTACCAATGAACACATTTCCACAAAAAAAGACAACACACACTTATACAACAAACTAATGGTTAACCAAAATGAAAGGTGGGAGGATGGATAAATTAGGATTATGGGGCTAACATACATATACTAAGGTTTGTTAAATGTATATAAACATATAATATATAAACTCTATGAATTATATAATCACCAATACATATAAAGTATATAATGAGAAAACAGCTACCAAATACCGAGGGAGGTCTACTCAACATTCTGAATATCATACATCGTAACAGGAGCCGAAGATGAACAGACATATATATGAATGATTGAGCACATTCTGTACAGCCAGACAATCACAACACTCTAATCAAAATTACTCTGATAAGAAATATAAATTAAATTTAAAAAAACAAACATTACTAAGGAGACATAAACTTCTGGGGGCTTGTCCCAGCACATTCCCCTCTAATTTACAACCTCGGAACACTACTTCCAGGAAGATTTTGTTACCCTAGTAACAAGAGGTGAGAATGTAATAATGCTGCCGCCTTGTGGCTGTTTCCCACAACAGCAGCTTTAAACCCAGTGCTAATGGTTGCTTAATAGTCACAAGGACTGCAGGGCTGTAAATGACAGCTGCCCACAAAAAATGCCCTGGGGTAGGGAATAGGCAAGGAAATTCAACACATGACAAATTTTTGAAGACGGCAATATGAAGAGGGAAGTTGTACTCAATCTTTAAAAAAAAGGAGAAGAAAAAAAAAGGGCATGCCTAAAGCTCAGTATAAGGAATTATTAGCCACATGCAAATCCAACCTCCAAAAAGATTTCAGCTCACACCAGTGAAATGACCATCAGCAAAAAGTCTACAAACTATAAATGCTGAAGTGGTTTTAGAGAACTCTGTACCTTCTAGCTGCTGGTGGGATGTAATGGGTAACAGCACTAATGAAAACTGAATGGAGCTGCTTTAAAAGGTAAAAATTGAGCTACCATATGATGCGGCAGGGCACCTTTTGGGCCTATAACCTAAGACCACCAGAATCGGAAAGACAGAGGCAGGCAAATGTGTACTGCAGCAATATTGAAATAGCCAAGACATGGAAGCAAAAATAAGGTCCATAAACAGATGAATGGACAAAGAAGAAGTGGTATATGGACAGAATGGAATATCAGTCACGAAAAAAATAAAAGAATAGCATATGCAGCACCACAGATGAGCCTAGAGATAATCACACAACGTGAAGTAAGTCCGAATGCAAAAGACAAATGTCCTATGATATCACTTATGTTATCTGAAAATTCGTAAAAATGAACATATTTCCATAGAGAAAGACAATCTCAGATTGAGAAGACAAACTTATGGTTAAACCAAAGAAAAGGTGTGAGGAATGGATAAATTAGGATACTGGGGTTAACACACATATACTACTACATATAAAATATATAATCCCCAAAGACCTATGGAATAGCAAGTGTGGTCTACTCAACACTCTGTAATAACTGACATGGAAAAGGACCCAAAGATCAATAGATGTATGTATATGTGTAAATGAACAAGGTTCTGTACACCTAGAACAAAAGACATTTTTCAATCAAATTTGCTTGATAGAAACTACAACTTGAAGACACAAACAAGAATTAAGGAGGCTAAAACTTATGGGGGTTTGTCCTGGCACATTCCACTCTAATCTGCAACCTCAAAGCACAACTTGCAGCAAGGTTCTGTTTCCCTAGCAAGCAGAGTTGGCAATGTAGAAATGCTGCCACCCTAAGGCCGTTTCCTCAAACGACAGCTTTAAATCTACTGCTAATGGTCAATAATATTCACAAGGACTGCAGGGCTGTAAATGACTCATGCCCTCAAAAAATATCCTGGGGTAGGGAATGGCCATAAAATTCCAAACGGGGCAAATTTTTCAAGAAGCCAATTTGAAGTTGTGAGTTTAGCTCAATCTTAAAAAAAACATGAAAAGGACATTGATAAAGGCAAAACATCAGGAATTACTAGACGCAGGCAAATCCAATCTACACAAAGGTATCACCTCACACCAGTCAGAATGACCATCAGCAAAAAGTCAAGAAACAATAGATGTTGAAGAAGTTGTGGAGAATAGCGTAACCTCTCGGTCTAAGTGGGATGTAAACTGGTAACAGCCAATAATAGGAACAGAATGGCAGTGCGTTTAAAGGTAAAAATTGAGTCACCATATGATCCGCAAGGCCCACTATTGGTCCTGTCACCTGTAAAAGCCAGAATCAAAAAGACACGGGATGGAGAATCGTGTACTGCAGCAGTACTTACAACAGCCAAAACATGGAAGCAAACAAAATGTCCATCAACAGATAAATGGACAAAGAAGAAGTGGTATACGTACCGAATGGAATACTAGACTCAGGAAAAAAATGAACAGTGCCGTTTTCAGGACTACAGATGAGCCTAGAAATAATCATATTAGGTTAAGTAAGTCAAAAGGGAATGACAAATATCCTATGATATCATTTATACATGTTATCCTAAGATTGCTACCAATGAACATATTTCCACAGAAAAAGACACTCACAGACTTATAAAACAAACGAATGGTTAGCCAAAAGGAAAGTTGGGAGGATGGATAAATTAGGACTATGGGGCTAACATACATATACTAATGTATGTTAAATGTATATAAACATAAAACATATAAACTATATGAATTATAGAATCACCAATACATATAAAATATATAATGACAAAACACCTACCAAATACCAAGGGAGGTCTACTCAACATTCTGTAAAACATACATGGTAACAGGATCCAAAGATGAACAGACATATGTAGGAATTATTGCGCAGATTCTGTACAGCCACACAATCACAACACTCTAATCAAATTTACTCCAATAAGAAATAGAAATTAAATTTAAAAAACAAACAAAAGTAAGGAGACATAAACTTTTGGGGGCTTGTCCCAGCACATTCCCCTCTAATTTACAACCTCGGAACACTACGTCCAGGAAGACTCTGTTGCCCTAAAACCAAAAGTTGAGAACGTAATAATGCTGCCGCCTTGTGGCTGTTTCCCACAACAGCAGCTTTAAAGCCAGTGCTAGTGGTTGCTTAATAGTCACAAGGATTGCAGGGCTGAAAATGACACCTGCCCTCAAAAAATGCCCTGCTGGAGGGAATAGGCAAGAAAATTCAACACATGACAAATTTTTCAAGAAGTCAATATGAAGAGGGAAGTTGTACTCACTCTTTAAAAAAAAGGAAAAGAACAAAATGGACACGCCTAAAGCTCAGTATAAGGAATTATTAGCCACATGCAAACCCAACCTTCAGAAAGGCTTCAGCTCACACCAGTCAAATGACCATCAGCAGAAAGTCTACAGACTATACATGCTGAAGGGGATTTAGAGAACTGTGTACCATCTAGCTGCTGGTGGGATGTAATGGGTAACAGCACTAACGAAAACTGAATGGAGCTACTTTAAAAGGTAAAAATTGAGCTACCATATGATGCGGCAGGGCACCTTTTGGGCCTATAACCTAGGACCACCAGAATCGGAAAGACAGAGGCAGGCAAATGGGCACTGCAGCAATATTGAAATAGCCAAGATATGGAAGCAAAAAAACGGTCCAAAAACAAATGAATGGACAAAGGAAAAGTGGTATACGGACAGAATGGAATAGTAACCTCGGTAAAAAAATGAACAATGCCATTTTGAGGAATACAGATGAGCCTAGAAATGATCATATTAGGTTAAGTAAGTCAAAAGGGAATGACAAATATCCTATGATATCATTTATACATGTTATCTTAAGACTGCTACCAATGAACACATTTCCACAAAAAAAGACAACACACACTTATACAACAAACTAATGGTTAACCAAAATGAAAGGTGGGAGGATGGATAAATTAGTATTATGGGGCTAACATACATATACTAAGGTATGTTAAATGTATATAAACATATAATATATAAACTCTATGAATTATATAATCACCAATACATATAAAGTATATAATGAGAAAACACCTACCAAATACTGAGGGAGGTCTACTCAACATTCTGAATATCATACATCGTAACAGGATCCGAAGATGAACAGACATATATATGAATGATTGAGCACATTCTGTACAGCCAGACAATCACAACACTCTAATCAAAATTACTCTGATAAGAAATATAAATTAAATTTCAAAAAACAAACATTACTAAGGAGACATAAACTTCTGGGGGCTTGTCCCAGCACATTCCCCTCTAATTTACAACCTCGGAACACTACTTCCAGGAAGATTTTGTTACCCTAGTAACAAGAGGTGAGAATGTAATAATGCTGCCGCCTTGTGGCTGTTTCCCACAACAGCAGCTTTAAACCCAGTGCTAATGGTTGCTTAATAGTCACAAGGACTGCAGGGCTGTAAATGACAGCTGCCCACAAAAAATGCCCTGGGGTAGGGAATAGGCAAGGAAATTCAACACATGACAAATTTTTGAAGACGGCAATATGAAGAGGGAAGTTGTACTCAATCTTTAAAAAAAAGAAGAAAAAAAAAGGGCATGCCTAAAGCTCAGTATAAGGAATTATTAGCCACATGCAAATCCAACCTCCAAAAAGATTTCAGCTCACACCAGTGAAATGACCATCAGCAAAAAGTCTACAAACTATAAATGCTGAAGTGGTTTTAGAGAACTCTGTACCTTCTAGCTGCTGGTGGGATGTAATGGGTAACAGCACTAATGAAAACTGAATGGAGCTGCTTTAAAAGGTAAAAATTGAGCTACCATATGATGCGGCAGGGCACCTTTTGGGCCTATAACCTAAGACCACCAGAATCGGAAAGACAGAGGCAGGCAAATGTGCACTGCAGCAATATTGAAATAGCCAAGACATGGAAGCAAAAATAAGGTCCATAAACAGATGAATGGACAAAGAAGAAGTGGTATATGGACAGAATGGAATATCAGTCACGAAAAAAAATAAAAGAATGGCATATGCAGCACCACAGATGAGCCTAGAGATAATCACACAACGTGAAGTAAGTCCGAATGCAAAAGACAAATGTCCTATGATATCACTTATGTTATCTGAAAATTCATAAAAATGAACATATTTCCATAGAGAAAGACAATCTCAGATTGAGAAGACAAACTTATGGTTAAGCCAAAGAAAAGGTGTGAGGAATGGATAAATTAGGATACTGGGGTTAACACACATATACTACTACATATAAAATATATAATCCCCAAAGACCTATGGAATAGCAAGTGTGGTCTACTCAACACTCTGTAATAACTGACATGGAAAAGGACCCAAAGATCAATAGATGTATGTATATGTGTAAATGAACAAGGTTCTGTACACCTAGAACAAAAGACATTTTTCAATCAAATTTGCTTGATAGAAACTACAACTTGAAGACACAAACAAGAATTAAGGAGGCTAAAACTTATGGGGGTTTGTCCTGGCACATTCCACTCTAATCTGCAACCTCAAAGCACAACTTGCAGCAAGGTTCTGTTTCCCTAGCAAGCAGAGTTGGCAATGTAGAAATGCTGCCACCCTAAGGCCGTTTCCTCAAACGACAGCTTTAAATCTACTGCTAATGGTCAATAATATTCACAAGGACTGCAGGGCTGTAAATGACTCATGCCCTCAAAAAATATCCTGGGGTAGGGAATGGCCATAAAATTCCAAACGGGGCAAATTTTTCAAGAAGCCAATTTGAAGTTGTGAGTTTAGCTCAATCTTAAAAAAAACATGAAAAGGACATTGATAAAGGCAAAACATCAGGAATTACTAGACGCAGGCAAATCCAATCTACACAAAGGTATCACCTCACACCAGTCAGAATGACCATCAGCAAAAAGTCAACAAACAATAGATGTTGAAGAAGTTGTGGAGAATAGCGTAACCTCTCGGTCTAAGTGGGATGTAAACTGGTAACAGCCAATAATAGGAACAGAATGGCAGTGCGTTTAAAGGTAAAAATTGAGTCACCATATGATCCGCAAGGCCCACTATTGGTCCTGTCACCTGTAAAAGCCAGAATCAAAAAGACACGGGATGGAGAATCGTGTACTGCAGCAGTACTTACAACAGCCAAAACATGGAAGCAAACAAAATGTCCATCAACAGATAAATGGACAAAGAAGAAGTGGTATACGTACCGAATGGAATACTAGACTCAGGAAAAAAATGAACAGTGCCGTTTTCAGGACTACAGATGAGCCTAGAAATAATCATATTAGGTTAAGTAAGTCAAAAGGGAATGACAAATATCCTATGATATCATTTATACATGTTATCCTAAGATTGCTACCAATGAACATATTTCCACAGAAAAAGACACTCACAGACTTATAAAACAAACGAATGGTTAGCCAAAAGGAAAGTTGGGAGGATGGATAAATTAGGACTATGGGGCTAACATACATATACTAATGTATGTTAAATGTATATAAACATAAAACATATAAACTATATGAATTATAGAATCACCAATACATATAAAATATATAATGACAAAACACCTACCAAATACCAAGGGAGGTCTACTCAACATTCTGTAAAACATACATGGTAACAGGATCCAAAGATAAACAGACATATGTAGGAATTATTGCGCAGATTCTGTACAGCCACACAATCACAACACTCTAATCAAATTTACTCCAATAAGAAATAGAAATTAAATTTAAAAAACAAACAAAAGTAAGGAGACATAAACTTTTGGGGGCTTGTCCCAGCACATTCCCCTCTAATTTACAACCTCGGAACACTACGTCCAGGAAGACTCTGTTGCCCTAAAACCAAAAGTTGAGAACGTAATAATGCTGCCGCCTTGTGGCTGTTTCCCACAACAGCAGCTTTAAAGCCAGTGCTAGTGGTTGCTTAATAGTCACAAGGATTGCAGGGCTGAAAATGACACCTGCCCTCAAAAAATGCCCTGCTGGAGGGAATAGGCAAGAAAATTCAACACATGACAAATTTTTCAAGAAGTCAATATGAAGAGGGAAGTTGTACTCACTCTTTAAAAAAAAGGAAAAGAACAAAATGGACACGCCTAAAGCTCAGTATAAGGAATTATTAGCCACATGCAAAGCCAACCTCCAAAAAGGTTTCAGCTCACACCAGTCAAATGACCATCAGCAGAAAGTCTACAGACTATACATGCTGAAGGGGATTTAGAGAACTGTGTACCATCTAGCTGCTGGTGGGATGTAATGGGTAACAGCACTAACGAAAACTGAATGGAGCTACTTTAAAAGGTAAAAATTGAGCTACCATATGATGCGGCAGGGCACCTTTTGTGCCTATAACCTAAGACCACCAGAATCGGAAAGACAGAGGCAGGCAAATGGGCACTGCAGCAATATTGAAATAGCCAAGATATGGAAGCAAAAAAACGGTCCAAAAACAAATGAATGGACAAAGGAAAAGTGGTATACGGACAGAATGGAATAGTAACCTCGGTAAAAAAATGAACAATGCCATTTTGAGGAATACAGATGAGCCTAGAAATGATCATATTAGGTTAAGTAAGTCAAAAGGGAATGACAAATATCCTATGATATCATTTATACATGTTATCCTAAGACTGCTACCAATGAACACATTTCCACAAAAAAAGACAACACACACTTATACAACAAACTAATGGTTAACCAAAATGAAAGGTGGGAGGATGGATAAATTAGGATTATGGGGCTAACATACATATACTAAGGTTTGTTAAATGTATATAAACATATAATATATAAACTCTATGAATTATATAATCACCAATACATATAAAGTATATAATGAGAAAACAGCTACCAAATACCGAGGGAGGTCTACTCAACATTCTGAATATCATACATCGTAACAGGATCCGAAGATGAACAGACATATATATGAATGATTGAGCACATTCTGTACAGCCAGACAATCACAACACTCTAATCAAAATTACTCTGATAAGAAATATAAATTAAATTTCAAAAAACAAACATTACTAAGGAGACATAAACTTCTGGGGGCTTGTCCCAGCACATTCCCCTCTAATTTACAACCTCGGAACACTACTTCCAGGAAGATTTTGTTACCCTAGTAACAAGAGGTGAGAATGTAATAATGCTGCCGCCTTGTGGCTGTTTCCCACAACAGCAGCTTTAAACCCAGTGCTAATGGTTGCTTAATAGTCACAAGGACTGCAGGGCTGTAAATGACAGCTGCCCACAAAAAATGCCCTGGGGTAGGGAATAGGCAAGGAAATTCAACACATGACAAATTTTTGAAGACGGCAATATGAAGAGGGAAGTTGTACTCAATCTTTAAAAAAAAGGAGAAGAAAAAAAAAGGGCATGCCTAAAGCTCAGTATAAGGAATTATTAGCCACATGCAAATCCAACCTCCAAAAAGATTTCAGCTCCCACCAGTGAAATGACCATCAGCAAAAAGTCTACAAACTATAAATGCTGAAGTGGTTTTAGAGAACTCTGTACCTTCTAGCTGCTGGTGGGATGTAATGGGTAACAGCACTAATGAAAACTGAATGGAGCTGCTTTAAAAGGTAAAAATTGAGCTACCATATGATGCGGCAGGGCACCTTTTGGGCCTATAACCAAAGACCACCAGAATCGGAAAGACAGAGGCAGGCAAATGTGCACTGCAGCAATATTGAAATAGCCAAGACATGGAAGCAAAAATAAGGTCCATAAACAGATGAATGGACAAAGAAGAAGTGGTATATGGACAGAATGGAATATCAGTCACGAAAAAAATAAAAGAATGGCATATGCAGCACCACAGATGAGCCTAGAGATAATCACACAACGTGAAGTAAGTCCGAATGCAAAAGACAAATGTCCTATGATATCACTTATGTTATCTGAAAATTCATAAAAATGAACATATTTCCATAGAGAAAGACAATCTCAGATTGAGAAGACAAACTTATGGTTAAACCAAAGAAAAGGTGTGAGGAATGGATAAATTAGGATACTGGGGTTAACACACATATACTACTACATATAAAATATATAATCCCCAAAGACCTATGGAATAGCAAGTGTGGTCTACTCAACACTCTGTAATAACTGACATGGAAAAGGACCCAAAGATCAATAGATGTATGTATATGTGTAAATGAACAAGGTTCTGTACACCTAGAACAAAAGACATTTTTCAATCAAATTTGCTTGATAGAAACTACAACTTGAAGACACAAACAAGAATTAAGGAGGCTAAAACTTATGGGGGTTTGTCCTGGCACATTCCACTCTAATCTGCAACCTCAAAGCACAACTTGCAGCAAGGTTCTGTTTCCCTAGCAAGCAGAGTTGGCAATGTAGAAATGCTGCCACCCTAAGGCCGTTTCCTCAAACGACAGCTTTAAATCTACTGCTAATGGTCAATAATATTCACAAGGACTGCAGGGCTGTAAATGACTCATGCCCTCAAAAAATATCCTGGGGTAGGGAATGGCCATAAAATTCCAAACGGGGCAAATTTTTCAAGAAGCCAATTTGAAGTTGTGAGTTTAGCTCAATCTTAAAAAAAACATGAAAAGGACATTGATAAAGGCAAAACATCAGGAATTACTAGACGCAGGCAAATCCAATCTACACAAAGGTATCACCTCACACCAGTCAGAATGACCATCAGCAAAAAGTCAACAAACAATAGATGTTGAAGAAGTTGTGGAGAATAGCGTAACCTCTCGGTCTAAGTGGGATGTAAACTGGTAACAGCCAATAATAGGAACAGAATGGCAGTGCGTTTAAAGGTAAAAATTGAGTCACCATATGATCCGCAAGGCCCACTATTGGTCCTGTCACCTGTAAAAGCCAGAATCAAAAAGACACGGGATGGAGAATCGTGTACTGCAGCAGTACTTACAACAGCCAAAACATGGAAGCAAACAAAATGTCCATCAACAGATAAATGGACAAAGAAGAAGTGGTATACGTACCGAATGGAATACTAGACTCAGGAAAAAAATGAACAGTGCCGTTTTCAGGACTACAGATGAGCCTAGAAATAATCATATTAGGTTAAGTAAGTCAAAAGGGAATGACAAATATCCTATGATATCATTTATACATGTTATCCTAAGATTGCTACCAATGAACATATTTCCACAGAAAAAGACACTCACAGACTTATAAAACAAACGAATGGTTAGCCAAAAGGAAAGTTGGGAGGATGGATAAATTAGGACTATGGGGCTAACATACATATACTAATGTATGTTAAATGTATATAAACATAAAACATATAAACTATATGAATTATAGAATCACCAATACATATAAAATATATAATGACAAAACACCTACCAAATACCAAGGGAGGTCTACTCAACATTCTGTAAAACATACATGGTAACAGGATCCAAAGATAAACAGACATATGTAGGAATTATTGCGCAGATTCTGTACAGCCACACAATCACAACACTCTAATCAAATTTACTCCAATAAGAAATAGAAATTAAATTTAAAAAACAAACAAAAGTAAGGAGACATAAACTTTTGGGGGCATGTCCCAGCACATTCCCCTCTAATTTACAACCTCGGAACACTACGTCCAGGAAGACTCTGTTGCCCTAAAACCAAAAGTTGAGAACGTAATAATGCTGCCGCCTTGTGGCTGTTTCCCACAACAGCAGCTTTAAAGCCAGTGCTAGTGGTTGCTTAATAGTCACAAGGATTGCAGGGCTGAAAATGACACCTGCCCTCAAAAAATGCCCTGCTGGAGGGAATAGGCAAGAAAATTCAACACATGACAAATTTTTCAAGAAGTCAATATGAAGAGGGAAGTTGTACTCACTCTTTAAAAAAAAGGAAAAGAAAAAAATGGACACGCCTAAAGCTCAGTATAAGGAATTATTAGCCACATGCAAAGCCAACCTCCAAAAAGGTTTCAGCTCACACCAGTCAAATGACCATCAGCAGAAAGTCTACAGACTATACATGCTGAAGGGGATTTAGAGAACTGTGTACCATCTAGCTGCTGGTGGGATGTAATGGGTAACAGCACTAACGAAAACTGAATGGAGCTACTTTAAAAGGTAAAAATTGAGCTACCATATGATGCGGCAGGGCACCTTTTGGGCCTATAACCTAAGACCACCAGAATCGGAAAGACAGAGGCAGGCAAATGGGCACTGCAGCAATATTGAAATAGCCAAGATATGGAAGCAAAAAAACGGTCCAAAAACAAATGAATGGACAAAGGAAAAGTGGTATACGGACAGAATGGAATAGTAACCTCGGTAAAAAAATGAACAATGCCATTTTGAGGAATACAGATGAGCCTAGAAATGATCATATTAGGTTAAGTAAGTCAAAAGGGAATGACAAATATCCTATGATATCATTTATACATGTTATCCTAAGACTGCTACCAATGAACACATTTCCACAAAAAAAGACAACACACACTTATACAACAAACTAATGGTTAACCAAAATGAAAGGTGGGAGGATGGATAAATTAGGATTATGGGGCTAACATACATATACTAAGGTTTGTTAAATGTATATAAACATATAATATATAAACTCTATGAATTATATAATCACCAATACATATAAAGTATATAATGAGAAAACAGCTACCAAATACCGAGGGAGGTCTACTCAACATTCTGAATATCATACATCGTAACAGGATCCGAAGATGAACAGACATATATATGAATGATTGAGCACATTCTGTACAGCCAGACAATCACAACACTCTAATCAAAATTACTCTGATAAGAAATATAAATTAAATTTCAAAAAACAAACATTACTAAGGAGACATAAACTTCTGGGGGCTTGTCCCAGCACATTCCCCTCTAATTTACAACCTCGGAACACTACTTCCAGGAAGATTTTGTTACCCTAGTAACAAGAGGTGAGAATGTAATAATGCTGCCGCCTTGTGGCTGTTTCCCACAACAGCAGCTTTAAACCCAGTGCTAATGGTTGCTTAATAGTCACAAGGACTGCAGGGCTGTAAATGACAGCTGCCCACAAAAAATGCCCTGGGGTAGGGAATAGGCAAGGAAATTCAACACATGACAAATTTTTGAAGACGGCAATATGAAGAGGGAAGTTGTACTCAATCTTTAAAAAAAAGGAGAAGAACAAAAAAGGGCATGCCTAAAGCTCAGTATAAGGAATTATTAGCCACATGCAAATCCAACCTCCAAAAAGATTTCAGCTCACACCAGTGAAATGACCATCAGCAAAAAGTCTACAAACTATAAATGCTGAAGTGGTTTTAGAGAACTCTGTACCTTCTAGCTGCTGGTGGGATGTAATGGGTAACAGCACTAATGAAAACTGAATGGAGCTGCTTTAAAAGGTAAAAATTGAGCTACCATATGATGCGGCAGGGCACCTTTTGGGCCTATAACCTAAGACCACCAGAATCGGAAAGACAGAGGCAGGCAAATGTGCACTGCAGCAATATTGAAATAGCCAAGACATGGAAGCAAAAATAAGGTCCATAAACAGATGAATGGACAAAGAAGAAGTGGTATATGGACAGAATGGAATATCAGTCACGAAAAAAATAAAAGAATGGCATATGCAGCACCACAGATGAGCCTAGAGATAATCACACAACGTGAAGTAAGTCCGAATGCAAAAGACAAATGTCCTATGATATCACTTATGTTATCTGAAAATTCATAAAAATGAACATGTTTCCATAGAGAAAGACAATCTCAGATTGAGAAGACAAACTTATGGTTAAGCCAAAGAAAAGGTGTGAGGAATGGATAAATTAGGATACTGGGGTTAACACACATATACTACTACATATAAAATATATAATCCCCAAAGACCTATGGAATAGCAAGTGTGGTCTACTCAACACTCTGTAATAACTGACATGGAAAAGGACCCAAAGATCAATAGATGTATGTATATGTGTAAATGAACAAGGTTCTGTACACCTAGAACAAAAGACATTTTTCAATCAAATTTGCTTGATAGAAACTACAACTTGAAGACACAAACAAGAATTAAGGAGGCTAAAACTTATGGGGGTTTGTCCTGGCACATTCCACTCTAATCTGCAACCTCAAAGCACAACTTGCAGCAAGGTTCTGTTTCCCTAGCAAGCAGAGTTGGCAATGTAGAAATGCTGCCACCCTAAGGCCGTTTCCTCAAACGACAGCTTTAAATCTACTGCTAATGGTCAATAATATTCACAAGGACTGCAGGGCTGTAAATGACTCATGCCCTCAAAAAATATCCTGGGGTAGGGAATGGCCATAAAATTCCAAACGGGGCAAATTTTTCAAGAAGCCAATTTGAAGTTGTGAGTTTAGCTCAATCTTAAAAAAAACATGAAAAGGACATTGATAAAGGCAAAACATCAGGAATTACTAGACGCAGGCAAATCCAATCTACACAAAGGTATCACCTCACACCAGTCAGAATGACCATCAGCAAAAAGTCAACAAACAATAGATGTTGAAGAAGTTGTGGAGAATAGCGTAACCTCTCGGTCTAAGTGGGATGTAAACTGGTAACAGCCAATAATAGGAACAAAATGGCAGTGCGTTTAAAGGTAAAAATTGAGTCACCATATGATCCGGAAGGCCCACTATTGGTCCTGTCACCTGTAAAAGCCAGAATCAAAAAGACACGGGATGGAGAATCGTGTACTGCAGCAGTACTTACAACAGCCAAAACATGGAAGTAAACAAAATGTCCATCAACAGATAAATGGACAAAGAAGAAGTGGTATACGTACCGAATGGAATACTAGACTCAGGAAAAAAATGAACAGTGCCGTTTTCAGGACTACAGATGAGCCTAGAAATAATCATATTAGGTTAAGTAAGTCAAAAGGGAATGACAAATATCCTATGATATCATTTATACATGTTATCCTAAGATTGCTACCAATGAACATATTTCCACAGAAAAAGACACTCACAGACTTATAAAACAAACGAATGGTTAGCCAAAAGGAAAGTTGGGAGGATGGATAAATTAGGACTATGGGGCTAACATACATATACTAATGTATGTTAAATGTATATAAACATAAAACATATAAACTATATGAATTATAGAATCACCAATACATATAAAATATATAATGACAAAACACCTACCAAATACCAAGGGAGGTCTACTCAACATTCTGTAAAACATACATGGTAACAGGATCCAAAGATAAACAGACATATGTAGGAATTATTGCGCAGATTCTGTACAGCCACACAATCACAACACTCTAATCAAATTTACTCCAATAAGAAATAGAAATTAAATTTAAAAAACAAACAAAAGTAAGGAGACATAAACTTTTGGGGGCATGTCCCAGCACATTCCCCTCTAATTTACAACCTCGGAACACTACGTCCAGGAAGACTCTGTTGCCCTAAAACCAAAAGTTGAGAACGTAATAATGCTGCCGCCTTGTGGCTGTTTCCCACAACAGCAGCTTTAAAGCCAGTGCTAGTGGTTGCTTAATAGTCACAAGGATTGCAGGGCTGAAAATGACACCTGCCCTCAAAAAATGCCCTGCTGGAGGGAATAGGCAAGAAAATTCAACACATGACAAATTTTTCAAGAAGTCAATATGAAGAGGGAAGTTGTACTCACTCTTTAAAAAAAAGGAAAAGAAAAAAATGGACACGCCTAAAGCTCAGTATAAGGAATTATTAGCCACATGCAAAGCCAACCTCCAAAAAGGTTTCAGCTCACACCAGTCAAATGACCATCAGCAGAAAGTCTACAGACTATACATGCTGAAGGGGATTTAGAGAACTGTGTACCATCTAGCTGCTGGTGGGATGTAATGGGTAACAGCACTAACGAAAACTGAATGGAGCTACTTTAAAAGGTAAAAATTGAGCTACCATATGATGCGGCAGGGCACCTTTTGTGCCTATAACCTAAGACCACCAGAATCGGAAAGACAGAGGCAGGCAAATGGGCACTGCAGCAATATTGAAATAGCCAAGATATGGAAGCAAAAAAACGGTCCAAAAACAAATGAATGGACAAAGGAAAAGTGGTATACGGACAGAATGGAATAGTAACCTCGGTAAAAAAATGAACAATGCCATTTTGAGGAATACAGATGAGCCTAGAAATGATCATATTAGGTTAAGTAAGTCAAAAGGGAATGACAAATATCCTATGATATCATTTATACATGTTATCCTAAGACTGCTACCAATGAACACATTTCCACAAAAAAAGACAACACACACTTATACAACAAACTAATGGTTAACCAAAATGAAAGGTGGGAGGATGGATAAATTAGGATTATGGGGCTAACATACATATACTAAGGTTTGTTAAATGTATATAAACATATAATATATAAACTCTATGAATTATATAATCACCAATACATATAAAGTATATAATGAGAAAACAGCTACCAAATACCGAGGGAGGTCTACTCAACATTCTGAATATCATACATCGTAACAGGAGCCGAAGATGAACAGACATATATATGAATGATTGAGCACATTCTGTACAGCCAGACAATCACAACACTCTAATCAAAATTACTCTGATAAGAAATATAAATTAAATTTAAAAAAACAAACATTACTAAGGAGACATAAACTTCTGGGGGCTTGTCCCAGCACATTCCCCTCTAATTTACAACCTCGGAACACTACTTCCAGGAAGATTTTGTTACCCTAGTAACAAGAGGTGAGAATGTAATAATGCTGCCGCCTTGTGGCTGTTTCCCACAACAGCAGCTTTAAAACCAGTGCTAATGGTTGCTTAATAGTCACAAGGACTGCAGGGCTGTAAATGACAGCTGCCCACAAAAAATGCCCTGGGGTAGGGAATAGGCAAGGAAATTCAACACATGACAAATTTTTGAAGACGGCAATATGAAGAGGGAAGTTGTACTCAATCTTTAAAAAAAAGGAGAAGAACAAAAAAGGGCATGCCTAAAGCTCAGTATAAGGAATTATTAGCCACATGCAAATCCAACCTCCAAAAAGATTTCAGCTCACACCAGTGAAATGACCATCAGCAAAAAGTCTACAAACTATAAATGCTGAAGTGGTTTTAGAGAACTCTGTACCTTCTAGCTGCTGGTGGGATGTAATGGGTAACAGCACTAATGAAAACTGAATGGAGCTGCTTTAAAAGGTAAAAATTGAGCTACCATATGATGCGGCAGGGCACCTTTTGGGCCTATAACCTAAGACCACCAGAATCGGAAAGACAGAGGCAGGCAAATGTGCACTGCAGCAATATTGAAATAGCCAAGACATGGAAGCAAAAATAAGGTCCATAAACAGATGAATGGACAAAGAAGAAGTGGTATATGGACAGAATGGAATATCAGTCACGAAAAAAATAAAAGAATAGCATATGCAGCACCACAGATGAGCCTAGAGATAATCACACAACGTGAAGTAAGTCCGAATGCAAAAGACAAATGTCCTATGATATCACTTATGTTATCTGAAAATTCATAAAAATGAACATGTTTCCATAGAGAAAGACAATCTCAGATTGAGAAGACAAACTTATGCTTAAGCCAAAGAAAAGGTGTGAGGAATGGATAAATTAGGATACTGGGGTTAACACACATATACTACTACATATAAAATATATAATCCCCAAAGACCTATGGAATAGCAAGTGTGGTCTACTCAACACTCTGTAATAACTGACATGGAAAAGGACCCAAAGATCAATAGATGTATGTATATGTGTAAATGAACAAGGTTCTGTACACCTAGAACAAAAGACATTTTTCAATCAAATTTGCTTGATAGAAACTACAACTTGAAGACACAAACAAGAATTAAGGAGGCTAAAACTTATGGGGGTTTGTCCTGGCACATTCCACTCTAATCTGCAACCTCAAAGCACAACTTGCAGCAAGGTTCTGTTTCCCTAGCAAGCAGAGTTGGCAATGTAGAAATGCTGCCACCCTAAGGCCGTTTCCTCAAACGACAGCTTTAAATCTACTGCTAATGGTCAATAATATTCACAAGGACTGCAGGGCTGTAAATGAATCATGCCCTCAAAAAATATCCTGGGGTAGGGAATGGCCATAAAATTCCAAACGGGGCAAAGTTTTCAAGAAGCCAATTTGAAGTTGTGAGTTTAGCTCAATCTTAAAAAAACATGAAAAGGACATTGATAAAGGCAAAACATCAGGAATTACTAGACGCAGGCAAATCCAATCTACACAAAGGTATCACCTCACACCAGTCAGAATGACCATCAGCAAAAAGTCAAGAAACAATAGATGTTGAAGAAGTTGTGGAGAATAGCGTAACCTCTCGGTCTAAGTGGGATGTAAACTGGTAACAGCCAATAATAGGAACAGAATGGCAGTGCGTTTATAGGTAAAAATTGAGTCACCATATGATCCGGAAGGCCCACTATGGGTCCTGTCACCTGTAAAAGCCAGAATCAAAAAGACACGGGATGGAGAATCGTGTACTGCAGCAGTATTTACAACAGCCAAAACATGGAAGCAAACAAAATGTCCATCAACAGATAAATGGACAAAGAAGAAGTGGTATACGTACCGAATGGAATACTAGACTCAGGAAAAAAATGAACAGTGCCGTTTTCAGGACTACAGATGAGCCTAGAAATAATCATATTAGGTTAAGTAAGTCAAAAGGGAATGACAAATATCCTATGATATCATTTATACATGTTATCCTAAGATTGCTACCAATGAACATATTTCCACAGAAAAAGACACTCACAGACTTATAAAACAAACGAATGGTTAGCCAAAAGGAAAGTTGGGAGGATGGATAAATTAGGACTATGGGGCTAACATACATATACTAATGTATGTTAAATGTATATAAACATAAAACATATAAACTATATGAATTATAGAATCACCAATACATATAAAATATATAATGACAAAACACCTACCAAATACCAAGGGAGGTCTACTCAACATTCTGTAAAACATACATGGTAACAGGATCCAAAGATGAACAGACATATGTAGGAATTATTGCGCAGATTCTGTACAGCCACACAATCACAACACTCTAATCAAATTTACTCCAATAAGAAATAGAAATTAAATTTAAAAAACAAACAAAAGTAAGGAGACATAAACTTTTGGGGGCTTGTCCCAGCACATTCCCCTCTAATTTACAACCTCGGAACACTACGTCCAGGAAGACTCTGTTGCCCTAAAACCAAAAGTTGAGAACGTAATAATGCTGCCGCCTTGTGGCTGTTTCCCACAACAGCAGCTTTAAAGCCAGTGCTAGTGGTTGCTTAATAGTCACAAGGATTGCAGGGCTGAAAATGACACCTGCCCTCAAAAAATGCCCTGCTGGAGGGAATAGGCAAGAAAATTCAACACATGACAAATTTTTCAAGAAGTCAATATGAAGAGGGAAGTTGTACTCACTCTTTAAAAAAAAGGAAAAGAAAAAAATGGACACGCCTAAAGCTCAGTATAAGGAATTATTAGCCACATGCAAACCCAACCTTCAGAAAGGCTTCAGCTCACACCAGTCAAATGACCATCAGCAGAAAGTCTACAGACTATACATGCTGAAGGGGATTTAGAGAACTGTGTACCATCTAGCTGCTGGTGGGATGTAATGGGTAACAGCACTAACGAAAACTGAATGGAGCTACTTTAAAAGGTAAAAATTGAGCTACCATATGATGCGGCAGGGCACCTTTTGTGCCTATAACCTAAGACCACCAGAATCGGAAAGACAGAGGCAGGCAAATGGGCACTGCAGCAATATTGAAATAGCCAAGATATGGAAGCAAAAAAACGGTCCAAAAACAAATGAATGGACAAAGGAAAAGTGGTATACGGACAGAATGGAATAGTAACCTCGGTAAAAAAATGAACAATGCCATTTTGAGGAATACAGATGAGCCTAGAAATGATCATATTAGGTTAAGTAAGTCAAAAGGGAATGACAAATATCCTATGATATCATTTATACATGTTATCCTAAGACTGCTACCAATGAACACATTTCCACAAAAAAAGACAACACACACTTATACAACAAACTAATGGTTAACCAAAATGAAAGGTGGGAGGATGGATAAATTAGGATTATGGGGCTAACATACATATACTAAGGTTTGTTAAATGTATATAAACATATAATATATAAACTCTATGAATTATATAATCACCAATACATATAAAGTATATAATGAGAAAACAGCTACCAAATACCGAGGGAGGTCTACTCAACATTCTGAATATCATACATCGTAACAGGATCCGAAGATGAACAGACATATATATGAATGATTGAGCACATTCTGTACAGCCAGACAATCACAACACTCTAATCAAAATTACTCTGATAAGAAATATAAATTAAATTTCAAAAAACAAACATTACTAAGGAGACATAAACTTCTGGGGGCTTGTCCCAGCACATTCCCCTCTAATTTACAACCTCGGAACACTACTTCCAGGAAGATTTTGTTACCCTAGTAACAAGAGGTGAGAATGTAATAATGCTGCCGCCTTGTGGCTGTTTCCCACAACAGCAGCTTTAAACCCAGTGCTAATGGTTGCTTAATAGTCACAAGGACTGCAGGGCTGTAAATGACAGCTGCCCACAAAAAATGCCCTGGGGTAGGGAATAGGCAAGGAAATTCAACACATGACAAATTTTTGAAGACGGCAATATGAAGAGGGAAGTTGTACTCAATCTTTAAAAAAAAGGAGAAGAAAAAAAAAGGGCATGCCTAAAGCTCAGTATAAGGAATTATTAGCCACATGCAAATCCAACCTCCAAAAAGATTTCAGCTCACACCAGTGAAATGACCATCAGCAAAAAGTCTACAAACTATAAATGCTGAAGTGGTTTTAGAGAACTCTGTACCTTCTAGCTGCTGGTGGGATGTAATGGGTAACAGCACTAATGAAAACTGAATGGAGCTGCTTTAAAAGGTAAAAATTGAGCTACCATATGATGCGGCAGGGCACCTTTTGGGCCTATAACCTAAGACCACCAGAATCGGAAAGACAGAGGCAGGCAAATGTGCACTGCAGCAATATTGAAATAGCCAAGACATGGAAGCAAAAATAAGGTCCATAAACAGATGAATGGACAAAGAAGAAGTGGTATATGGACAGAATGGAATATCAGTCACGAAAAAAATAAAAGAATAGCATATGCAGCACCACAGATGAGCCTAGAGATAATCACACAACGTGAAGTAAGTCCGAATGCAAAAGACAAATGTCCTATGATATCACTTATGTTATCTGAAAATTCATAAAAATGAACATGTTTCCATAGAGAAAGACAATCTCAGATTGAGAAGACAAACTTATGCTTAAGCCAAAGAAAAGGTGTGAGGAATGGATAAATTAGGATACTGGGGTTAACACACATATACTACTACATATAAAATATATAATCCCCAAAGACCTATGGAATAGCAAGTGTGGTCTACTCAACACTCTGTAATAACTGACATGGAAAAGGACCCAAAGATCAATAGATGTATGTATATGTGTAAATGAACAAGGTTCTGTACACCTAGAACAAAAGACATTTTTCAATCAAATTTGCTTGATAGAAACTACAACTTGAAGACACAAACAAGAATTAAGGAGGCTAAAACTTATGGGGGTTTGTCCTGGCACATTCCACTCTAATCTGCAACCTCAAAGCACAACTTGCAGCAAGGTTCTGTTTCCCTAGCAAGCAGAGTTGGCAATGTAGAAATGCTGCCACCCTAAGGCCGTTTCCTCAAACGACAGCTTTAAATCTACTGCTAATGGTCAATAATATTCACAAGGACTGCAGGGCTGTAAATGAATCATGCCCTCAAAAAATATCCTGGGGTAGGGAATGGCCATAAAATTCCAAACGGGGCAAAGTTTTCAAGAAGCCAATTTGAAGTTGTGAGTTTAGCTCAATCTTAAAAAAACATGAAAAGGACATTGATAAAGGCAAAACATCAGGAATTACTAGACGCAGGCAAATCCAATCTACACAAAGGTATCACCTCACACCAGTCAGAATGACCATCAGCAAAAAGTCAAGAAACAATAGATGTTGAAGAAGTTGTGGAGAATAGCGTAACCTCTCGGTCTAAGTGGGATGTAAACTGGTAACAGCCAATAATAGGAACAGAATGGCAGTGCGTTTATAGGTAAAAATTGAGTCACCATATGATCCGGAAGGCCCACTATGGGTCCTGTCACCTGTAAAAGCCAGAATCAAAAAGACACGGGATGGAGAATCGTGTACTGCAGCAGTATTTACAACAGCCAAAACATGGAAGCAAACAAAATGTCCATCAACAGATAAATGGACAAAGAAGAAGTGGTATACGTACCGAATGGAATACTAGACTCAGGAAAAAAATGAACAGTGCCGTTTTCAGGACTACAGATGAGCCTAGAAATAATCATATTAGGTTAAGTAAGTCAAAAGGGAATGACAAATATCCTATGATATCATTTATACATGTTATCCTAAGATTGCTACCAATGAACATATTTCCACAGAAAAAGACACTCACAGACTTATAAAACAAACGAATGGTTAGCCAAAAGGAAAGTTGGGAGGATGGATAAATTAGGACTATGGGGCTAACATACATATACTAATGTATGTTAAATGTATATAAACATAAAACATATAAACTATATGAATTATAGAATCACCAATACATATAAAATATATAATGACAAAACACCTACCAAATACCAAGGGAGGTCTACTCAACATTCTGTAAAACATACATGGTAACAGGATCCAAAGATGAACAGACATATGTAGGAATTATTGCGCAGATTCTGTACAGCCACACAATCACAACACTCTAATCAAATTTACTCCAATAAGAAATAGAAATTAAATTTAAAAAACAAACAAAAGTAAGGAGACATAAACTTTTGGGGGCTTGTCCCAGCACATTCCCCTCTAATTTACAACCTCGGAACACTACGTCCAGGAAGACTCTGTTGCCCTAAAACCAAAAGTTGAGAACGTAATAATGCTGCCGCCTTGTGGCTGTTTCCCACAACAGCAGCTTTAAAGCCAGTGCTAGTGGTTGCTTAATAGTCACAAGGATTGCAGGGCTGAAAATGACACCTGCCCTCAAAAAATGCCCTGCTGGAGGGAATAGGCAAGAAAATTCAACACATGACAAATTTTTCAAGAAGTCAATATGAAGAGGGAAGTTGTACTCACTCTTTAAAAAAAAGGAAAAGAAAAAAATGGACACGCCTAAAGCTCAGTATAAGGAATTATTAGCCACATGCAAACCCAACCTTCAGAAAGGCTTCAGCTCACACCAGTCAAATGACCATCAGCAGAAAGTCTACAGACTATACATGCTGAAGGGGATTTAGAGAACTGTGTACCATCTAGCTGCTGGTGGGATGTAATGGGTAACAGCACTAACGAAAACTGAATGGAGCTACTTTAAAAGGTAAAAATTGAGCTACCATATGATGCGGCAGGGCACCTTTTGTGCCTATAACCTAAGACCACCAGAATCGGAAAGACAGAGGCAGGCAAATGGGCACTGCAGCAATATTGAAATAGCCAAGATATGGAAGCAAAAAAACGGTCCAAAAACAAATGAATGGACAAAGGAAAAGTGGTATACGGACAGAATGGAATAGTAACCTCGGTAAAAAAATGAACAATGCCATTTTGAGGAATACAGATGAGCCTAGAAATGATCATATTAGGTTAAGTAAGTCAAAAGGGAATGACAAATATCCTATGATATCATTTATACATGTTATCCTAAGACTGCTACCAATGAACACATTTCCACAAAAAAAGACAACACACACTTATACAACAAACTAATGGTTAACCAAAATGAAAGGTGGGAGGATGGATAAATTAGGATTATGGGGCTAACATACATATACTAAGGTTTGTTAAATGTATATAAACATATAATATATAAACTCTATGAATTATATAATCACCAATACATATAAAGTATATAATGAGAAAACAGCTACCAAATACCGAGGGAGGTCTACTCAACATTCTGAATATCATACATCGTAACAGGATCCGAAGATGAACAGACATATATATGAATGATTGAGCACATTCTGTACAGCCAGACAATCACAACACTCTAATCAAAATTACTCTGATAAGAAATATAAATTAAATTTAAAAAAACAAACATTACTAAGGAGACATAAACTTCTGGGGGCTTGTCCCAGCACATTCCCCTCTAATTTACAACCTCGGAACACTACTTCCAGGAAGATTTTGTTACCCTAGTAACAAGAGGTGAGAATGTAATAATGCTGCCGCCTTGTGGCTGTTTCCCACAACAGCAGCTTTAAACCCAGTGCTAATGGTTGCTTAATAGTCACAAGGACTGCAGGGCTGTAAATGACAGCTGCCCACAAAAAATGCCCTGGGGTAGGGAATAGGCAAGGAAATTCAACACATGACAAATTTTTGAAGACGGCAATATGAAGAGGGAAGTTGTACTCAATCTTTAAAAAAAAGGAGAAGAAAAAAAAAGGGCATGCCTAAAGCTCAGTATAAGGAATTATTAGCCACATGCAAATCCAACCTCCAAAAAGATTTCAGCTCACACCAGTGAAATGACCATCAGCAAAAAGTCTACAAACTATAAATGCTGAAGTGGTTTTAGAGAACTCTGTACCTTCTAGCTGCTGGTGGGATGTAATGGGTAACAGCACTAATGAAAACTGAATGGAGCTGCTTTAAAAGGTAAAAATTGAGCTACCATATGATGCGGCAGGGCACCTTTTGGGCCTATAACCTAAGACCACCAGAATCGGAAAGACAGAGGCAGGCAAATGTGCACTGCAGCAATATTGAAATAGCCAAGACATGGAAGCAAAAATAAGGTCCATAAACAGATGAATGGACAAAGAAGAAGTGGTATATGGACAGAATGGAATATCAGTCACGAAAAAAATAAAAGAATAGCATATGCAGCACCACAGATGAGCCTAGAGATAATCACACAACGTGAAGTAAGTCCGAATGCAAAAGACAAATGTCCTATGATATCACTTATGTTATCTGAAAATTCATAAAAATGAACATGTTTCCATAGAGAAAGACAATCTCAGATTGAGAAGACAAACTTATGCTTAAGCCAAAGAAAAGGTGTGAGGAATGGATAAATTAGGATACTGGGGTTAACACACATATACTACTACATATAAAATATATAATCCCCAAAGACCTATGGAATAGCAAGTGTGGTCTACTCAACACTCTGTAATAACTGACATGGAAAAGGACCCAAAGATCAATAGATGTATGTATATGTGTAAATGAACAAGGTTCTGTACACCTAGAACAAAAGACATTTTTCAATCAAATTTGCTTGATAGAAACTACAACTTGAAGACACAAACAAGAATTAAGGAGGCTAAAACTTATGGGGGTTTGTCCTGGCACATTCCACTCTAATCTGCAACCTCAAAGCACAACTTGCAGCAAGGTTCTGTTTCCCTAGCAAGCAGAGTTGGCAATGTAGAAATGCTGCCACCCTAAGGCCGTTTCCTCAAACGACAGCTTTAAATCTACTGCTAATGGTCAATAATATTCACAAGGACTGCAGGGCTGTAAATGAATCATGCCCTCAAAAAATATCCTGGGGTAGGGAATGGCCATAAAATTCCAAACGGGGCAAAGTTTTCAAGAAGCCAATTTGAAGTTGTGAGTTTAGCTCAATCTTAAAAAAACATGAAAAGGACATTGATAAAGGCAAAACATCAGGAATTACTAGACGCAGGCAAATCCAATCTACACAAAGGTATCACCTCACACCAGTCAGAATGACCATCAGCAAAAAGTCAACAAACAATAGATGTTGAAGAAGTTGTGGAGAATAGCGTAACCTCTCGGTCTAAGTGGGATGTAAACTGGTAACAGCCAATAATAGGAACAGAATGGCAGTGCGTTTATAGGTAAAAATTGAGTCACCATATGATCCGGAAGGCCCACTATGGGTCCTGTCACCTGTAAAAGCCAGAATCAAAAAGACACGGGATGGAGAATCGTGTACTGCAGCAGTATTTACAACAGCCAAAACATGGAAGCAAACAAAATGTCCATCAACAGATAAATGGACAAAGAAGAAGTGGTATACGTACCGAATGGAATACTAGACTCAGGAAAAAAATGAACAGTGCCGTTTTCAGGACTACAGATGAGCCTAGAAATAATCATATTAGGTTAAGTAAGTCAAAAGGGAATGACAAATATCCTATGATATCATTTATACATGTTATCCTAAGATTGCTACCAATGAACATATTTCCACAGAAAAAGACACTCACAGACTTATAAAACAAACGAATGGTTAGCCAAAAGGAAAGTTGGGAGGATGGATAAATTAGGACTATGGGGCTAACATACATATACTAATGTATGTTAAATGTATATAAACATAAAACATATAAACTATATGAATTATAGAATCACCAATACATATAAAATATATAATGACAAAACACCTACCAAATACCAAGGGAGGTCTACTCAACATTCTGTAAAACATACATGGTAACAGGATCCAAAGATGAACAGACATATGTAGGAATTATTGCGCAGATTCTGTACAGCCACACAATCACAACACTCTAATCAAATTTACTCCAATAAGAAATAGAAATTAAATTTAAAAAACAAACAAAAGTAAGGAGACATAAACTTTTGGGGGCTTGTCCCAGCACATTCCCCTCTAATTTACAACCTCGGAACACTACGTCCAGGAAGACTCTGTTGCCCTAAAACCAAAAGTTGAGAACGTAATAATGCTGCCGCCTTGTGGCTGTTTCCCACAACAGCAGCTTTAAAGCCAGTGCTAGTGGTTGCTTAATAGTCACAAGGATTGCAGGGCTGAAAATGACACCTGCCCTCAAAAAATGCCCTGCTGGAGGGAATAGGCAAGAAAATTCAACACATGACAAATTTTTCAAGAAGTCAATATGAAGAGGGAAGTTGTACTCACTCT
Source organism: Eubalaena glacialis (assembly GCF_028564815.1). Classification (NCBI taxonomy): domain Eukaryota; kingdom Metazoa; phylum Chordata; class Mammalia; order Artiodactyla; family Balaenidae; genus Eubalaena; species Eubalaena glacialis. The sequence continues at coordinate 85,305,662 of NC_083717.1, forward strand.
TTAAAAAAAAGGAAAAGAAAAAAATGGACACGCCTAAAGCTCAGTATAAGGAATTATTAGCCACATGCAAACCCAACCTTCAGAAAGGCTTCAGCTCACACCAGTCAAATGACCATCAGCAGAAAGTCTACAGACTATACATGCTGAAGGGGATTTAGAGAACTGTGTACCATCTAGCTGCTGGTGGGATGTAATGGGTAACAGCACTAACGAAAACTGAATGGAGCTACTTTAAAAGGTAAAAATTGAGCTACCATATGATGCGGCAGGGCACCTTTTGTGCCTATAACCTAAGACCACCAGAATCGGAAAGACAGAGGCAGGCAAATGGGCACTGCAGCAATATTGAAATAGCCAAGATATGGAAGCAAAAAAACGGTCCAAAAACAAATGAATGGACAAAGGAAAAGTGGTATACGGACAGAATGGAATAGTAACCTCGGTAAAAAAATGAACAATGCCATTTTGAGGAATACAGATGAGCCTAGAAATGATCATATTAGGTTAAGTAAGTCAAAAGGGAATGACAAATATCCTATGATATCATTTATACATGTTATCCTAAGACTGCTACCAATGAACACATTTCCACAAAAAAAGACAACACACACTTATACAACAAACTAATGGTTAATCAAAATGAAAGGTGGGAGGATGGATAAATTAGGATTATGGGGCTAACATACATATACTAAGGTTTGTTAAATGTATATAAACATATAATATATAAACTCTATGAATTATATAATCACCAATACATATAAAGTATATAATGAGAAAACACCTACCAAATACCGAGGGAGGTCTACTCAACATTCTGAATATCATACATCGTAACAGGATCCGAAGATGAACAGACATATATATGAATGATTGAGCACATTCTGTACAGCCAGACAATCACAACACTCTAATCAAAATTACTCTGATAAGAAATATAAATTAAATTTAAAAAAACAAACATTACTAAGGAGACATAAACTTCTGGGGGCTTGTCCCAGCACATTCCCCTCTAATTTACAACCTCGGAACACTACTTCCAGGAAGATTTTGTTACCCTAGTAACAAGAGGTGAGAATGTAATAATGCTGCCGCCTTGTGGCTGTTTCCCACAACAGCAGCTTTAAACCCAGTGCTAATGGTTGCTTAATAGTCACAAGGACTGCAGGGCTGTAAATGACAGCTGCCCACAAAAAATGCCCTGGGGTAGGGAATAGGCAAGGAAATTCAACACATGACAAATTTTTGAAGACGGCAATATGAAGAGGGAAGTTGTACTCAATCTTTAAAAAAAAGGAGAAGAAAAAAAAAGGGCATGCCTAAAGCTCAGTATAAGGAATTATTAGCCACATGCAAATCCAACCTCCAAAAAGATTTCAGCTCACACCAGTGAAATGACCATCAGCAAAAAGTCTACAAACTATAAATGCTGAAGTGGTTTTAGAGAACTCTGTACCTTCTAGCTGCTGGTGGGATGTAATGGGTAACAGCACTAATGAAAACTGAATGGAGCTGCTTTAAAAGGTAAAAATTGAGCTACCATATGATGCGGCAGGGCACCTTTTGGGCCTATAACCTAAGACCACCAGAATCGGAAAGACAGAGGCAGGCAAATGTGCACTGCAGCAATATTGAAATAGCCAAGACATGGAAGCAAAAATAAGGTCCATAAACAGATGAATGGACAAAGAAGAAGTGGTATATGGACAGAATGGAATATCAGTCACGAAAAAAATAAAAGAATAGCATATGCAGCACCACAGATGAGCCTAGAGATAATCACACAACGTGAAGTAAGTCCGAATGCAAAAGACAAATGTCCTATGATATCACTTATGTTATCTGAAAATTCATAAAAATGAACATGTTTCCATAGAGAAAGACAATCTCAGATTGAGAAGACAAACTTATGCTTAAGCCAAAGAAAAGGTGTGAGGAATGGATAAATTAGGATACTGGGGTTAACACACATATACTACTACATATAAAATATATAATCCCCAAAGACCTATGGAATAGCAAGTGTGGTCTACTCAACACTCTGTAATAACTGACATGGAAAAGGACCCAAAGATCAATAGATGTATGTATATGTGTAAATGAACAAGGTTCTGTACACCTAGAACAAAAGACATTTTTCAATCAAATTTGCTTGATAGAAACTACAACTTGAAGACACAAACAAGAATTAAGGAGGCTAAAACTTATGGGGGTTTGTCCTGGCACATTCCACTCTAATCTGCAACCTCAAAGCACAACTTGCAGCAAGGTTCTGTTTCCCTAGCAAGCAGAGTTGGCAATGTAGAAATGCTGCCACCCTAAGGCCGTTTCCTCAAACGACAGCTTTAAATCTACTGCTAATGGTCAATAATATTCACAAGGACTGCAGGGCTGTAAATGAATCATGCCCTCAAAAAATATCCTGGGGTAGGGAATGGCCATAAAATTCCAAACGGGGCAAAGTTTTCAAGAAGCCAATTTGAAGTTGTGAGTTTAGCTCAATCTTAAAAAAACATGAAAAGGACATTGATAAAGGCAAAACATCAGGAATTACTAGACGCAGGCAAATCCAATCTACACAAAGGTATCACCTCACACCAGTCAGAATGACCATCAGCAAAAAGTCAACAAACAATAGATGTTGAAGAAGTTGTGGAGAATAGCGTAACCTCTCGGTCTAAGTGGGATGTAAACTGGTAACAGCCAATAATAGGAACAGAATGGCAGTGCGTTTATAGGTAAAAATTGAGTCACCATATGATCCGGAAGGCCCACTATGGGTCCTGTCACCTGTAAAAGCCAGAATCAAAAAGACACGGGATGGAGAATCGTGTACTGCAGCAGTATTTACAACAGCCAAAACATGGAAGCAAACAAAATGTCCATCAACAGATAAATGGACAAAGAAGAAGTGGTATACGTACCGAATGGAATACTAGACTCAGGAAAAAAATGAACAGTGCCGTTTTCAGGACTACAGATGAGCCTAGAAATAATCATATTAGGTTAAGTAAGTCAAAAGGGAATGACAAATATCCTATGATATCATTTATACATGTTATCCTAAGATTGCTACCAATGAACATATTTCCACAGAAAAAGACACTCACAGACTTATAAAACAAACGAATGGTTAGCCAAAAGGAAAGTTGGGAGGATGGATAAATTAGGACTATGGGGCTAACATACATATACTAATGTATGTTAAATGTATATAAACATAAAACATATAAACTATATGAATTATAGAATCACCAATACATATAAAATATATAATGACAAAACACCTACCAAATACCAAGGGAGGTCTACTCAACATTCTGTAAAACATACATGGTAACAGGATCCAAAGATGAACAGACATATGTAGGAATTATTGCGCAGATTCTGTACAGCCACACAATCACAACACTCTAATCAAATTTACTCCAATAAGAAATAGAAATTAAATTTAAAAAACAAACAAAAGTAAGGAGACATAAACTTTTGGGGGCTTGTCCCAGCACATTCCCCTCTAATTTACAACCTCGGAACACTACGTCCAGGAAGACTCTGTTGCCCTAAAACCAAAAGTTGAGAACGTAATAATGCTGCCGCCTTGTGGCTGTTTCCCACAACAGCAGCTTTAAAGCCAGTGCTAGTGGTTGCTTAATAGTCACAAGGATTGCAGGGCTGAAAATGACACCTGCCCTCAAAAAATGCCCTGCTGGAGGGAATAGGCAAGAAAATTCAACACATGACAAATTTTTCAAGAAGTCAATATGAAGAGGGAAGTTGTACTCACTCTTTAAAAAAAAGGAAAAGAAAAAAATGGACACGCCTAAAGCTCAGTATAAGGAATTATTAGCCACATGCAAACCCAACCTTCAGAAAGGCTTCAGCTCACACCAGTCAAATGACCATCAGCAGAAAGTCTACAGACTATACATGCTGAAGGGGATTTAGAGAACTGTGTACCATCTAGCTGCTGGTGGGATGTAATGGGTAACAGCACTAACGAAAACTGAATGGAGCTACTTTAAAAGGTAAAAATTGAGCTACCATATGATGCGGCAGGGCACCTTTTGGGCCTATAACCTAAGACCACCAGAATCGGAAAGACAGAGGCAGGCAAATGGGCACTGCAGCAATATTGAAATAGCCAAGATATGGAAGCAAAAAAACGGTCCAAAAACAAATGAATGGACAAAGGAAAAGTGGTATACGGACAGAATGGAATAGTAACCTCGGTAAAAAAATGAACAATGCCATTTTGAGGAATACAGATGAGCCTAGAAATGATCATATTAGGTTAAGTAAGTCAAAAGGGAATGACAAATATCCTATGATATCATTTATACATGTTATCCTAAGACTGCTACCAATGAACACATTTCCACAAAAAAAGACAACACACACTTATACAACAAACTAATGGTTAACCAAAATGAAAGGTGGGAGGATGGATAAATTAGGATTATGGGGCTAACATACATATACTAAGGTTTGTTAAATGTATATAAACATATAATATATAAACTCTATGAATTATATAATCACCAATACATATAAAGTATATAATGAGAAAACAGCTACCAAATACCGAGGGAGGTCTACTCAACATTCTGAATATCATACATCGTAACAGGATCCGAAGATGAACAGACATATATATGAATGATTGAGCACATTCTGTACAGCCAGACAATCACAACACTCTAATCAAAATTACTCTGATAAGAAATATAAATTAAATTTCAAAAAACAAACATTACTAAGGAGACATAAACTTCTGGGGGCTTGTCCCAGCACATTCCCCTCTAATTTACAACCTCGGAACACTACTTCCAGGAAGATTTTGTTACCCTAGTAACAAGAGGTGAGAATGTAATAATGCTGCCGCCTTGTGGCTGTTTCCCACAACAGCAGCTTTAAACCCAGTGCTAATGGTTGCTTAATAGTCACAAGGACTGCAGGGCTGTAAATGACAGCTGCCCACAAAAAATGCCCTGGGGTAGGGAATAGGCAAGGAAATTCAACACATGACAAATTTTTGAAGACGGCAATATGAAGAGGGAAGTTGTACTCAATCTTTAAAAAAAAGGAGAAGAAAAAAAAAGGGCATGCCTAAAGCTCAGTATAAGGAATTATTAGCCACATGCAAATCCAACCTCCAAAAAGATTTCAGCTCACACCAGTGAAATGACCATCAGCAAAAAGTCTACAAACTATAAATGCTGAAGTGGTTTTAGAGAACTCTGTACCTTCTAGCTGCTGGTGGGATGTAATGGGTAACAGCACTAATGAAAACTGAATGGAGCTGCTTTAAAAGGTAAAAATTGAGCTACCATATGATGCGGCAGGGCACCTTTTGGGCCTATAACCTAAGACCACCAGAATCGGAAAGACAGAGGCAGGCAAATGTGCACTGCAGCAATATTGAAATAGCCAAGACATGGAAGCAAAAATAAGGTCCATAAACAGATGAATGGACAAAGAAGAAGCGGTATATGGACAGAATGGAATATCAGTCACGAAAAAAATAAAAGAATGGCATATGCAGCACCACAGATGAGCCTAGAGATAATCACACAACGTGAAGTAAGTCCGAATGCAAAAGACAAATGTCCTATGATATCACTTATGTTATCTGAAAATTCATAAAAATGAACATGTTTCCATAGAGAAAGACAATCTCAGATTGAGAAGACAAACTTATGGTTAAGCCAAAGAAAAGGTGTGAGGAATGGATAAATTAGGATACTGGGGTTAACACACATATACTACTACATATAAAATATATAATCCCCAAAGACCTATGGAATAGCAAGTGTGGTCTACTCAACACTCTGTAATAACTGACATGGAAAAGGACCCAAAGATCAATAGATGTATGTATATGTGTAAATGAACAAGGTTCTGTACACCTAGAACAAAAGACATTTTTCAATCAAATTTGCTTGATAGAAACTACAACTTGAAGACACAAACAAGAATTAAGGAGGCTAAAACTTATGGGGGTTTGTCCTGGCACATTCCACTCTAATCTGCAACCTCAAAGCACAACTTGCAGCAAGGTTCTGTTTCCCTAGCAAGCAGAGTTGGCAATGTAGAAATGCTGCCACCCTAAGGCCGTTTCCTCAAACGACAGCTTTAAATCTACTGCTAATGGTCAATAATATTCACAAGGACTGCAGGGCTGTAAATGACTCATGCCCTCAAAAAATATCCTGGGGTAGGGAATGGCCATAAAATTCCAAACGGGGCAAATTTTTCAAGAAGCCAATTTGAAGTTGTGAGTTTAGCTCAATCTTAAAAAAAACATGAAAAGGACATTGATAAAGGCAAAACATCAGGAATTACTAGACGCAGGCAAATCCAATCTACACAAAGGTATCACCTCACACCAGTCAGAATGACCATCAGCAAAAAGTCAACAAACAATAGATGTTGAAGAAGTTGTGGAGAATAGCGTAACCTCTCGGTCTAAGTGGGATGTAAACTGGTAACAGCCAATAATAGGAACAGAATGGCAGTGCGTTTAAAGGTAAAAATTGAGTCACCATATGATCCGCAAGGCCCACTATTGGTCCTGTCACCTGTAAAAGCCAGAATCAAAAAGACACGGGATGGAGAATCGTGTACTGCAGCAGTACTTACAACAGCCAAAACATGGAAGCAAACAAAATGTCCATCAACAGATAAATGGACAAAGAAGAAGTGGTATACGTACCGAATGGAATACTAGACTCAGGAAAAAAATGAACAGTGCCGTTTTCAGGACTACAGATGAGCCTAGAAATAATCATATTAGGTTAAGTAAGTCAAAAGGGAATGACAAATATCCTATGATATCATTTATACATGTTATCCTAAGATTGCTACCAATGAACATATTTCCACAGAAAAAGACACTCACAGACTTATAAAACAAACGAATGGTTAGCCAAAAGGAAAGTTGGGAGGATGGATAAATTAGGACTATGGGGCTAACATACATATACTAATGTATGTTAAATGTATATAAACATAAAACATATAAACTATATGAATTATAGAATCACCAATACATATAAAATATATAATGACAAAACACCTACCAAATACCAAGGGAGGTCTACTCAACATTCTGTAAAACATACATGGTAACAGGATCCAAAGATGAACAGACATATGTAGGAATTATTGCGCAGATTCTGTACAGCCACACAATCACAACACTCTAATCAAATTTACTCCAATAAGAAATAGAAATTAAATTTAAAAAACAAACAAAAGTAAGGAGACATAAACTTTTGGGGGCTTGTCCCAGCACATTCCCCTCTAATTTACAACCTCGGAACACTACGTCCAGGAAGACTCTGTTGCCCTAAAACCAAAAGTTGAGAACGTAATAATGCTGCCGCCTTGTGGCTGTTTCCCACAACAGCAGCTTTAAAGCCAGTGCTAGTGGTTGCTTAATAGTCACAAGGATTGCAGGGCTGAAAATGACACCTGCCCTCAAAAAATGCCCTGCTGGAGGGAATAGGCAAGAAAGTTCAACACATGACAAATTTTTCAAGAAGTCAATATGAAGAGGGAAGTTGTACTCACTCTTTAAAAAAAAGGAAAAGAAAAAAATGGACACGCCTAAAGCGCAGTATAAGGAATTATTAGCCACATGCAAAGCCAACCTCCAAAAAGGTTTCAGCTCACACCAGTCAAATGACCATCAGCAGAAAGTCTACAGACTATACATGCTGAAGGGGATTTAGAGAACTGTGTACCATCTAGCTGCTGGTGGGATGTAATGGGTAACAGCACTAACGAAAACTGAATGGAGCTACTTTAAAAGGTAAAAATTGAGCTACCATATGATGCGGCAGGGCACCTTTTGGGCCTATAACCTAAGACCACCAGAATCGGAAAGACAGAGGCAGGCAAATGGGCACTGCAGCAATATTGAAATAGCCAAGATATGGAAGCAAAAAAACGGTCCAAAAACAAATGAATGGACAAAGGAAAAGTGGTATACGGACAGAATGGAATAGTAACCTCGGTAAAAAAATGAACAATGCCATTTTGAGGAATACAGATGAGCCTAGAAATGATCATATTAGGTTAAGTAAGTCAAAAGGGAATGACAAATATCCTATGATATCATTTATACATGTTATCCTAAGACTGCTACCAATGAACACATTTCCACAAAAAAAGACAACACACACTTATACAACAAACTAATGGTTAACCAAAATGAAAGGTGGGAGGATGGATAAATTAGGATTATGGGGCTAACATACATATACTAAGGTTTGTTAAATGTATATAAACATATAATATATAAACTCTATGAATTATATAATCACCAATACATATAAAGTATATAATGAGAAAACAGCTACCAAATACCGAGGGAGGTCTACTCAACATTCTGAATATCATACATCGTAACAGGATCCGAAGATGAACAGACATATATATGAATGATTGAGCACATTCTGTACAGCCAGACAATCACAACACTCTAATCAAAATTACTCTGATAAGAAATATAAATTAAATTTAAAAAAACAAACATTACTAAGGAGACATAAACTTCTGGGGGCTTGTCCCAGCACATTCCCCTCTAATTTACAACCTCGGAACACTACTTCCAGGAAGATTTTGTTACCCTAGTAACAAGAGGTGAGAATGTAATAATGCTGCCGCCTTGTGGCTGTTTCCCACAACAGCAGCTTTAAACCCAGTGCTAATGGTTGCTTAATAGTCACAAGGACTGCAGGGCTGTAAATGACAGCTGCCCACAAAAAATGCCCTGGGGTAGGGAATAGGCAAGGAAATTCAACACATGACAAATTTTTGAAGACGGCAATATGAAGAGGGAAGTTGTACTCAATCTTTAAAAAAAAGGAGAAGAAAAAAAAAGGGCATGCCTAAAGCTCAGTATAAGGAATTATTAGCCACATGCAAATCCAACCTCCAAAAAGATTTCAGCTCACACCAGTGAAATGACCATCAGCAAAAAGTCTACAAACTATAAATGCTGAAGTGGTTTTAGAGAACTCTGTACCTTCTAGCTGCTGGTGGGATGTAATGGGTAACAGCACTAATGAAAACTGAATGGAGCTGCTTTAAAAGGTAAAAATTGAGCTACCATATGATGCGGCAGGGCACCTTTTGGGCCTATAACCTAAGACCACCAGAATCGGAAAGACAGAGGCAGGCAAATGTGCACTGCAGCAATATTGAAATAGCCAAGACATGGAAGCAAAAATAAGGTCCATAAACAGATGAATGGACAAAGAAGAAGTGGTATATGGACAGAATGGAATATCAGTCATGAAAAAAATAAAAGAATGGCATATGCAGCACCACAGATGAGCCTAGAGATAATCACACAACGTGAAGTAAGTCCGAATGCAAAAGACAAATGTCCTATGATATCACTTATGTTATCTGAAAATTCATAAAAATGAACATGTTTCCATAGAGAAAGACAATCTCAGATTGAGAAGACAAACTTATGCTTAAGCCAAAGAGAAGGTGTGAGGAATGGATAAATTAGGATACTGGGGTTAACACACATATACTACTACATATAAAATATATAATCCCCAAAGACCTATGGAATAGCAAGTGTGGTCTACTCAACACTCTGTAATAACTGACATGGAAAAGGACCCAAAGATCAATAGATGTATGTATATGTGTAAATGAACAAGGTTCTGTACACCTAGAACAAAAGACATTTTTCAATCAAATTTGCTTGATAGAAACTACAACTTGAAGACACAAACAAGAATTAAGGAGGCTAAAACTTATGGGGGTTTGTCCTGGCACATTCCACTCTAATCTGCAACCTCAAAGCACAACTTGCAGCAAGGTTCTGTTTCCCTAGCAAGCAGAGTTGGCAATGTAGAAATGCTGCCACCCTAAGGCCGTTTCCTCAAACGACAGCTTTAAATCTACTGCTAATGGTCAATAATATTCACAAGGACTGCAGGGCTGTAAATGAATCATGCCCTCAAAAAATATCCTGGGGTAGGGAATGGCCATAAAATTCCAAACGGGGCAAATTTTTCAAGAAGCCAATTTGAAGTTGTGAGTTTAGCTCAATCTTAAAAAAACATGAAAAGGACATTGATAAAGGCAAAACATCAGGAATTACTAGACGCAGGCAAATCCAATCTACACAAAGGTATCACCTCACACCAGTCAGAATGACCATCAGCAAAAAGTCAACAAACAATAGATGTTGAAGAAGTTGTGGAGAATAGCGTAACCTCTCGGTCTAAGTGGGATGTAAACTGGTAACAGCCAATAATAGGAACAGAATGGCAGTGCGTTTAAAGGTAAAAATTGAGTCACCATATGATCCGCAAGGCCCACTATGGGTCCTGTCACCTGTAAAAGCCAGAATCAAAAAGACACGGGATGGAGAATCGTGTACTGCAGCAGTATTTACAACAGCCAAAACATGGAAGCAAACAAAATGTCCATCAACAGATAAATGGACAAAGAAGAAGTGGTATACGTACCGAATGGAATACTAGACTCAGGAAAAAAATGAACAGTGCCGTTTTCAGGACTACAGATGAGCCTAGAAATAATCATATTAGGTTAAGTAAGTCAAAAGGGAATGACAAATATCCTATGATATCATTTATACATGTTATCCTAAGATTGCTACCAATGAACATATTTCCACAGAAAAAGACACTCACAGACTTATAAAACAAACGAATGGTTAGCCAAAAGGAAAGTTGGGAGGATGGATAAATTAGGACTATGGGGCTAACATACATATACTAATGTATGTTAAATGTATATAAACATAAAACATATAAACTATATGAATTATAGAATCACCAATACATATAAAATATATAATGACAAAACACCTACCAAATACCAAGGGAGGTCTACTCAACATTCTGTAAAACATACATGGTAACAGGATCCAAAGATGAACAGACATATGTAGGAATTATTGCGCAGATTCTGTACAGCCACACAATCACAACACTCTAATCAAATTTACTCCAATAAGAAATAGAAATTAAATTTAAAAAACAAACAAAAGTAAGGAGACATAAACTTTTGGGGGCTTGTCCCAGCACATTCCCCTCTAATTTACAACCTCGGAACACTACGTCCAGGAAGACTCTGTTGCCCTAAAACCAAAAGTTGAGAACGTAATAATGCTGCCGCCTTGTGGCTGTTTCCCACAACAGCAGCTTTAAAGCCAGTGCTAGTGGTTGCTTAATAGTCACAAGGATTGCAGGGCTGAAAATGACACCTGCCCTCAAAAAATGCCCTGCTGGAGGGAATAGGCAAGAAAATTCAACACATGACAAATTTTTCAAGAAGTCAATATGAAGAGGGAAGTTGTACTCACTCTTTAAAAAAAAGGAAAAGAAAAAAATGGACACGCCTAAAGCTCAGTATAAGGAATTATTAGCCACATGCAAAGCCAACCTCCAAAAAGGTTTCAGCTCACACCAGTCAAATGACCATCAGCAGAAAGTCTACAGACTATACATGCTGAAGGGGATTTAGAGAACTGTGTACCATCTAGCTGCTGGTGGGATGTAATGGGTAACAGCACTAACGAAAACTGAATGGAGCTACTTTAAAAGGTAAAAATTGAGCTACCATATGATGCGGCAGGGCACCTTTTGGGCCTATAACCTAAGACCACCAGAATCGGAAAGACAGAGGCAGGCAAATGGGCACTGCAGCAATATTGAAATAGCCAAGATATGGAAGCAAAAAAACGGTCCAAAAACAAATGAATGGACAAAGGAAAAGTGGTATACGGACAGAATGGAATAGTAACCTCGGTAAAAAAATGAACAATGCCATTTTGAGGAATACAGATGAGCCTAGAAATGATCATATTAGGTTAAGTAAGTCAAAAGGGAATGACAAATATCCTATGATATCATTTATACATGTTATCCTAAGACTGCTACCAATGAACACATTTCCACAAAAAAAGACAACACACACTTATACAACAAACTAATGGTTAACCAAAATGAAAGGTGGGAGGATGGATAAATTAGGATTATGGGGCTAACATACATATACTAAGGTTTGTTAAATGTATATAAACATATAATATATAAACTCTATGAATTATATAATCACCAATACATATAAAGTATATAATGAGAAAACAGCTACCAAATACCGAGGGAGGTCTACTCAACATTCTGAATATCATACATCGTAACAGGATCCGAAGATGAACAGACATATATATGAATGATTGAGCACATTCTGTACAGCCAGACAATCACAACACTCTAATCAAAATTACTCTGATAAGAAATATAAATTAAATTTCAAAAAACAAACATTACTAAGGAGACATAAACTTCTGGGGGCTTGTCCCAGCACATTCCCCTCTAATTTACAACCTCGGAACACTACTTCCAGGAAGATTTTGTTACCCTAGTAACAAGAGGTGAGAATGTAATAATGCTGCCGCCTTGTGGCTGTTTCCCACAACAGCAGCTTTAAACCCAGTGCTAATGGTTGCTTAATAGTCACAAGGACTGCAGGGCTGTAAATGACAGCTGCCCACAAAAAATGCCCTGGGGTAGGGAATAGGCAAGGAAATTCAACACATGACAAATTTTTGAAGACGGCAATATGAAGAGGGAAGTTGTACTCAATCTTTAAAAAAAAGGAGAAGAAAAAAAAAGGGCATGCCTAAAGCTCAGTATAAGGAATTATTAGCCACATGCAAATCCAACCTCCAAAAAGATTTCAGCTCACACCAGTGAAATGACCATCAGCAAAAAGTCTACAAACTATAAATGCTGAAGTGGTTTTAGAGAACTCTGTACCTTCTAGCTGCTGGTGGGATGTAATGGGTAACAGCACTAATGAAAACTGAATGGAGCTGCTTTAAAAGGTAAAAATTGAGCTACCATATGATGCGGCAGGGCACCTTTTGGGCCTATAACCTAAGACCACCAGAATCGGAAAGACAGAGGCAGGCAAATGTGCACTGCAGCAATATTGAAATAGCCAAGACATGGAAGCAAAAATAAGGTCCATAAACAGATGAATGGACAAAGAAGAAGTGGTATATGGACAGAATGGAATATCAGTCACGAAAAAAATAAAAGAATGGCATATGCAGCACCACAGATGAGCCTAGAGATAATCACACAACGTGAAGTAAGTCCGAATGCAAAAGACAAATGTCCTATGATATCACTTATGTTATCTGAAAATTCATAAAAATGAACATATTTCCATAGAGAAAGACAATCTCAGATTGAGAAGACAAACTTATGCTTAAGCCAAAGAGAAGGTGTGAGGAATGGATAAATTAGGATACTGGGGTTAACACACATATACTACTACATATAAAATATATAATCCCCAAAGACCTATGGAATAGCAAGTGTGGTCTACTCAACACTCTGTAATAACTGACATGGAAAAGGACCCAAAGATCAATAGATGTATGTATATGTGTAAATGAACAAGGTTCTGTACACCTAGAACAAAAGACATTTTTCAATCAAATTTGCTTGATAGAAACTACAACTTGAAGACACAAACAAGAATTAAGGAGGCTAAAACTTATGGGGGTTTGTCCTGGCACATTCCACTCTAATCTGCAACCTCAAAGCACAACTTGCAGCAAGGTTCTGTTTCCCTAGCAAGCAGAGTTGGCAATGTAGAAATGCTGCCACCCTAAGGCCGTTTCCTCAAACGACAGCTTTAAATCTACTGCTAATGGTCAATAATATTCACAAGGACTGCAGGGCTGTAAATGAATCATGCCCTCAAAAAATATCCTGGGGTAGGGAATGGCCATAAAATTCCAAACGGGGCAAATTTTTCAAGAAGCCAATTTGAAGTTGTGAGTTTAGCTCAATCTTAAAAAAACATGAAAAGGACATTGATAAAGGCAAAACATCAGGAATTACTAGACGCAGGCAAATCCAATCTACACAAAGGTATCACCTCACACCAGTCAGAATGACCATCAGCAAAAAGTCAACAAACAATAGATGTTGAAGAAGTTGTGGAGAATAGCGTAACCTCTCGGTCTAAGTGGGATGTAAACTGGTAACAGCCAATAATAGGAACAGAATGGCAGTGCGTTTAAAGGTAAAAATTGAGTCACCATATGATCCGCAAGGCCCACTATTGGTCCTGTCACCTGTAAAAGCCAGAATCAAAAAGACACGGGATGGAGAATCGTGTACTGCAGCAGTATTTACAACAGCCAAAACATGGAAGCAAACAAAATGTCCATCAACAGATAAATGGACAAAGAAGAAGTGGTATACGTACCGAATGGAATACTAGACTCAGGAAAAAAATGAACAGTGCCGTTTTCAGGACTACAGATGAGCCTAGAAATAATCATATTAGGTTAAGTAAGTCAAAAGGGAATGACAAATATCCTATGATATCATTTATACATGTTATCCTAAGATTGCTACCAATGAACATATTTCCACAGAAAAAGACACTCACAGACTTATAAAACAAACGAATGGTTAGCCAAAAGGAAAGTTGGGAGGATGGATAAATTAGGACTATGGGGCTAACGTACATATACTAATGTATGTTAAATGTATATAAACATAAAACATATAAACTATATGAATTATAGAATCACCAATACATATAAAATATATAATGACAAAACACCTACCAAATACCAAGGGAGGTCTACTCAACATTCTGTAAAACATACATGGTAACAGGATCCAAAGATGAACAGACATATGTAGGAATTATTGCGCAGATTCTGTACAGCCACACAATCACAACACTCTAATCAAATTTACTCCAATAAGAAATAGAAATTAAATTTAAAAAACAAACAAAAGTAAGGAGACATAAACTTTTGGGGGCTTGTCCCAGCACATTCCCCTCTAATTTACAACCTCGGAACACTACGTCCAGGAAGACTCTGTTGCCCTAAAACCAAAAGTTGAGAACGTAATAATGCTGCCGCCTTGTGGCTGTTTCCCACAACAGCAGCTTTAAAGCCAGTGCTAGTGGTTGCTTAATAGTCACAAGGATTGCAGGGCTGAAAATGACACCTGCCCTCAAAAAATGCCCTGCTGGAGGGAATAGGCAAGAAAGTTCAACACATGACAAATTTTTCAAGAAGTCAATATGAAGAGGGAAGTTGTACTCACTCTTTAAAAAAAAGGAAAAGAAAAAAATGGACACGCCTAAAGCGCAGTATAAGGAATTATTAGCCACATGCAAACCCAACCTCCAAAAAGGTTTCAGCTCACACCAGTCAAATGACCATCAGCAGAAAGTCTACAGACTATACATGCTGAAGGGGATTTAGAGAACTGTGTACCATCTAGCTGCTGGTGGGATGTAATGGGTAACAGCACTAACGAAAACTGAATGGAGCTACTTTAAAAGGTAAAAATTGAGCTACCATATGATGCGGCAGGGCACCTTTTGGGCCTATAACCTAAGACCACCAGAATCGGAAAGACAGAGGCAGGCAAATGGGCACTGCAGCAATATTGAAATAGCCAAGATATGGAAGCAAAAAAACGGTCCAAAAACAAATGAATGGACAAAGGAAAAGTGGTATACGGACAGAATGGAATAGTAACCTCGGTAAAAAAATGAACAATGCCATTTTGAGGAATACAGATGAGCCTAGAAATGATCATATTAGGTTAAGTAAGTCAAAAGGGAATGACAAATATCCTATGATATCATTTATACATGTTATCCTAAGACTGCTACCAATGAACACATTTCCACAAAAAAAGACAACACACACTTATACAACAAACTAATGGTTAACCAAAATGAAAGGTGGGAGGATGGATAAATTAGGATTATGGGGCTAACATACATATACTAAGGTTTGTTAAATGTATATAAACATATAATATATAAACTCTATGAATTATATAATCACCAATACATATAAAGTATATAATGAGAAAACAGCTACCAAATACCGAGGGAGGTCTACTCAACATTCTGAATATCATACATCGTAACAGGATCCGAAGATGAACAGACATATATATGAATGATTGAGCACATTCTGTACAGCCAGACAATCACAACACTCTAATCAAAATTACTCTGATAAGAAATATAAATTAAATTTAAAAAAACAAACATTACTAAGGAGACATAAACTTCTGGGGGCTTGTCCCAGCACATTCCCCTCTAATTTACAACCTCGGAACACTACTTCCAGGAAGATTTTGTTACCCTAGTAACAAGAGGTGAGAATGTAATAATGCTGCCGCCTTGTGGCTGTTTCCCACAACAGCAGCTTTAAACCCAGTGCTAATGGTTGCTTAATAGTCACAAGGACTGCAGGGCTGTAAATGACAGCTGCCCACAAAAAATGCCCTGGGGTAGGGAATAGGCAAGGAAATTCAACACATGACAAATTTTTGAAGACGGCAATATGAAGAGGGAAGTTGTACTCAATCTTTAAAAAAAAGGAGAAGAAAAAAAAAGGGCATGCCTAAAGCTCAGTATAAGGAATTATTAGCCACATGCAAATCCAACCTCCAAAAAGATTTCAGCTCACACCAGTGAAATGACCATCAGCAAAAAGTCTACAAACTATAAATGCTGAAGTGGTTTTAGAGAACTCTGTACCTTCTAGCTGCTGGTGGGATGTAATGGGTAACAGCACTAATGAAAACTGAATGGAGCTGCTTTAAAAGGTAAAAATTGAGCTACCATATGATGCGGCAGGGCACCTTTTGGGCCTATAACCTAAGACCACCAGAATCGGAAAGACAGAGGCAGGCAAATGTGCACTGCAGCAATATTGAAATAGCCAAGACATGGAAGCAAAAATAAGGTCCATAAACAGATGAATGGACAAAGAAGAAGTGGTATATGGACAGAATGGAATATCAGTCACGAAAAAAATAAAAGAATGGCATATGCAGCACCACAGATGAGCCTAGAGATAATCACACAACGTGAAGTAAGTCCGAATGCAAAAGACAAATGTCCTATGATATCACTTATGTTATCTGAAAATTCATAAAAATGAACATGTTTCCATAGAGAAAGACAATCTCAGATTGAGAAGACAAACTTATGCTTAAGCCAAAGAGAAGGTGTGAGGAATGGATAAATTAGGATACTGGGGTTAACACACATATACTACTACATATAAAATATATAATCCCCAAAGACCTATGGAATAGCAAGTGTGGTCTACTCAACACTCTGTAATAACTGACATGGAAAAGGACCCAAAGATCAATAGATGTATGTATATGTGTAAATGAACAAGGTTCTGTACACCTAGAACAAAAGACATTTTTCAATCAAATTTGCTTGATAGAAACTACAACTTGAAGACACAAACAAGAATTAAGGAGGCTAAAACTTATGGGGGTTTGTCCTGGCACATTCCACTCTAATCTGCAACCTCAAAGCACAACTTGCAGCAAGGTTCTGTTTCCCTAGCAAGCAGAGTTGGCAATGTAGAAATGCTGCCACCCTAAGGCCGTTTCCTCAAACGACAGCTTTAAATCTACTGCTAATGGTCAATAATATTCACAAGGACTGCAGGGCTGTAAATGAATCATGCCCTCAAAAAATATCCTGGGGTAGGGAATGGCCATAAAATTCCAAACGGGGCAAATTTTTCAAGAAGCCAATTTGAAGTTGTGAGTTTAGCTCAATCTTAAAAAAACATGAAAAGGACATTGATAAAGGCAAAACATCAGGAATTACTAGACGCAGGCAAATCCAATCTACACAAAGGTATCACCTCACACCAGTCAGAATGACCATCAGCAAAAAGTCAACAAACAATAGATGTTGAAGAAGTTGTGGAGAATAGCGTAACCTCTCGGTCTAAGTGGGATGTAAACTGGTAACAGCCAATAATAGGAACAGAATGGCAGTGCGTTTAAAGGTAAAAATTGAGTCACCATATGATCCGCAAGGCCCACTATTGGTCCTGTCACCTGTAAAAGCCAGAATCAAAAAGACACGGGATGGAGAATCGTGTACTGCAGCAGTACTTACAACAGCCAAAACATGGAAGCAAACAAAATGTCCATCAACAGATAAATGGACAAAGAAGAAGTGGTATACGTACCGAATGGAATACTAGACTCAGGAAAAAAATGAACAGTGCCGTTTTCAGGACTACAGATGAGCCTAGAAATAATCATATTAGGTTAAGTAAGTCAAAAGGGAATGACAAATATCCTATGATATCATTTATACATGTTATCCTAAGATTGCTACCAATGAACATATTTCCACAGAAAAAGACACTCACAGACTTATAAAACAAACGAATGGTTAGCCAAAAGGAAAGTTGGGAGGATGGATAAATTAGGACTATGGGGCTAACATACATATACTAATGTATGTTAAATGTATATAAACATAAAACATATAAACTATATGAATTATAGAATCACCAATACATATAAAATATATAATGACAAAACACCTACCAAATACCAAGGGAGGTCTACTCAACATTCTGTAAAACATACATGGTAACAGGATCCAAAGATGAACAGACATATGTAGGAATTATTGCGCAGATTCTGTACAGCCACACAATCACAACACTCTAATCAAATTTACTCCAATAAGAAATAGAAATTAAATTTAAAAAACAAACAAAAGTAAGGAGACATAAACTTTTGGGGGCTTGTCCCAGCACATTCCCCTCTAATTTACAACCTCGGAACACTACGTCCAGGAAGACTCTGTTGCCCTAAAACCAAAAGTTGAGAACGTAATAATGCTGCCGCCTTGTGGCTGTTTCCCACAACAGCAGCTTTAAAGCCAGTGCTAGTGGTTGCTTAATAGTCACAAGGATTGCAGGGCTGAAAATGACACCTGCCCTCAAAAAATGCCCTGCTGGAGGGAATAGGCAAGAAAGTTCAACACATGACAAATTTTTCAAGAAGTCAATATGAAGAGGGAAGTTGTACTCACTCTTTAAAAAAAAGGAAAAGAAAAAAATGGACACGCCTAAAGCGCAGTATAAGGAATTATTAGCCACATGCAAAGCCAACCTCCAAAAAGGTTTCAGCTCACACCAGTCAAATGACCATCAGCAGAAAGTCTACAGACTATACATGCTGAAGGGGATTTAGAGAACTGTGTACCATCTAGCTGCTGGTGGGATGTAATGGGTAACAGCACTAACGAAAACTGAATGGAGCTACTTTAAAAGGTAAAAATTGAGCTACCATATGATGCGGCAGGGCACCTTTTGGGCCTATAACCTAAGACCACCAGAATCGGAAAGACAGAGGCAGGCAAATGGGCACTGCAGCAATATTGAAATAGCCAAGATATGGAAGCAAAAAAACGGTCCAAAAACAAATGAATGGACAAAGGAAAAGTGGTATACGGACAGAATGGAATAGTAACCTCGGTAAAAAAATGAACAATGCCATTTTGAGGAATACAGATGAGCCTAGAAATGATCATATTAGGTTAAGTAAGTCAAAAGGGAATGACAAATATCCTATGATATCATTTATACATGTTATCCTAAGACTGCTACCAATGAACACATTTCCACAAAAAAAGACAACACACACTTATACAACAAACTAATGGTTAACCAAAATGAAAGGTGGGAGGATGGATAAATTAGGATTATGGGGCTAACATACATATACTAAGGTTTGTTAAATGTATATAAACATATAATATATAAACTCTATGAATTATATAATCACCAATACATATAAAGTATATAATGAGAAAACAGCTACCAAATACCGAGGGAGGTCTACTCAACATTCTGAATATCATACATCGTAACAGGATCCGAAGATGAACAGACATATATATGAATGATTGAGCACATTCTGTACAGCCAGACAATCACAACACTCTAATCAAAATTACTCTGATAAGAAATATAAATTAAATTTCAAAAAACAAACATTACTAAGGAGACATAAACTTCTGGGGGCTTGTCCCAGCACATTCCCCTCTAATTTACAACCTCGGAACACTACTTCCAGGAAGATTTTGTTACCCTAGTAACAAGAGGTGAGAATGTAATAATGCTGCCGCCTTGTGGCTGTTTCCCACAACAGCAGCTTTAAACCCAGTGCTAATGGTTGCTTAATAGTCACAAGGACTGCAGGGCTGTAAATGACAGCTGCCCACAAAAAATGCCCTGGGGTAGGGAATAGGCAAGGAAATTCAACACATGACAAATTTTTGAAGACGGCAATATGAAGAGGGAAGTTGTACTCAATCTTTAAAAAAAAGGAGAAGAAAAAAAAAGGGCATGCCTAAAGCTCAGTATAAGGAATTATTAGCCACATGCAAATCCAACCTCCAAAAAGATTTCAGCTCACACCAGTGAAATGACCATCAGCAAAAAGTCTACAAACTATAAATGCTGAAGTGGTTTTAGAGAACTCTGTACCTTCTAGCTGCTGGTGGGATGTAATGGGTAACAGCACTAATGAAAACTGAATGGAGCTGCTTTAAAAGGTAAAAATTGAGCTACCATATGATGCGGCAGGGCACCTTTTGGGCCTATAACCTAAGACCACCAGAATCGGAAAGACAGAGGCAGGCAAATGTGCACTGCAGCAATATTGAAATAGCCAAGACATGGAAGCAAAAATAAGGTCCATAAACAGATGAATGGACAAAGAAGAAGTGGTATATGGACAGAATGGAATATCAGTCACGAAAAAAATAAAAGAATGGCATATGCAGCACCACAGATGAGCCTAGAGATAATCACACAACGTGAAGTAAGTCCGAATGCAAAAGACAAATGTCCTATGATATCACTTATGTTATCTGAAAATTCATAAAAATGAACATGTTTCCATAGAGAAAGACAATCTCAGATTGAGAAGACAAACTTATGCTTAAGCCAAAGAGAAGGTGTGAGGAATGGATAAATTAGGATACTGGGGTTAACACACATATACTACTACATATAAAATATATAATCCCCAAAGACCTATGGAATAGCAAGTGTGGTCTACTCAACACTCTGTAATAACTGACATGGAAAAGGACCCAAAGATCAATAGATGTATGTATATGTGTAAATGAACAAGGTTCTGTACACCTAGAACAAAAGACATTTTTCAATCAAATTTGCTTGATAGAAACTACAACTTGAAGACACAAACAAGAATTAAGGAGGCTAAAACTTATGGGGGTTTGTCCTGGCACATTCCACTCTAATCTGCAACCTCAAAGCACAACTTGCAGCAAGGTTCTGTTTCCCTAGCAAGCAGAGTTGGCAATGTAGAAATGCTGCCACCCTAAGGCCGTTTCCTCAAACGACAGCTTTAAATCTACTGCTAATGGTCAATAATATTCACAAGGACTGCAGGGCTGTAAATGAATCATGCCCTCAAAAAATATCCTGGGGTAGGGAATGGCCATAAAATTCCAAACGGGGCAAATTTTTCAAGAAGCCAATTTGAAGTTGTGAGTTTAGCTCAATCTTAAAAAAACATGAAAAGGACATTGATAAAGGCAAAACATCAGGAATTACTAGACGCAGGCAAATCCAATCTACACAAAGGTATCACCTCACACCAGTCAGAATGACCATCAGCAAAAAGTCAACAAACAATAGATGTTGAAGAAGTTGTGGAGAATAGCGTAACCTCTCGGTCTAAGTGGGATGTAAACTGGTAACAGCCAATAATAGGAACAGAATGGCAGTGCGTTTAAAGGTAAAAATTGAGTCACCATATGATCCGCAAGGCCCACTATTGGTCCTGTCACCTGTAAAAGCCAGAATCAAAAAGACACGGGATGGAGAATCGTGTACTGCAGCAGTACTTACAACAGCCAAAACATGGAAGCAAACAAAATGTCCATCAACAGATAAATGGACAAAGAAGAAGTGGTATACGTACCGAATGGAATACTAGACTCAGGAAAAAAATGAACAGTGCCGTTTTCAGGACTACAGATGAGCCTAGAAATAATCATATTAGGTTAAGTAAGTCAAAAGGGAATGACAAATATCCTATGATATCATTTATACATGTTATCCTAAGATTGCTACCAATGAACATATTTCCACAGAAAAAGACACTCACAGACTTATAAAACAAACGAATGGTTAGCCAAAAGGAAAGTTGGGAGGATGGATAAATTAGGACTATGGGGCTAACGTACATATACTAATGTATGTTAAATGTATATAAACATAAAACATATAAACTATATGAATTATAGAATCACCAATACATATAAAATATATAATGACAAAACACCTACCAAATACCAAGGGAGGTCTACTCAACATTCTGTAAAACATACATGGTAACAGGATCCAAAGATGAACAGACATATGTAGGAATTATTGCGCAGATTCTGTACAGCCACACAATCACAACACTCTAATCAAATTTACTCCAATAAGAAATAGAAATTAAATTTAAAAAACAAACAAAAGTAAGGAGACATAAACTTTTGGGGGCTTGTCCCAGCACATTCCCCTCTAATTTACAACCTCGGAACACTACGTCCAGGAAGACTCTGTTGCCCTAAAACCAAAAGTTGAGAACGTAATAATGCTGCCGCCTTGTGGCTGTTTCCCACAACAGCAGCTTTAAAGCCAGTGCTAGTGGTTGCTTAATAGTCACAAGGATTGCAGGGCTGAAAATGACACCTGCCCTCAAAAAATGCCCTGCTGGAGGGAATAGGCAAGAAAGTTCAACAGATGACAAATTTTTCAAGAAGTCAATATGAAGAGGGAAGTTGTACTCACTCTTTAAAAAAAAGGAAAAGAAAAAAATGGACACGCCTAAAGCGCAGTATAAGGAATTATTAGCCACATGCAAACCCAACCTCCAAAAAGGTTTCAGCTCACACCAGTCAAATGACCATCAGCAGAAAGTCTACAGACTATACATGCTGAAGGGGATTTAGAGAACTGTGTACCATCTAGCTGCTGGTGGGATGTAATGGGTAACAGCACTAACGAAAACTGAATGGAGCTACTTTAAAAGGTAAAAATTGAGCTACCATATGATGCGGCAGGGCACCTTTTGGGCCTATAACCTAAGACCACCAGAATCGGAAAGACAGAGGCAGGCAAATGGGCACTGCAGCAATATTGAAATAGCCAAGATATGGAAGCAAAAAAACGGTCCAAAAACAAATGAATGGACAAAGGAAAAGTGGTATACGGACAGAATGGAATAGTAACCTCGGTAAAAAAATGAACAATGCCATTTTGAGGAATACAGATGAGCCTAGAAATGATCATATTAGGTTAAGTAAGTCAAAAGGGAATGACAAATATCCTATGATATCATTTATACATGTTATCCTAAGACTGCTACCAATGAACACATTTCCACAAAAAAAGACAACACACACTTATACAACAAACTAATGGTTAACCAAAATGAAAGGTGGGAGGATGGATAAATTAGGATTATGGGGCTAACATACATATACTAAGGTTTGTTAAATGTATATAAACATATAATATATAAACTCTATGAATTATATAATCACCAATACATATAAAGTATATAATGAGAAAACAGCTACCAAATACCGAGGGAGGTCTACTCAACATTCTGAATATCATACATCGTAACAGGATCCGAAGATGAACAGACATATATATGAATGATTGAGCACATTCTGTACAGCCAGACAATCACAACACTCTAATCAAAATTACTCTGATAAGAAATATAAATTAAATTTCAAAAAACAAACATTACTAAGGAGACATAAACTTCTGGGGGCTTGTCCCAGCACATTCCCCTCTAATTTACAACCTCGGAACACTACTTCCAGGAAGATTTTGTTACCCTAGTAACAAGAGGTGAGAATGTAATAATGCTGCCGCCTTGTGGCTGTTTCCCACAACAGCAGCTTTAAACCCAGTGCTAATGGTTGCTTAATAGTCACAAGGACTGCAGGGCTGTAAATGACAGCTGCCCACAAAAAATGCCCTGGGGTAGGGAATAGGCAAGGAAATTCAACACATGACAAATTTTTGAAGACGGCAATATGAAGAGGGAAGTTGTACTCAATCTTTAAAAAAAAGGAGAAGAACAAAAAAGGGCATGCCTAAAGCTCAGTATAAGGAATTATTAGCCACATGCAAATCCAACCTCCAAAAAGATTTCAGCTCACACCAGTGAAATGACCATCAGCAAAAAGTCTACAAACTATAAATGCTGAAGTGGTTTTAGAGAACTCTGTACCTTCTAGCTGCTGGTGGGATGTAATGGGTAACAGCACTAATGAAAACTGAATGGAGCTGCTTTAAAAGGTAAAAATTGAGCTACCATATGATGCGGCAGGGCACCTTTTGGGCCTATAACCTAAGACCACCAGAATCGGAAAGACAGAGGCAGGCAAATGTGCACTGCAGCAATATTGAAATAGCCAAGACATGGAAGCAAAAATAAGGTCCATAAACAGATGAATGGACAAAGAAGAAGTGGTATATGGACAGAATGGAATATCAGTCACGAAAAAAATAAAAGAATGGCATATGCAGCACCACAGATGAGCCTAGAGATAATCACACAACGTGAAGTAAGTCCGAATGCAAAAGACAAATGTCCTATGATATCACTTATGTTATCTGAAAATTCATAAAAATGAACATGTTTCCATAGAGAAAGACAATCTCAGATTGAGAAGACAAACTGATGGTTAAGCCAAAGAAAAGGTGTGAGGAATGGATAAATTAGGATACTGGGGTTAACACACATATACTACTACATATAAAATATATAATCCCCAAAGACCTATGGAATAGCAAGTGTGGTCTACTCAACACTCTGTAATAACTGACATGGAAAAGGACCCAAAGATCAATAGATGTATGTATATGTGTAAATGAACAAGGTTCTGTACACCTAGAACAAAAGACATTTTTCAATCAAATTTGCTTGATAGAAACTACAACTTGAAGACACAAACAAGAATTAAGGAGGCTAAAACTTATGGGGGTTTGTCCTGGCACATTCCACTCTAATCTGCAACCTCAAAGCACAACTTGCAGCAAGGTTCTGTTTCCCTAGCAAGCAGAGTTGGCAATGTAGAAATGCTGCCACCCTAAGGCCGTTTCCTCAAACGACAGCTTTAAATCTACTGCTAATGGTCAATAATATTCACAAGGACTGCAGGGCTGTAAATGAATCATGCCCTCAAAAAATATCCTGGGGTAGGGAATGGCCATAAAATTCCAAACGGGGCAAATTTTTCAAGAAGCCAATTTGAAGTTGTGAGTTTAGCTCAATCTTAAAAAAACATGAAAAGGACATTGATAAAGGCAAAACATCAGGAATTACTAGACGCAGGCAAATCCAATCTACACAAAGGTATCACCTCACACCAGTCAGAATGACCATCAGCAAAAAGTCAACAAACAATAGATGTTGAAGAAGTTGTGGAGAATAGCGTAACCTCTCGGTCTAAGTGGGATGTAAACTGGTAACAGCCAATAATAGGAACAGAATGGCAGTGCGTTTAAAGGTAAAAATTGAGTCACCATATGATCCGCAAGGCCCACTATTGGTCCTGTCACCTGTAAAAGCCAGAATCAAAAAGACACGGGATGGAGAATCGTGTACTGCAGCAGTACTTACAACAGCCAAAACATGGAAGCAAACAAAATGTCCATCAACAGATAAATGGACAAAGAAGAAGTGGTATACGTACCGAATGGAATACTAGACTCAGGAAAAAAATGAACAGTGCCGTTTTCAGGACTACAGATGAGCCTAGAAATAATCATATTAGGTTAAGTAAGTCAAAAGGGAATGACAAATATCCTATGATATCATTTATACATGTTATCCTAAGATTGCTACCAATGAACATATTTCCACAGAAAAAGACACTCACAGACTTATAAAACAAACGAATGGTTAGCCAAAAGGAAAGTTGGGAGGATGGATAAATTAGGACTATGGGGCTAACATACATATACTAATGTATGTTAAATGTATATAAACATAAAACATATAAACTATATGAATTATAGAATCACCAATACATATAAAATATATAATGACAAAACACCTACCAAATACCAAGGGAGGTCTACTCAACATTCTGTAAAACATACATGGTAACAGGATCCAAAGATGAACAGACATATGTAGGAATTATTGCGCAGATTCTGTACAGCCACACAATCACAACACTCTAATCAAATTTACTCCAATAAGAAATAGAAATTAAATTTAAAAAACAAACAAAAGTAAGGAGACATAAACTTTTGGGGGCTTGTCCCAGCACATTCCCCTCTAATTTACAACCTCGGAACACTACGTCCAGGAAGACTCTGTTGCCCTAAAACCAAAAGTTGAGAACGTAATAATGCTGCCGCCTTGTGGCTGTTTCCCACAACAGCAGCTTTAAAGCCAGTGCTAGTGGTTGCTTAATAGTCACAAGGATTGCAGGGCTGAAAATGACACCTGCCCTCAAAAAATGCCCTGCTGGAGGGAATAGGCAAGAAAGTTCAACACATGACAAATTTTTCAAGAAGTCAATATGAAGAGGGAAGTTGTACTCACTCTTTAAAAAAAAGGAAAAGAAAAAAATGGACACGCCTAAAGCGCAGTATAAGGAATTATTAGCCACATGCAAAGCCAACCTCCAAAAAGGTTTCAGCTCACACCAGTCAAATGACCATCAGCAGAAAGTCTACAGACTATACATGCTGAAGGGGATTTAGAGAACTGTGTACCATCTAGCTGCTGGTGGGATGTAATGGGTAACAGCACTAACGAAAACTGAATGGAGCTACTTTAAAAGGTAAAAATTGAGCTACCATATGATGCGGCAGGGCACCTTTTGGGCCTATAACCTAAGACCACCAGAATCGGAAAGACAGAGGCAGGCAAATGGGCACTGCAGCAATATTGAAATAGCCAAGATATGGAAGCAAAAAAACGGTCCAAAAACAAATGAATGGACAAAGGAAAAGTGGTATACGGACAGAATGGAATAGTAACCTCGGTAAAAAAATGAACAATGCCATTTTGAGGAATACAGATGAGCCTAGAAATGATCATATTAGGTTAAGTAAGTCAAAAGGGAATGACAAATATCCTATGATATCATTTATACATGTTATCCTAAGACTGCTACCAATGAACACATTTCCACAAAAAAAGACAACACACACTTATACAACAAACTAATGGTTAACCAAAATGAAAGGTGGGAGGATGGATAAATTAGGATTATGGGGCTAACATACATATACTAAGGTTTGTTAAATGTATATAAACATATAATATATAAACTCTATGAATTATATAATCACCAATACATATAAAGTATATAATGAGAAAACAGCTACCAAATACCGAGGGAGGTCTACTCAACATTCTGAATATCATACATCGTAACAGGATCCGAAGATGAACAGACATATATATGAATGATTGAGCACATTCTGTACAGCCAGACAATCACAACACTCTAATCAAAATTACTCTGATAAGAAATATAAATTAAATTTCAAAAAACAAACATTACTAAGGAGACATAAACTTCTGGGGGCTTGTCCCAGCACATTCCCCTCTAATTTACAACCTCGGAACACTACTTCCAGGAAGATTTTGTTACCCTAGTAACAAGAGGTGAGAATGTAATAATGCTGCCGCCTTGTGGCTGTTTCCCACAACAGCAGCTTTAAACCCAGTGCTAATGGTTGCTTAATAGTCACAAGGACTGCAGGGCTGTAAATGACAGCTGCCCACAAAAAATGCCCTGGGGTAGGGAATAGGCAAGGAAATTCAACACATGACAAATTTTTGAAGACGGCAATATGAAGAGGGAAGTTGTACTCAATCTTTAAAAAAAAGGAGAAGAACAAAAAAGGGCATGCCTAAAGCTCAGTATAAGGAATTATTAGCCACATGCAAATCCAACCTCCAAAAAGATTTCAGCTCACACCAGTGAAATGACCATCAGCAAAAAGTCTACAAACTATAAATGCTGAAGTGGTTTTAGAGAACTCTGTACCTTCTAGCTGCTGGTGGGATGTAATGGGTAACAGCACTAATGAAAACTGAATGGAGCTGCTTTAAAAGGTAAAAATTGAGCTACCATATGATGCGGCAGGGCACCTTTTGGGCCTATAACCTAAGACCACCAGAATCGGAAAGACAGAGGCAGGCAAATGTGCACTGCAGCAATATTGAAATAGCCAAGACATGGAAGCAAAAATAAGGTCCATAAACAGATGAATGGACAAAGAAGAAGTGGTATATGGACAGAATGGAATATCAGTCACGAAAAAAATAAAAGAATGGCATATGCAGCACCACAGATGAGCCTAGAGATAATCACACAACGTGAAGTAAGTCCGAATGCAAAAGACAAATGTCCTATGATATCACTTATGTTATCTGAAAATTCATAAAAATGAACATGTTTCCATAGAGAAAGACAATCTCAGATTGAGAAGACAAACTTATGCTTAAGCCAAAGAGAAGGTGTGAGGAATGGATAAATTAGGATACTGGGGTTAACACACATATACTACTACATATAAAATATATAATCCCCAAAGACCTATGGAATAGCAAGTGTGGTCTACTCAACACTCTGTAATAACTGACATGGAAAAGGACCCAAAGATCAATAGATGTATGTATATGTGTAAATGAACAAGGTTCTGTACACCTAGAACAAAAGACATTTTTCAATCAAATTTGCTTGATAGAAACTACAACTTGAAGACACAAACAAGAATTAAGGAGGCTAAAACTTATGGGGGTTTGTCCTGGCACATTCCACTCTAATCTGCAACCTCAAAGCACAACTTGCAGCAAGGTTCTGTTTCCCTAGCAAGCAGAGTTGGCAATGTAGAAATGCTGCCACCCTAAGGCCGTTTCCTCAAACGACAGCTTTAAATCTACTGCTAATGGTCAATAATATTCACAAGGACTGCAGGGCTGTAAATGAATCATGCCCTCAAAAAATATCCTGGGGTAGGGAATGGCCATAAAATTCCAAACGGGGCAAATTTTTCAAGAAGCCAATTTGAAGTTGTGAGTTTAGCTCAATCTTAAAAAAACATGAAAAGGACATTGATAAAGGCAAAACATCAGGAATTACTAGACGCAGGCAAATCCAATCTACACAAAGGTATCACCTCACACCAGTCAGAATGACCATCAGCAAAAAGTCAACAAACAATAGATGTTGAAGAAGTTGTGGAGAATAGCGTAACCTCTCGGTCTAAGTGGGATGTAAACTGGTAACAGCCAATAATAGGAACAGAATGGCAGTGCGTTTAAAGGTAAAAATTGAGTCACCATATGATCCGCAAGGCCCACTATTGGTCCTGTCACCTGTAAAAGCCAGAATCAAAAAGACACGGGATGGAGAATCGTGTACTGCAGCAGTACTTACAACAGCCAAAACATGGAAGCAAACAAAATGTCCATCAACAGATAAATGGACAAAGAAGAAGTGGTATACGTACCGAATGGAATACTAGACTCAGGAAAAAAATGAACAGTGCCGTTTTCAGGACTACAGATGAGCCTAGAAATAATCATATTAGGTTAAGTAAGTCAAAAGGGAATGACAAATATCCTATGATATCATTTATACATGTTATCCTAAGATTGCTACCAATGAACATATTTCCACAGAAAAAGACACTCACAGACTTATAAAACAAACGAATGGTTAGCCAAAAGGAAAGTTGGGAGGATGGATAAATTAGGACTATGGGGCTAACGTACATATACTAATGTATGTTAAATGTATATAAACATAAAACATATAAACTATATGAATTATAGAATCACCAATACATATAAAATATATAATGACAAAACACCTACCAAATACCAAGGGAGGTCTACTCAACATTCTGTAAAACATACATGGTAACAGGATCCAAAGATGAACAGACATATGTAGGAATTATTGCGCAGATTCTGTACAGCCACACAATCACAACACTCTAATCAAATTTACTCCAATAAGAAATAGAAATTAAATTTAAAAAACAAACAAAAGTAAGGAGACATAAACTTTTGGGGGCTTGTCCCAGCACATTCCCCTCTAATTTACAACCTCGGAACACTACGTCCAGGAAGACTCTGTTGCCCTAAAACCAAAAGTTGAGAACGTAATAATGCTGCCGCCTTGTGGCTGTTTCCCACAACAGCAGCTTTAAAGCCAGTGCTAGTGGTTGCTTAATAGTCACAAGGATTGCAGGGCTGAAAATGACACCTGCCCTCAAAAAATGCCCTGCTGGAGGGAATAGGCAAGAAAGTTCAACACATGACAAATTTTTCAAGAAGTCAATATGAAGAGGGAAGTTGTACTCACTCTTTAAAAAAAAGGAAAAGAAAAAAATGGACACGCCTAAAGCGCAGTATAAGGAATTATTAGCCACATGCAAACCCAACCTCCAAAAAGGTTTCAGCTCACACCAGTCAAATGACCATCAGCAGAAAGTCTACAGACTATACATGCTGAAGGGGATTTAGAGAACTGTGTACCATCTAGCTGCTGGTGGGATGTAATGGGTAACAGCACTAACGAAAACTGAATGGAGCTACTTTAAAAGGTAAAAATTGAGCTACCATATGATGCGGCAGGGCACCTTTTGGGCCTATAACCTAAGACCACCAGAATCGGAAAGACAGAGGCAGGCAAATGGGCACTGCAGCAATATTGAAATAGCCAAGATATGGAAGCAAAAAAACGGTCCAAAAACAAATGAATGGACAAAGGAAAAGTGGTATACGGACAGAATGGAATAGTAACCTCGGTAAAAAAATGAACAATGCCATTTTGAGGAATACAGATGAGCCTAGAAATGATCATATTAGGTTAAGTAAGTCAAAAGGGAATGACAAATATCCTATGATATCATTTATACATGTTATCCTAAGACTGCTACCAATGAACACATTTCCACAAAAAAAGACAACACACACTTATACAACAAACTAATGGTTAACCAAAATGAAAGGTGGGAGGATGGATAAATTAGGATTATGGGGCTAACATACATATACTAAGGTTTGTTAAATGTATATAAACATATAATATATAAACTCTATGAATTATATAATCACCAATACATATAAAGTATATAATGAGAAAACAGCTACCAAATACCGAGGGAGGTCTACTCAACATTCTGAATATCATACATCGTAACAGGATCCGAAGATGAACAGACATATATATGAATGATTGAGCACATTCTGTACAGCCAGACAATCACAACACTCTAATCAAAATTACTCTGATAAGAAATATAAATTAAATTTAAAAAAACAAACATTACTAAGGAGACATAAACTTCTGGGGGCTTGTCCCAGCACATTCCCCTCTAATTTACAACCTCGGAACACTACTTCCAGGAAGATTTTGTTACCCTAGTAACAAGAGGTGAGAATGTAATAATGCTGCCGCCTTGTGGCTGTTTCCCACAACAGCAGCTTTAAACCCAGTGCTAATGGTTGCTTAATAGTCACAAGGACTGCAGGGCTGTAAATGACAGCTGCCCACAAAAAATGCCCTGGGGTAGGGAATAGGCAAGGAAATTCAACACATGACAAATTTTTGAAGACGGCAATATGAAGAGGGAAGTTGTACTCAATCTTTAAAAAAAAGGAGAAGAACAAAAAAGGGCATGCCTAAAGCTCAGTATAAGGAATTATTAGCCACATGCAAATCCAACCTCCAAAAAGATTTCAGCTCACACCAGTGAAATGACCATCAGCAAAAAGTCTACAAACTATAAATGCTGAAGTGGTTTTAGAGAACTCTGTACCTTCTAGCTGCTGGTGGGATGTAATGGGTAACAGCACTAATGAAAACTGAATGGAGCTGCTTTAAAAGGTAAAAATTGAGCTACCATATGATGCGGCAGGGCACCTTTTGGGCCTATAACCTAAGACCACCAGAATCGGAAAGACAGAGGCAGGCAAATGTGCACTGCAGCAATATTGAAATAGCCAAGACATGGAAGCAAAAATAAGGTCCATAAACAGATGAATGGACAAAGAAGAAGTGGTATATGGACAGAATGGAATATCAGTCACGAAAAAAATAAAAGAATGGCATATGCAGCACCACAGATGAGCCTAGAGATAATCACACAACGTGAAGTAAGTCCGAATGCAAAAGACAAATGTCCTATGATATCACTTATGTTATCTGAAAATTCATAAAAATGAACATGTTTCCATAGAGAAAGACAATCTCAGATTGAGAAGACAAACTGATGGTTAAGCCAAAGAGAAGGTGTGAGGAATGGATAAATTAGGATACTGGGGTTAACACACATATACTACTACATATAAAATATATAATCCCCAAAGACCTATGGAATAGCAAGTGTGGTCTACTCAACACTCTGTAATAACTGACATGGAAAAGGACCCAAAGATCAATAGATGTATGTATATGTGTAAATGAACAAGGTTCTGTACACCTAGAACAAAAGACATTTTTCAATCAAATTTGCTTGATAGAAACTACAACTTGAAGACACAAACAAGAATTAAGGAGGCTAAAACTTATGGGGGTTTGTCCTGGCACATTCCACTCTAATCTGCAACCTCAAAGCACAACTTGCAGCAAGGTTCTGTTTCCCTAGCAAGCAGAGTTGGCAATGTAGAAATGCTGCCACCCTAAGGCCGTTTCCTCAAACGACAGCTTTAAATCTACTGCTAATGGTCAATAATATTCACAAGGACTGCAGGGCTGTAAATGAATCATGCCCTCAAAAAATATCCTGGGGTAGGGAATGGCCATAAAATTCCAAACGGGGCAAATTTTTCAAGAAGCCAATTTGAAGTTGTGAGTTTAGCTCAATCTTAAAAAAACATGAAAAGGACATTGATAAAGGCAAAACATCAGGAATTACTAGACGCAGGCAAATCCAATCTACACAAAGGTATCACCTCACACCAGTCAGAATGACCATCAGCAAAAAGTCAACAAACAATAGATGTTGAAGAAGTTGTGGAGAATAGCGTAACCTCTCGGTCTAAGTGGGATGTAAACTGGTAACAGCCAATAATAGGAACAGAATGGCAGTGCGTTTAAAGGTAAAAATTGAGTCACCATATGATCCGCAAGGCCCACTATTGGTCCTGTCACCTGTAAAAGCCAGAATCAAAAAGACACGGGATGGAGAATCGTGTACTGCAGCAGTACTTACAACAGCCAAAACATGGAAGCAAACAAAATGTCCATCAACAGATAAATGGACAAAGAAGAAGTGGTATACGTACCGAATGGAATACTAGACTCAGGAAAAAAATGAACAGTGCCGTTTTCAGGACTACAGATGAGCCTAGAAATAATCATATTAGGTTAAGTAAGTCAAAAGGGAATGACAAATATCCTATGATATCATTTATACATGTTATCCTAAGATTGCTACCAATGAACATATTTCCACAGAAAAAGACACTCACAGACTTATAAAACAAACGAATGGTTAGCCAAAAGGAAAGTTGGGAGGATGGATAAATTAGGACTATGGGGCTAACATACATATACTAATGTATGTTAAATGTATATAAACATAAAACATATAAACTATATGAATTATAGAATCACCAATACATATAAAATATATAATGACAAAACACCTACCAAATACCAAGGGAGGTCTACTCAACATTCTGTAAAACATACATGGTAACAGGATCCAAAGATGAACAGACATATGTAGGAATTATTGCGCAGATTCTGTACAGCCACACAATCACAACACTCTAATCAAATTTACTCCAATAAGAAATAGAAATTAAATTTAAAAAACAAACAAAAGTAAGGAGACATAAACTTTTGGGGGCTTGTCCCAGCACATTCCCCTCTAATTTACAACCTCGGAACACTACGTCCAGGAAGACTCTGTTGCCCTAAAACCAAAAGTTGAGAACGTAATAATGCTGCCGCCTTGTGGCTGTTTCCCACAACAGCAGCTTTAAAGCCAGTGCTAGTGGTTGCTTAATAGTCACAAGGATTGCAGGGCTGAAAATGACACCTGCC
Organism: Eubalaena glacialis; assembly: GCF_028564815.1. Taxonomy (NCBI): domain Eukaryota; kingdom Metazoa; phylum Chordata; class Mammalia; order Artiodactyla; family Balaenidae; genus Eubalaena; species Eubalaena glacialis. Next base: position 85,339,649 of record NC_083717.1, read on the forward strand.
CTCAAAAAATGCCCTGCTGGAGGGAATAGGCAAGAAAGTTCAACACATGACAAATTTTTCAAGAAGTCAATATGAAGAGGGAAGTTGTACTCACTCTTTAAAAAAAAGGAAAAGAAAAAAATGGACACGCCTAAAGCGCAGTATAAGGAATTATTAGCCACATGCAAACCCAACCTCCAAAAAGGTTTCAGCTCACACCAGTCAAATGACCATCAGCAGAAAGTCTACAGACTATACATGCTGAAGGGGATTTAGAGAACTGTGTACCATCTAGCTGCTGGTGGGATGTAATGGGTAACAGCACTAACGAAAACTGAATGGAGCTACTTTAAAAGGTAAAAATTGAGCTACCATATGATGCGGCAGGGCACCTTTTGGGCCTATAACCTAAGACCACCAGAATCGGAAAGACAGAGGCAGGCAAATGGGCACTGCAGCAATATTGAAATAGCCAAGATATGGAAGCAAAAAAACGGTCCAAAAACAAATGAATGGACAAAGGAAAAGTGGTATACGGACAGAATGGAATAGTAACCTCGGTAAAAAAATGAACAATGCCATTTTGAGGAATACAGATGAGCCTAGAAATGATCATATTAGGTTAAGTAAGTCAAAAGGGAATGACAAATATCCTATGATATCATTTATACATGTTATCCTAAGACTGCTACCAATGAACACATTTCCACAAAAAAAGACAACACACACTTATACAACAAACTAATGGTTAACCAAAATGAAAGGTGGGAGGATGGATAAATTAGGATTATGGGGCTAACATACATATACTAAGGTTTGTTAAATGTATATAAACATATAATATATAAACTCTATGAATTATATAATCACCAATACATATAAAGTATATAATGAGAAAACAGCTACCAAATACCGAGGGAGGTCTACTCAACATTCTGAATATCATACATCGTAACAGGATCCGAAGATGAACAGACATATATATGAATGATTGAGCACATTCTGTACAGCCAGACAATCACAACACTCTAATCAAAATTACTCTGATAAGAAATATAAATTAAATTTAAAAAAACAAACATTACTAAGGAGACATAAACTTCTGGGGGCTTGTCCCAGCACATTCCCCTCTAATTTACAACCTCGGAACACTACTTCCAGGAAGATTTTGTTACCCTAGTAACAAGAGGTGAGAATGTAATAATGCTGCCGCCTTGTGGCTGTTTCCCACAACAGCAGCTTTAAACCCAGTGCTAATGGTTGCTTAATAGTCACAAGGACTGCAGGGCTGTAAATGACAGCTGCCCACAAAAAATGCCCTGGGGTAGGGAATAGGCAAGGAAATTCAACACATGACAAATTTTTGAAGACGGCAATATGAAGAGGGAAGTTGTACTCAATCTTTAAAAAAAAGGAGAAGAACAAAAAAGGGCATGCCTAAAGCTCAGTATAAGGAATTATTAGCCACATGCAAATCCAACCTCCAAAAAGATTTCAGCTCACACCAGTGAAATGACCATCAGCAAAAAGTCTACAAACTATAAATGCTGAAGTGGTTTTAGAGAACTCTGTACCTTCTAGCTGCTGGTGGGATGTAATGGGTAACAGCACTAATGAAAACTGAATGGAGCTGCTTTAAAAGGTAAAAATTGAGCTACCATATGATGCGGCAGGGCACCTTTTGGGCCTATAACCTAAGACCACCAGAATCGGAAAGACAGAGGCAGGCAAATGTGCACTGCAGCAATATTGAAATAGCCAAGACATGGAAGCAAAAATAAGGTCCATAAACAGATGAATGGACAAAGAAGAAGTGGTATATGGACAGAATGGAATATCAGTCACGAAAAAAATAAAAGAATGGCATATGCAGCACCACAGATGAGCCTAGAGATAATCACACAACGTGAAGTAAGTCCGAATGCAAAAGACAAATGTCCTATGATATCACTTATGTTATCTGAAAATTCATAAAAATGAACATGTTTCCATAGAGAAAGACAATCTCAGATTGAGAAGACAAACTGATGGTTAAGCCAAAGAAAAGGTGTGAGGAATGGATAAATTAGGATACTGGGGTTAACACACATATACTACTACATATAAAATATATAATCCCCAAAGACCTATGGAATAGCAAGTGTGGTCTACTCAACACTCTGTAATAACTGACATGGAAAAGGACCCAAAGATCAATAGATGTATGTATATGTGTAAATGAACAAGGTTCTGTACACCTAGAACAAAAGACATTTTTCAATCAAATTTGCTTGATAGAAACTACAACTTGAAGACACAAACAAGAATTAAGGAGGCTAAAACTTATGGGGGTTTGTCCTGGCACATTCCACTCTAATCTGCAACCTCAAAGCACAACTTGCAGCAAGGTTCTGTTTCCCTAGCAAGCAGAGTTGGCAATGTAGAAATGCTGCCACCCTAAGGCCGTTTCCTCAAACGACAGCTTTAAATCTACTGCTAATGGTCAATAATATTCACAAGGACTGCAGGGCTGTAAATGAATCATGCCCTCAAAAAATATCCTGGGGTAGGGAATGGCCATAAAATTCCAAACGGGGCAAATTTTTCAAGAAGCCAATTTGAAGTTGTGAGTTTAGCTCAATCTTAAAAAAACATGAAAAGGACATTGATAAAGGCAAAACATCAGGAATTACTAGACGCAGGCAAATCCAATCTACACAAAGGTATCACCTCACACCAGTCAGAATGACCATCAGCAAAAAGTCAACAAACAATAGATGTTGAAGAAGTTGTGGAGAATAGCGTAACCTCTCGGTCTAAGTGGGATGTAAACTGGTAACAGCCAATAATAGGAACAGAATGGCAGTGCGTTTAAAGGTAAAAATTGAGTCACCATATGATCCGCAAGGCCCACTATTGGTCCTGTCACCTGTAAAAGCCAGAATCAAAAAGACACGGGATGGAGAATCGTGTACTGCAGCAGTACTTACAACAGCCAAAACATGGAAGCAAACAAAATGTCCATCAACAGATAAATGGACAAAGAAGAAGTGGTATACGTACCGAATGGAATACTAGACTCAGGAAAAAAATGAACAGTGCCGTTTTCAGGACTACAGATGAGCCTAGAAATAATCATATTAGGTTAAGTAAGTCAAAAGGGAATGACAAATATCCTATGATATCATTTATACATGTTATCCTAAGATTGCTACCAATGAACATATTTCCACAGAAAAAGACACTCACAGACTTATAAAACAAACGAATGGTTAGCCAAAAGGAAAGTTGGGAGGATGGATAAATTAGGACTATGGGGCTAACATACATATACTAATGTATGTTAAATGTATATAAACATAAAACATATAAACTATATGAATTATAGAATCACCAATACATATAAAATATATAATGACAAAACACCTACCAAATACCAAGGGAGGTCTACTCAACATTCTGTAAAACATACATGGTAACAGGATCCAAAGATGAACAGACATATGTAGGAATTATTGCGCAGATTCTGTACAGCCACACAATCACAACACTCTAATCAAATTTACTCCAATAAGAAATAGAAATTAAATTTAAAAAACAAACAAAAGTAAGGAGACATAAACTTTTGGGGGCTTGTCCCAGCACATTCCCCTCTAATTTACAACCTCGGAACACTACGTCCAGGAAGACTCTGTTGCCCTAAAACCAAAAGTTGAGAACGTAATAATGCTGCCGCCTTGTGGCTGTTTCCCACAACAGCAGCTTTAAAGCCAGTGCTAGTGGTTGCTTAATAGTCACAAGGATTGCAGGGCTGAAAATGACACCTGCCCTCAAAAAATGCCCTGCTGGAGGGAATAGGCAAGAAAGTTCAACACATGACAAATTTTTCAAGAAGTCAATATGAAGAGGGAAGTTGTACTCACTCTTTAAAAAAAAGGAAAAGAAAAAAATGGACACGCCTAAAGCGCAGTATAAGGAATTATTAGCCACATGCAAACCCAACCTCCAAAAAGGTTTCAGCTCACACCAGTCAAATGACCATCAGCAGAAAGTCTACAGACTATACATGCTGAAGGGGATTTAGAGAACTGTGTACCATCTAGCTGCTGGTGGGATGTAATGGGTAACAGCACTAACGAAAACTGAATGGAGCTACTTTAAAAGGTAAAAATTGAGCTACCATATGATGCGGCAGGGCACCTTTTGGGCCTATAACCTAAGACCACCAGAATCGGAAAGACAGAGGCAGGCAAATGGGCACTGCAGCAATATTGAAATAGCCAAGATATGGAAGCAAAAAAACGGTCCAAAAACAAATGAATGGACAAAGGAAAAGTGGTATACGGACAGAATGGAATAGTAACCTCGGTAAAAAAATGAACAATGCCATTTTGAGGAATACAGATGAGCCTAGAAATGATCATATTAGGTTAAGTAAGTCAAAAGGGAATGACAAATATCCTATGATATCATTTATACATGTTATCCTAAGACTGCTACCAATGAACACATTTCCACAAAAAAAGACAACACACACTTATACAACAAACTAATGGTTAACCAAAATGAAAGGTGGGAGGATGGATAAATTAGGATTATGGGGCTAACATACATATACTAAGGTTTGTTAAATGTATATAAACATATAATATATAAACTCTATGAATTATATAATCACCAATACATATAAAGTATATAATGAGAAAACAGCTACCAAATACCGAGGGAGGTCTACTCAACATTCTGAATATCATACATCGTAACAGGATCCGAAGATGAACAGACATATATATGAATGATTGAGCACATTCTGTACAGCCAGACAATCACAACACTCTAATCAAAATTACTCTGATAAGAAATATAAATTAAATTTCAAAAAACAAACATTACTAAGGAGACATAAACTTCTGGGGGCTTGTCCCAGCACATTCCCCTCTAATTTACAACCTCGGAACACTACTTCCAGGAAGATTTTGTTACCCTAGTAACAAGAGGTGAGAATGTAATAATGCTGCCGCCTTGTGGCTGTTTCCCACAACAGCAGCTTTAAACCCAGTGCTAATGGTTGCTTAATAGTCACAAGGACTGCAGGGCTGTAAATGACAGCTGCCCACAAAAAATGCCCTGGGGTAGGGAATAGGCAAGGAAATTCAACACATGACAAATTTTTGAAGACGGCAATATGAAGAGGGAAGTTGTACTCAATCTTTAAAAAAAAGGAGAAGAAAAAAAAAGGGCATGCCTAAAGCTCAGTATAAGGAATTATTAGCCACATGCAAATCCAACCTCCAAAAAGATTTCAGCTCACACCAGTGAAATGACCATCAGCAAAAAGTCTACAAACTATAAATGCTGAAGTGGTTTTAGAGAACTCTGTACCTTCTAGCTGCTGGTGGGATGTAATGGGTAACAGCACTAATGAAAACTGAATGGAGCTGCTTTAAAAGGTAAAAATTGAGCTACCATATGATGCGGCAGGGCACCTTTTGGGCCTATAACCTAAGACCACCAGAATCGGAAAGACAGAGGCAGGCAAATGTGCACTGCAGCAATATTGAAATAGCCAAGACATGGAAGCAAAAATAAGGTCCATAAACAGATGAATGGACAAAGAAGAAGTGGTATATGGACAGAATGGAATATCAGTCACGAAAAAAATAAAAGAATGGCATATGCAGCACCACAGATGAGCCTAGAGATAATCACACAACGTGAAGTAAGTCCGAATGCAAAAGACAAATGTCCTATGATATCACTTATGTTATCTGAAAATTCATAAAAATGAACATGTTTCCATAGAGAAAGACAATCTCAGATTGAGAAGACAAACTTATGCTTAAGCCAAAGAGAAGGTGTGAGGAATGGATAAATTAGGATACTGGGGTTAACACACATATACTACTACATATAAAATATATAATCCCCAAAGACCTATGGAATAGCAAGTGTGGTCTACTCAACACTCTGTAATAACTGACATGGAAAAGGACCCAAAGATCAATAGATGTATGTATATGTGTAAATGAACAAGGTTCTGTACACCTAGAACAAAAGACATTTTTCAATCAAATTTGCTTGATAGAAACTACAACTTGAAGACACAAACAAGAATTAAGGAGGCTAAAACTTATGGGGGTTTGTCCTGGCACATTCCACTCTAATCTGCAACCTCAAAGCACAACTTGCAGCAAGGTTCTGTTTCCCTAGCAAGCAGAGTTGGCAATGTAGAAATGCTGCCACCCTAAGGCCGTTTCCTCAAACGACAGCTTTAAATCTACTGCTAATGGTCAATAATATTCACAAGGACTGCAGGGCTGTAAATGAATCATGCCCTCAAAAAATATCCTGGGGTAGGGAATGGCCATAAAATTCCAAACGGGGCAAATTTTTCAAGAAGCCAATTTGAAGTTGTGAGTTTAGCTCAATCTTAAAAAAACATGAAAAGGACATTGATAAAGGCAAAACATCAGGAATTACTAGACGCAGGCAAATCCAATCTACACAAAGGTATCACCTCACACCAGTCAGAATGACCATCAGCAAAAAGTCAACAAACAATAGATGTTGAAGAAGTTGTGGAGAATAGCGTAACCTCTCGGTCTAAGTGGGATGTAAACTGGTAACAGCCAATAATAGGAACAGAATGGCAGTGCGTTTAAAGGTAAAAATTGAGTCACCATATGATCCGCAAGGCCCACTATTGGTCCTGTCACCTGTAAAAGCCAGAATCAAAAAGACACGGGATGGAGAATCGTGTACTGCAGCAGTATTTACAACAGCCAAAACATGGAAGCAAACAAAATGTCCATCAACAGATAAATGGACAAAGAAGAAGTGGTATACGTACCGAATGGAATACTAGACTCAGGAAAAAAATGAACAGTGCCGTTTTCAGGACTACAGATGAGCCTAGAAATAATCATATTAGGTTAAGTAAGTCAAAAGGGAATGACAAATATCCTATGATATCATTTATACATGTTATCCTAAGATTGCTACCAATGAACATATTTCCACAGAAAAAGACACTCACAGACTTATAAAACAAACGAATGGTTAGCCAAAAGGAAAGTTGGGAGGATGGATAAATTAGGACTATGGGGCTAACATACATATACTAATGTATGTTAAATGTATATAAACATAAAACATATAAACTATATGAATTATAGAATCACCAATACATATAAAATATATAATGACAAAACACCTACCAAATACCAAGGGAGGTCTACTCAACATTCTGTAAAACATACATGGTAACAGGATCCAAAGATGAACAGACATATGTAGGAATTATTGCGCAGATTCTGTACAGCCACACAATCACAACACTCTAATCAAATTTACTCCAATAAGAAATAGAAATTAAATTTAAAAAACAAACAAAAGTAAGGAGACATAAACTTTTGGGGGCTTGTCCCAGCACATTCCCCTCTAATTTACAACCTCGGAACACTACGTCCAGGAAGACTCTGTTGCCCTAAAACCAAAAGTTGAGAACGTAATAATGCTGCCGCCTTGTGGCTGTTTCCCACAACAGCAGCTTTAAAGCCAGTGCTAGTGGTTGCTTAATAGTCACAAGGATTGCAGGGCTGAAAATGACACCTGCCCTCAAAAAATGCCCTGCTGGAGGGAATAGGCAAGAAAGTTCAACACATGACAAATTTTTCAAGAAGTCAATATGAAGAGGGAAGTTGTACTCACTCTTTAAAAAAAAGGAAAAGAAAAAAATGGACACGCCTAAAGCGCAGTATAAGGAATTATTAGCCACATGCAAACCCAACCTCCAAAAAGGTTTCAGCTCACACCAGTCAAATGACCATCAGCAGAAAGTCTACAGACTATACATGCTGAAGGGGATTTAGAGAACTGTGTACCATCTAGCTGCTGGTGGGATGTAATGGGTAACAGCACTAACGAAAACTGAATGGAGCTACTTTAAAAGGTAAAAATTGAGCTACCATATGATGCGGCAGGGCACCTTTTGGGCCTATAACCTAAGACCACCAGAATCGGAAAGACAGAGGCAGGCAAATGGGCACTGCAGCAATATTGAAATAGCCAAGATATGGAAGCAAAAAAACGGTCCAAAAACAAATGAATGGACAAAGGAAAAGTGGTATACGGACAGAATGGAATAGTAACCTCGGTAAAAAAATGAACAATGCCATTTTGAGGAATACAGATGAGCCTAGAAATGATCATATTAGGTTAAGTAAGTCAAAAGGGAATGACAAATATCCTATGATATCATTTATACATGTTATCCTAAGACTGCTACCAATGAACACATTTCCACAAAAAAAGACAACACACACTTATACAACAAACTAATGGTTAACCAAAATGAAAGGTGGGAGGATGGATAAATTAGGATTATGGGGCTAACATACATATACTAAGGTTTGTTAAATGTATATAAACATATAATATATAAACTCTATGAATTATATAATCACCAATACATATAAAGTATATAATGAGAAAACAGCTACCAAATACCGAGGGAGGTCTACTCAACATTCTGAATATCATACATCGTAACAGGATCCGAAGATGAACAGACATATATATGAATGATTGAGCACATTCTGTACAGCCAGACAATCACAACACTCTAATCAAAATTACTCTGATAAGAAATATAAATTAAATTTCAAAAAACAAACATTACTAAGGAGACATAAACTTCTGGGGGCTTGTCCCAGCACATTCCCCTCTAATTTACAGCCTCGGAACACTACTTCCAGGAAGATTTTGTTACCCTAGTAACAAGAGGTGAGAATGTAATAATGCTGCCGCCTTGTGGCTGTTTCCCACAACAGCAGCTTTAAACCCAGTGCTAATGGTTGCTTAATAGTCACAAGGACTGCAGGGCTGTAAATGACAGCTGCCCACAAAAAATGCCCTGGGGTAGGGAATAGGCAAGGAAATTCAACACATGACAAATTTTTGAAGACGGCAATATGAAGAGGGAAGTTGTACTCAATCTTTAAAAAAAAGGAGAAGAACAAAAAAGGGCATGCCTAAAGCTCAGTATAAGGAATTATTAGCCACATGCAAATCCAACCTCCAAAAAGATTTCAGCTCACACCAGTGAAATGACCATCAGCAAAAAGTCTACAAACTATAAATGCTGAAGTGGTTTTAGAGAACTCTGTACCTTCTAGCTGCTGGTGGGATGTAATGGGTAACAGCACTAATGAAAACTGAATGGAGCTGCTTTAAAAGGTAAAAATTGAGCTACCATATGATGCGGCAGGGCACCTTTTGGGCCTATAACCTAAGACCACCAGAATCGGAAAGACAGAGGCAGGCAAATGTGCACTGCAGCAATATTGAAATAGCCAAGACATGGAAGCAAAAATAAGGTCCATAAACAGATGAATGGACAAAGAAGAAGTGGTATATGGACAGAATGGAATATCAGTCACGAAAAAAATAAAAGAATGGCATATGCAGCACCACAGATGAGCCTAGAGATAATCACACAACGTGAAGTAAGTCCGAATGCAAAAGACAAATGTCCTATGATATCACTTATGTTATCTGAAAATTCATAAAAATGAACATGTTTCCATAGAGAAAGACAATCTCAGATTGAGAAGACAAACTGATGGTTAAGCCAAAGAGAAGGTGTGAGGAATGGATAAATTAGGATACTGGGGTTAACACACATATACTACTACATATAAAATATATAATCCCCAAAGACCTATGGAATAGCAAGTGTGGTCTACTCAACACTCTGTAATAACTGACATGGAAAAGGACCCAAAGATCAATAGATGTATGTATATGTGTAAATGAACAAGGTTCTGTACACCTAGAACAAAAGACATTTTTCAATCAAATTTGCTTGATAGAAACTACAACTTGAAGACACAAACAAGAATTAAGGAGGCTAAAACTTATGGGGGTTTGTCCTGGCACATTCCACTCTAATCTGCAACCTCAAAGCACAACTTGCAGCAAGGTTCTGTTTCCCTAGCAAGCAGAGTTGGCAATGTAGAAATGCTGCCACCCTAAGGCCGTTTCCTCAAACGACAGCTTTAAATCTACTGCTAATGGTCAATAATATTCACAAGGACTGCAGGGCTGTAAATGACTCATGCCCTCAAAAAATATCCTGGGGTAGGGAATGGCCATAAAATTCCAAACGGGGCAAATTTTTCAAGAAGCCAATTTGAAGTTGTGAGTTTAGCTCAATCTTAAAAAAACATGAAAAGGACATTGATAAAGGCAAAACATCAGGAATTACTAGACGCAGGCAAATCCAATCTACACAAAGGTATCACCTCACACCAGTCAGAATGACCATCAGCAAAAAGTCAACAAACAATAGATGTTGAAGAAGTTGTGGAGAATAGCGTAACCTCTCGGTCTAAGTGGGATGTAAACTGGTAACAGCCAATAATAGGAACAGAATGGCAGTGCGTTTAAAGGTAAAAATTGAGTCACCATATGATCCGCAAGGCCCACTATTGGTCCTGTCACCTGTAAAAGCCAGAATCAAAAAGACACGGGATGGAGAATCGTGTACTGCAGCAGTACTTACAACAGCCAAAACATGGAAGCAAACAAAATGTCCATCAACAGATAAATGGACAAAGAAGAAGTGGTATACGTACCGAATGGAATACTAGACTCAGGAAAAAAATGAACAGTGCCGTTTTCAGGACTACAGATGAGCCTAGAAATAATCATATTAGGTTAAGTAAGTCAAAAGGGAATGACAAATATCCTATGATATCATTTATACATGTTATCCTAAGATTGCTACCAATGAACATATTTCCACAGAAAAAGACACTCACAGACTTATAAAACAAACGAATGGTTAGCCAAAAGGAAAGTTGGGAGGATGGATAAATTAGGACTATGGGGCTAACGTACATATACTAATGTATGTTAAATGTATATAAACATAAAACATATAAACTATATGAATTATAGAATCACCAATACATATAAAATATATAATGACAAAACACCTACCAAATACCAAGGGAGGTCTACTCAACATTCTGTAAAACATACATGGTAACAGGATCCAAAGATGAACAGACATATGTAGGAATTATTGCGCAGATTCTGTACAGCCACACAATCACAACACTCTAATCAAATTTACTCCAATAAGAAATAGAAATTAAATTTAAAAAACAAACAAAAGTAAGGAGACATAAACTTTTGGGGGCTTGTCCCAGCACATTCCCCTCTAATTTACAACCTCGCAACACTACGTCCAGGAAGTCTCTGTTGCCCTAAAACCAAAAGTTGAGAACGTAATAATGCTGCCGCCTTGTGGCTGTTTCCCACAACAGCAGCTTTAAAGCCAGTGCTAGTGGTTGCTTAATAGTCACAAGGATTGCAGGGCTGAAAATGACACCTGCCCTCAAAAAATGCCCTGCTGGAGGGAATAGGCAAGAAAATTCAACACATGACAAATTTTTCAAGAAGTCAATATGAAGAGGGAAGTTGTACTCACTCTTTAAAAAAAAGGAAAAGAAAAAAATGGACACGCCTAAAGCTCAGTATAAGGAATTATTAGCCACATGCAAAGCCAACCTCCAAAAAGGTTTCAGCTCACACCAGTCAAATGACCATCAGCAGAAAGTCTACAGACTATACATGCTGAAGGGGATTTAGAGAACTGTGTACCATCTAGCTGCTGGTGGGATGTAATGGGTAACAGCACTAACGAAAACTGAATGGAGCTACTTTAAAAGGTAAAAATTGAGCTACCATATGATGCGGCAGGGCACCTTTTGGGCCTATAACCTAAGACCACCAGAATCGGAAAGACAGAGGCAGGCAAATGGGCACTGCAGCAATATTGAAATAGCCAAGATATGGAAGCAAAAAAACGGTCCAAAAACAAATGAATGGACAAAGGAAAAGTGGTATACGGATAGAATGGAATAGTAACCTCAGTAAAAAAATGAACAATGCCATTTTGAGGAATACAGATGAGCCTAGAAATGATCATATTAGGTTAAGTAAGTCAAAAGGGAATGACAAATATCCTATGATATCATTTATACATGTTATCCTAAGACTGCTACCAATGAACACATTTCCACAAAAAAAGACAACACACACTTATACAACAAACTAATGGTTAACCAAAATGAAAGGTGGGAGGATGGATAAATTAGGATTATGGGGCTAACATACATATACTAAGGTTTGTTAAATGTATATAAACATATAATATATAAACTCTATGAATTATATAATCACCAATACATATAAAGTATATAATGAGAAAACAGCTACCAAATACCGAGGGAGGTCTACTCAACATTCTGAATATCATACATCGTAACAGGATCCGAAGATGAACAGACATATATATGAATGATTGAGCACATTCTGTACAGCCAGACAATCACAACACTCTAATCAAAATTACTCTGATAAGAAATATAAATTAAATTTCAAAAAACAAACATTACTAAGGAGACATAAACTTCTGGGGGCTTGTCCCAGCACATTCCCCTCTAATTTACAACCTCGGAACACTACTTCCAGGAAGATTTTGTTACCCTAGTAACAAGAGGTGAGAATGTAATAATGCTGCCGCCTTGTGGCTGTTTCCCACAACAGCAGCTTTAAACCCAGTGCTAATGGTTGCTTAATAGTCACAAGGACTGCAGGGCTGTAAATGACAGCTGCCCACAAAAAATGCCCTGGGGTAGGGAATAGGCAAGGAAATTCAACACATGACAAATTTTTGAAGACGGCAATATGAAGAGGGAAGTTGTACTCAATCTTTAAAAAAAAGGAGAAGAACAAAAAAGGGCATGCCTAAAGCTCAGTATAAGGAATTATTAGCCACATGCAAATCCAACCTCCAAAAAGATTTCAGCTCACACCAGTGAAATGACCATCAGCAAAAAGTCTACAAACTATAAATGCTGAAGTGGTTTTAGAGAACTCTGTACCTTCTAGCTGCTGGTGGGATGTAATGGGTAACAGCACTAATGAAAACTGAATGGAGCTGCTTTAAAAGGTAAAAATTGAGCTACCATATGATGCGGCAGGGCACCTTTTGGGCCTATAACCTAAGACCACCAGAATCGGAAAGACAGAGGCAGGCAAATGTGCACTGCAGCAATATTGAAATAGCCAAGACATGGAAGCAAAAATAAGGTCCATAAACAGATGAATGGACAAAGAAGAAGTGGTATATGGACAGAATGGAATATCAGTCACGAAAAAAATAAAAGAATGGCATATGCAGCACCACAGATGAGCCTAGAGATAATCACACAACGTGAAGTAAGTCCGAATGCAAAAGACAAATGTCCTATGATATCACTTATGTTATCTGAAAATTCATAAAAATGAACATATTTCCATAGAGAAAGACAATCTCAGATTGAGAAGACAAACTTATGCTTAAGCCAAAGAGAAGGTGTGAGGAATGGATAAATTAGGATACTGGGGTTAACACACATATACTACTACATATAAAATATATAATCCCCAAAGACCTATGGAATAGCAAGTGTGGTCTACTCAACACTCTGTAATAACTGACATGGAAAAGGACCCAAAGATCAATAGATGTATGTATATGTGTAAATGAATAAGGTTCTGTACACCTAGAACAAAAGACATTTTTCAATCAAATTTGCTCTGATAAAAACTACAACTTGAAGACACAAACAAGAATTAAGGAGGCTAAAACTTATGGGGGTTTGTCCTGGCACATTCCACTCTAATCTGCAACCTCAAAGCACAACTTGCAGCAAGGTTCTGTTTCCCTAGCAAGCAGAGTTGGCAATGTAGAAATGCTGCCACCCTAAGGCCGTTTCCTCAAACGACAGCTTTAAATCTACTGCTAATGGTCAATAATATTCACAAGGACTGCAGGGCTGTAAATGAATCATGCCCTCAAAAAATATCCTGGGGTAGGGAATGGCCATAAAATTCCAAACGGGGCAAATTTTTCAAGAAGCCAATTTGAAGTTGTGAGGTTAGCTCAATCTTAAAAAAAACATGAAAAGGACATTGATAAAGGCAAAACATCAGGAATTACTAGACGCAGGCAAATCCAATCTACACAAAGGTATCACCTCACACCAGTCAGAATGACCATCAGCAAAAAGTCAACAAACAATAGATGTTGAAGAAGTTGTGGAGAATAGCGTAACCTCTCGGTCTAAGTGGGATGTAAACTGGTAACAGCCAATAATAGGAACAGAATGGCAGTGCGTTTAAAGGTAAAAATTGAGTCACCATATGATCCGCAAGGCCCACTATTGGTCCTGTCACCTGTAAAAGCCAGAATCAAAAAGACACGGGATGGAGAATCGTGTACTGCAGCAGTACTTACAACAGCCAAAACATGGAAGCAAACAAAATGTCCATCAACAGATAAATGGACAAAGAAGAAGTGGTATACGTACCGAATGGAATACTAGACTCAGGAAAAAAATGAACAGTGCCGTTTTCAGGACTACAGATGAGCCTAGAAATAATCATATTAGGTTAAGTAAGTCAAAAGGGAATGACAAATATCCTATGATATCATTTATACATGTTATCCTAAGATTGCTACCAATGAACATATTTCCACAGAAAAAGACACTCACAGACTTATAAAACAAACGAATGGTTAGCCAAAAGGAAAGTTGGGAGGATGGATAAATTAGGACTATGGGGCTAACATACATATACTAATGTATGTTAAATGTATATAAACATAAAACATATAAACTATATGAATTATAGAATCACCAATACATATAAAATATATAATGACAAAACACCTACCAAATACCAAGGGAGGTCTACTCAACATTCTGTAAAACATACATGGTAACAGGATCCAAAGATGAACAGACATATGTAGGAATTATTGCGCAGATTCTGTACAGCCACACAATCACAACACTCTAATCAAATTTACTCCAATAAGAAATAGAAATTAAATTTAAAAAACAAACAAAAGTAAGGAGACATAAACTTTTGGGGGCTTGTCCCAGCACATTCCCCTCTAATTTACAACCTCGGAACACTACGTCCAGGAAGTCTCTGTTGCCCTAAAACCAAAAGTTGAGAACGTAATAATGCTGCCGCCTTGTGGCTGTTTCCCACAACAGCAGCTTTAAAGCCAGTGCTAGTGGTTGCTTAATAGTCACAAGGATTGCAGGGCTGAAAATGACACCTGCCCTCAAAAAATGCCCTGCTGGAGGGAATAGGCAAGAAAATTCAACACATGACAAATTTTTCAAGAAGTCAATATGAAGAGGGAAGTTGTACTCACTCTTTAAAAAAAAGGAAAAGAAAAAAATGGACACGCCTAAAGCGCAGTATAAGGAATTATTAGCCACATGCAAAGCCAACCTCCAAAAAGGTTTCAGCTCACACCAGTCAAATGACCATCAGCAGAAAGTCTACAGACTATACATGCTGAAGGGGATTTAGAGAACTGTGTACCATCTAGCTGCTGGTGGGATGTAATGGGTAACAGCACTAACGAAAACTGAATGGAGCTACTTTAAAAGGTAAAAATTGAGCTACCATATGATGCGGCAGGGCACCTTTTGGGCCTATAACCTAAGACCACCAGAATCGGAAAGACAGAGGCAGGCAAATGGGCACTGCAGCAATATTGAAATAGCCAAGATATGGAAGCAAAAAAACGGTCCAAAAACAAATGAATGGACAAAGGAAAAGTGGTATACGGACAGAATGGAATAGTAACCTCGGTAAAAAAATGAACAATGCCATTTTGAGGAATACAGATGAGCCTAGAAATGATCATATTAGGTTAAGTAAGTCAAAAGGGAATGACAAATATCCTATGATATCATTTATACATGTTATCCTAAGACTGCTACCAATGAACACATTTCCACAAAAAAAGACAACACACACTTATACAACAAACTAATGGTTAACCAAAATGAAAGGTGGGAGGATGGATAAATTAGGATTATGGGGCTAACATACATATACTAAGGTTTGTTAAATGTATATAAACATATAATATATAAACTCTATGAATTATATAATCACCAATACATATAAAGTATATAATGAGAAAACAGCTACCAAATACCGAGGGAGGTCTACTCAACATTCTGAATATCATACATCGTAACAGGATCCGAAGATGAACAGACATATATATGAATGATTGAGCACATTCTGTACAGCCAGACAATCACAACACTCTAATCAAAATTACTCTGATAAGAAATATAAATTAAATTTCAAAAAACAAACATTACTAAGGAGACATAAACTTCTGGGGGCTTGTCCCAGCACATTCCCCTCTAATTTACAACCTCGGAACACTACTTCCAGGAAGATTTTGTTACCCTAGTAACAAGAGGTGAGAATGTAATAATGCTGCCGCCTTGTGGCTGTTTCCCACAACAGCAGCTTTAAACCCAGTGCTAATGGTTGCTTAATAGTCACAAGGACTGCAGGGCTGTAAATGACAGCTGCCCACAAAAAATGCCCTGGGGTAGGGAATAGGCAAGGAAATTCAACACATGACAAATTTTTGAAGACGGCAATATGAAGAGGGAAGTTGTACTCAATCTTTAAAAAAAAGGAGAAGAACAAAAAAGGGCATGCCTAAAGCTCAGTATAAGGAATTATTAGCCACATGCAAATCCAACCTCCAAAAAGATTTCAGCTCACACCAGTGAAATGACCATCAGCAAAAAGTCTACAAACTATAAATGCTGAAGTGGTTTTAGAGAACTCTGTACCTTCTAGCTGCTGGTGGGATGTAATGGGTAACAGCACTAATGAAAACTGAATGGAGCTGCTTTAAAAGGTAAAAATTGAGCTACCATATGATGCGGCAGGGCACCTTTTGGGCCTATAACCTAAGACCACCAGAATCGGAAAGACAGAGGCAGGCAAATGTGCACTGCAGCAATATTGAAATAGCCAAGACATGGAAGCAAAAATAAGGTCCATAAACAGATGAATGGACAAAGAAGAAGTGGTATATGGACAGAATGGAATATCAGTCACGAAAAAAATAAAAGAATGGCATATGCAGCACCACAGATGAGCCTAGAGATAATCACACAACGTGAAGTAAGTCCGAATGCAAAAGACAAATGTCCTATGATATCACTTATGTTATCTGAAAATTCATAAAAATGAACATATTTCCATAGAGAAAGACAATCTCAGATTGAGAAGACAAACTGATGGTTAAGCCAAAGAAAAGGTGTGAGGAATGGATAAATTAGGATACTGGGGTTAACACACATATACTACTACATATAAAATATATAATCCCCAAAGACCTATGGAATAGCAAGTGTGGTCTACTCAACACTCTGTAATAACTGACATGGAAAAGGACCCAAAGATCAATAGATGTATGTATATGTGTAAATGAATAAGGTTCTGTACACCTAGAACAAAAGACATTTTTCAATCAAATTTGCTCTGATAAAAACTACAACTTGAAGACACAAACAAGAATTAAGGAGGCTAAAACTTATGGGGGTTTGTCCTGGCACATTCCACTCTAATCTGCAACCTCAAAGCACAACTTGCAGCAAGGTTCTGTTTCCCTAGCAAGCAGAGTTGGCAATGTAGAAATGCTGCCACCCTAAGGCCGTTTCCTCAAACGACAGCTTTAAATCTACTGCTAATGGTCAATAATATTCACAAGGACTGCAGGGCTGTAAATGAATCATGCCCTCAAAAAATATCCTGGGGTAGGGAATGGCCATAAAATTCCAAACGGGGCAAATTTTTCAAGAAGCCAATTTGAAGTTGTGAGGTTAGCTCAATCTTAAAAAAAACATGAAAAGGACATTGATAAAGGCAAAACATCAGGAATTACTAGACGCAGGCAAATCCAATCTACACAAAGGTATCACCTCACACCAGTCAGAATGACCATCAGCAAAAAGTCAACAAACAATAGATGTTGAAGAAGTTGTGGAGAATAGCGTAACCTCTCGGTCTAAGTGGGATGTAAACTGGTAACAGCCAATAATAGGAACAGAATGGCAGTGCGTTTAAAGGTAAAAATTGAGTCACCATATGATCCGCAAGGCCCACTATTGGTCCTGTCACCTGTAAAAGCCAGAATCAAAAAGACACGGGATGGAGAATCGTGTACTGCAGCAGTACTTACAACAGCCAAAACATGGAAGCAAACAAAATGTCCATCAACAGATAAATGGACAAAGAAGAAGTGGTATACGTACCGAATGGAATACTAGACTCAGGAAAAAAATGAACAGTGCCGTTTTCAGGACTACAGATGAGCCTAGAAATAATCATATTAGGTTAAGTAAGTCAAAAGGGAATGACAAATATCCTATGATATCATTTATACATGTTATCCTAAGATTGCTACCAATGAACATATTTCCACAGAAAAAGACACTCACAGACTTATAAAACAAACGAATGGTTAGCCAAAAGGAAAGTTGGGAGGATGGATAAATTAGGACTATGGGGCTAACATACATATACTAATGTATGTTAAATGTATATAAACATAAAACATATAAACTATATGAATTATAGAATCACCAATACATATAAAATATATAATGAAAAAACACCTACCAAATACCAAGGGAGGTCTACTCAACATTCTGTAAAACATACATGGTAACAGGATCCAAAGATGAACAGACATATGTAGGAATTATTGCGCAGATTCTGTACAGCCACACAATCACAACACTCTAATCAAATTTACTCCAATAAGAAATAGAAATTAAATTTAAAAAACAAACAAAAGTAAGGAGACATAAACTTTTGGGGGCTTGTCCCAGCACATTCCCCTCTAATTTACAACCTCGGAACACTACGTCCAGGAAGACTCTGTTGCCCTAAAACCAAAAGTTGAGAACGTAATAATGCTGCCGCCTTGTGGCTGTTTCCCACAACAGCAGCTTTAAAGCCAGTGCTAGTGGTTGCTTAATAGTCACAAGGATTGCAGGGCTGAAAATGACACCTGCCCTCAAAAAATGCCCTGCTGGAGGGAATAGGCAAGAAAGTTCAACACATGACAAATTTTTCAAGAAGTCAATATGAAGAGGGAAGTTGTACTCACTCTTTAAAAAAAAGGAAAAGAAAAAAATGGACACGCCTAAAGCGCAGTATAAGGAATTATTAGCCACATGCAAACCCAACCTCCAAAAAGGTTTCAGCTCACACCAGTCAAATGACCATCAGCAGAAAGTCTACAGACTATACATGCTGAAGGGGATTTAGAGAACTGTGTACCATCTAGCTGCTGGTGGGATGTAATGGGTAACAGCACTAACGAAAACTGAATGGAGCTACTTTAAAAGGTAAAAATTGAGCTACCATATGATGCGGCAGGGCACCTTTTGGGCCTATAACCTAAGACCACCAGAATCGGAAAGACAGAGGCAGGCAAATGGGCACTGCAGCAATATTGAAATAGCCAAGATATGGAAGCAAAAAAACGGTCCAAAAACAAATGAATGGACAAAGGAAAAGTGGTATACGGACAGAATGGAATAGTAACCTCGGTAAAAAAATGAACAATGCCATTTTGAGGAATACAGATGAGCCTAGAAATGATCATATTAGGTTAAGTAAGTCAAAAGGGAATGACAAATATCCTATGATATCATTTATACATGTTATCCTAAGACTGCTACCAATGAACACATTTCCACAAAAAAAGACAACACACACTTATACAACAAACTAATGGTTAACCAAAATGAAAGGTGGGAGGATGGATAAATTAGGATTATGGGGCTAACATACATATACTAAGGTTTGTTAAATGTATATAAACATATAATATATAAACTCTATGAATTATATAATCACCAATACATATAAAGTATATAATGAGAAAACAGCTACCAAATACCGAGGGAGGTCTACTCAACATTCTGAATATCATACATCGTAACAGGATCCGAAGATGAACAGACATATATATGAATGATTGAGCACATTCTGTACAGCCAGACAATCACAACACTCTAATCAAAATTACTCTGATAAGAAATATAAATTAAATTTCAAAAAACAAACATTACTAAGGAGACATAAACTTCTGGGGGCTTGTCCCAGCACATTCCCCTCTAATTTACAACCTCGGAACACTACTTCCAGGAAGATTTTGTTACCCTAGTAACAAGAGGTGAGAATGTAATAATGCTGCCGCCTTGTGGCTGTTTCCCACAACAGCAGCTTTAAACCCAGTGCTAATGGTTGCTTAATAGTCACAAGGACTGCAGGGCTGTAAATGACAGCTGCCCACAAAAAATGCCCTGGGGTAGGGAATAGGCAAGGAAATTCAACACATGACAAATTTTTGAAGACGGCAATATGAAGAGGGAAGTTGTACTCAATCTTTAAAAAAAAGGAGAAGAACAAAAAAGGGCATGCCTAAAGCTCAGTATAAGGAATTATTAGCCACATGCAAATCCAACCTCCAAAAAGATTTCAGCTCACACCAGTGAAATGACCATCAGCAAAAAGTCTACAAACTATAAATGCTGAAGTGGTTTTAGAGAACTCTGTACCTTCTAGCTGCTGGTGGGATGTAATGGGTAACAGCACTAATGAAAACTGAATGGAGCTGCTTTAAAAGGTAAAAATTGAGCTACCATATGATGCGGCAGGGCACCTTTTGGGCCTATAACCTAAGACCACCAGAATCGGAAAGACAGAGGCAGGCAAATGTGCACTGCAGCAATATTGAAATAGCCAAGACATGGAAGCAAAAATAAGGTCCATAAACAGATGAATGGACAAAGAAGAAGTGGTATATGGACAGAATGGAATATCAGTCACGAAAAAAATAAAAGAATGGCATATGCAGCACCACAGATGAGCCTAGAGATAATCACACAACGTGAAGTAAGTCCGAATGCAAAAGACAAATGTCCTATGATATCACTTATGTTATCTGAAAATTCATAAAAATGAACATATTTCCATAGAGAAAGACAATCTCAGATTGAGAAGACAAACTGATGGTTAAGCCAAAGAGAAGGTGTGAGGAATGGATAAATTAGGATACTGGGGTTAACACACATATACTACTACATATAAAATATATAATCCCCAAAGACCTATGGAATAGCAAGTGTGGTCTACTCAACACTCTGTAATAACTGACATGGAAAAGGACCCAAAGATCAATAGATGTATGTATATGTGTAAATGAATAAGGTTCTGTACACCTAGAACAAAAGACATTTTTCAATCAAATTTGCTCTGATAAAAACTACAACTTGAAGACACAAACAAGAATTAAGGAGGCTAAAACTTATGGGGGTTTGTCCTGGCACATTCCACTCTAATCTGCAACCTCAAAGCACAACTTGCAGCAAGGTTCTGTTTCCCTAGCAAGCAGAGTTGGCAATGTAGAAATGCTGCCACCCTAAGGCCGTTTCCTCAAACGACAGCTTTAAATCTACTGCTAATGGTCAATAATATTCACAAGGACTGCAGGGCTGTAAATGAATCATGCCCTCAAAAAATATCCTGGGGTAGGGAATGGCCATAAAATTCCAAACGGGGCAAATTTTTCAAGAAGCCAATTTGAAGTTGTGAGGTTAGCTCAATCTTAAAAAAAACATGAAAAGGACATTGATAAAGGCAAAACATCAGGAATTACTAGACGCAGGCAAATCCAATCTACACAAAGGTATCACCTCACACCAGTCAGAATGACCATCAGCAAAAAGTCAACAAACAATAGATGTTGAAGAAGTTGTGGAGAATAGCGTAACCTCTCGGTCTAAGTGGGATGTAAACTGGTAACAGCCAATAATAGGAACAGAATGGCAGTGCGTTTAAAGGTAAAAATTGAGTCACCATATGATCCGCAAGGCCCACTATTGGTCCTGTCACCTGTAAAAGCCAGAATCAAAAAGACACGGGATGGAGAATCGTGTACTGCAGCAGTACTTACAACAGCCAAAACATGGAAGCAAACAAAATGTCCATCAACAGATAAATGGACAAAGAAGAAGTGGTATACGTACCGAATGGAATACTAGACTCAGGAAAAAAATGAACAGTGCCGTTTTCAGGACTACAGATGAGCCTAGAAATAATCATATTAGGTTAAGTAAGTCAAAAGGGAATGACAAATATCCTATGATATCATTTATACATGTTATCCTAAGATTGCTACCAATGAACATATTTCCACAGAAAAAGACACTCACAGACTTATAAAACAAACGAATGGTTAGCCAAAAGGAAAGTTGGGAGGATGGATAAATTAGGACTATGGGGCTAACATACATATACTAATGTATGTTAAATGTATATAAACATAAAACATATAAACTATATGAATTATAGAATCACCAATACATATAAAATATATAATGACAAAACACCTACCAAATACCAAGGGAGGTCTACTCAACATTCTGTAAAACATACATGGTAACAGGATCCAAAGATGAACAGACATATGTAGGAATTATTGCGCAGATTCTGTACAGCCACACAATCACAACACTCTAATCAAATTTACTCCAATAAGAAATAGAAATTAAATTTAAAAAACAAACAAAAGTAAGGAGACATAAACTTTTGGGGGCTTGTCCCAGCACATTCCCCTCTAATTTACAACCTCGGAACACTACGTCCAGGAAGTCTCTGTTGCCCTAAAACCAAAAGTTGAGAACGTAATAATGCTGCCGCCTTGTGGCTGTTTCCCACAACAGCAGCTTTAAAGCCAGTGCTAGTGGTTGCTTAATAGTCACAAGGATTGCAGGGCTGAAAATGACACCTGCCCTCAAAAAATGCCCTGCTGGAGGGAATAGGCAAGAAAATTCAACACATGACAAATTTTTCAAGAAGTCAATATGAAGAGGGAAGTTGTACTCACTCTTTAAAAAAAAGGAAAAGAAAAAAATGGACACGCCTAAAGCTCAGTATAAGGAATTATTAGCCACATGCAAACCCAACCTCCAAAAAGGTTTCAGCTCACACCAGTCAAATGACCATCAGCAGAAAGTCTACAGACTATACATGCTGAAGGGGATTTAGAGAACTGTGTACCATCTAGCTGCTGGTGGGATGTAATGGGTAACAGCACTAACGAAAACTGAATGGAGCTACTTTAAAAGGTAAAAATTGAGCTACCATATGATGCGGCAGGGCACCTTTTGGGCCTATAACCTAAGACCACCAGAATCGGAAAGACAGAGGCAGGCAAATGGGCACTGCAGCAATATTGAAATAGCCAAGATATGGAAGCAAAAAAACGGTCCAAAAACAAATGAATGGACAAAGGAAAAGTGGTATACGGACAGAATGGAATAGTAACCTCGGTAAAAAAATGAACAATGCCATTTTGAGGAATACAGATGAGCCTAGAAATGATCATATTAGGTTAAGTAAGTCAAAAGGGAATGACAAATATCCTATGATATCATTTATACATGTTATCCTAAGACTGCTACCAATGAACACATTTCCACAAAAAAAGACAACACACACTTATACAACAAACTAATGGTTAACCAAAATGAAAGGTGGGAGGATGGATAAATTAGGATTATGGGGCTAACATACATATACTAAGGTTTGTTAAATGTATATAAACATATAATATATAAACTCTATGAATTATATAATCACCAATACATATAAAGTATATAATGAGAAAACAGCTACCAAATACCGAGGGAGGTCTACTCAACATTCTGAATATCATACATCGTAACAGGATCCGAAGATGAACAGACATATATATGAATGATTGAGCACATTCTGTACAGCCAGACAATCACAACACTCTAATCAAAATTACTCTGATAAGAAATATAAATTAAATTTCAAAAAACAAACATTACTAAGGAGACATAAACTTCTGGGGGCTTGTCCCAGCACATTCCCCTCTAATTTACAACCTCGGAACACTACTTCCAGGAAGATTTTGTTACCCTAGTAACAAGAGGTGAGAATGTAATAATGCTGCCGCCTTGTGGCTGTTTCCCACAACAGCAGCTTTAAACCCAGTGCTAATGGTTGCTTAATAGTCACAAGGACTGCAGGGCTGTAAATGACAGCTGCCCACAAAAAATGCCCTGGGGTAGGGAATAGGCAAGGAAATTCAACACATGACAAATTTTTGAAGACGGCAATATGAAGAGGGAAGTTGTACTCAATCTTTAAAAAAAAGGAGAAGAACAAAAAAGGGCATGCCTAAAGCTCAGTATAAGGAATTATTAGCCACATGCAAATCCAACCTCCAAAAAGATTTCAGCTCACACCAGTGAAATGACCATCAGCAAAAAGTCTACAAACTATAAATGCTGAAGTGGTTTTAGAGAACTCTGTACCTTCTAGCTGCTGGTGGGATGTAATGGGTAACAGCACTAATGAAAACTGAATGGAGCTGCTTTAAAAGGTAAAAATTGAGCTACCATATGATGCGGCAGGGCACCTTTTGGGCCTATAACCTAAGACCACCAGAATCGGAAAGACAGAGGCAGGCAAATGTGCACTGCAGCAATATTGAAATAGCCAAGACATGGAAGCAAAAATAAGGTCCATAAACAGATGAATGGACAAAGAAGAAGTGGTATATGGACAGAATGGAATATCAGTCACGAAAAAAATAAAAGAATGGCATATGCAGCACCACAGATGAGCCTAGAGATAATCACACAACGTGAAGTAAGTCCGAATGCAAAAGACAAATGTCCTATGATATCACTTATGTTATCTGAAAATTCATAAAAATGAACATATTTCCATAGAGAAAGACAATCTCAGATTGAGAAGACAAACTGATGGTTAAGCCAAAGAGAAGGTGTGAGGAATGGATAAATTAGGATACTGGGGTTAACACACATATACTACTACATATAAAATATATAATCCCCAAAGACCTATGGAATAGCAAGTGTGGTCTACTCAACACTCTGTAATAACTGACATGGAAAAGGACCCAAAGATCAATAGATGTATGTATATGTGTAAATGAATAAGGTTCTGTACACCTAGAACAAAAGACATTTTTCAATCAAATTTGCTCTGATAAAAACTACAACTTGAAGACACAAACAAGAATTAAGGAGGCTAAAACTTATGGGGGTTTGTCCTGGCACATTCCACTCTAATCTGCAACCTCAAAGCACAACTTGCAGCAAGGTTCTGTTTCCCTAGCAAGCAGAGTTGGCAATGTAGAAATGCTGCCACCCTAAGGCCGTTTCCTCAAACGACAGCTTTAAATCTACTGCTAATGGTCAATAATATTCACAAGGACTGCAGGGCTGTAAATGAATCATGCCCTCAAAAAATATCCTGGGGTAGGGAATGGCCATAAAATTCCAAACGGGGCAAATTTTTCAAGAAGCCAATTTGAAGTTGTGAGGTTAGCTCAATCTTAAAAAAAACATGAAAAGGACATTGATAAAGGCAAAACATCAGGAATTACTAGACGCAGGCAAATCCAATCTACACAAAGGTATCACCTCACACCAGTCAGAATGACCATCAGCAAAAAGTCAACAAACAATAGATGTTGAAGAAGTTGTGGAGAATAGCGTAACCTCTCGGTCTAAGTGGGATGTAAACTGGTAACAGCCAATAATAGGAACAGAATGGCAGTGCGTTTAAAGGTAAAAATTGAGTCACCATATGATCCGCAAGGCCCACTATTGGTCCTGTCACCTGTAAAAGCCAGAATCAAAAAGACACGGGATGGAGAATCGTGTACTGCAGCAGTACTTACAACAGCCAAAACATGGAAGCAAACAAAATGTCCATCAACAGATAAATGGACAAAGAAGAAGTGGTATACGTACCGAATGGAATACTAGACTCAGGAAAAAAATGAACAGTGCCGTTTTCAGGACTACAGATGAGCCTAGAAATAATCATATTAGGTTAAGTAAGTCAAAAGGGAATGACAAATATCCTATGATATCATTTATACATGTTATCCTAAGATTGCTACCAATGAACATATTTCCACAGAAAAAGACACTCACAGACTTATAAAACAAACGAATGGTTAGCCAAAAGGAAAGTTGGGAGGATGGATAAATTAGGACTATGGGGCTAACATACATATACTAATGTATGTTAAATGTATATAAACATAAAACATATAAACTATATGAATTATAGAATCACCAATACATATAAAATATATAATGACAAAACACCTACCAAATACCAAGGGAGGTCTACTCAACATTCTGTAAAACATACATGGTAACAGGATCCAAAGATGAACAGACATATGTAGGAATTATTGCGCAGATTCTGTACAGCCACACAATCACAACACTCTAATCAAATTTACTCCAATAAGAAATAGAAATTAAATTTAAAAAACAAACAAAAGTAAGGAGACATAAACTTTTGGGGGCTTGTCCCAGCACATTCCCCTCTAATTTACAACCTCGGAACACTACGTCCAGGAAGTCTCTGTTGCCCTAAAACCAAAAGTTGAGAACGTAATAATGCTGCCGCCTTGTGGCTGTTTCCCACAACAGCAGCTTTAAAGCCAGTGCTAGTGGTTGCTTAATAGTCACAAGGATTGCAGGGCTGAAAATGACACCTGCCCTCAAAAAATGCCCTGCTGGAGGGAATAGGCAAGAAAATTCAACACATGACAAATTTTTCAAGAAGTCAATATGAAGAGGGAAGTTGTACTCACTCTTTAAAAAAAAGGAAAAGAAAAAAATGGACACGCCTAAAGCTCAGTATAAGGAATTATTAGCCACATGCAAAGCCAACCTCCAAAAAGGTTTCAGCTCACACCAGTCAAATGACCATCAGCAGAAAGTCTACAGACTATACATGCTGAAGGGGATTTAGAGAACTGTGTACCATCTAGCTGCTGGTGGGATGTAATGGGTAACAGCACTAACGAAAACTGAATGGAGCTACTTTAAAAGGTAAAAATTGAGCTACCATATGATGCGGCAGGGCACCTTTTGGGCCTATAACCTAAGACCACCAGAATCGGAAAGACAGAGGCAGGCAAATGGGCACTGCAGCAATATTGAAATAGCCAAGATATGGAAGCAAAAAAACGGTCCAAAAACAAATGAATGGACAAAGGAAAAGTGGTATACGGACAGAATGGAATAGTAACCTCGGTAAAAAAATGAACAATGCCATTTTGAGGAATACAGATGAGCCTAGAAATGATCATATTAGGTTAAGTAAGTCAAAAGGGAATGACAAATATCCTATGATATCATTTATACATGTTATCCTAAGACTGCTACCAATGAACACATTTCCACAAAAAAAGACAACACACACTTATACAACAAACTAATGGTTAACCAAAATGAAAGGTGGGAGGATGGATAAATTAGGATTATGGGGCTAACATACATATACTAAGGTTTGTTAAATGTATATAAACATATAATATATAAACTCTATGAATTATATAATCACCAATACATATAAAGTATATAATGAGAAAACAGCTACCAAATACCGAGGGAGGTCTACTCAACATTCTGAATATCATACATCGTAACAGGATCCGAAGATGAACAGACATATATATGAATGATTGAGCACATTCTGTACAGCCAGACAATCACAACACTCTAATCAAAATTACTCTGATAAGAAATATAAATTAAATTTCAAAAAACAAACATTACTAAGGAGACATAAACTTCTGGGGGCTTGTCCCAGCACATTCCCCTCTAATTTACAACCTCGGAACACTACTTCCAGGAAGATTTTGTTACCCTAGTAACAAGAGGTGAGAATGTAATAATGCTGCCGCCTTGTGGCTGTTTCCCACAACAGCAGCTTTAAACCCAGTGCTAATGGTTGCTTAATAGTCACAAGGACTGCAGGGCTGTAAATGACAGCTGCCCACAAAAAATGCCCTGGGGTAGGGAATAGGCAAGGAAATTCAACACATGACAAATTTTTGAAGACGGCAATATGAAGAGGGAAGTTGTACTCAATCTTTAAAAAAAAGGAGAAGAACAAAAAAGGGCATGCCTAAAGCTCAGTATAAGGAATTATTAGCCACATGCAAATCCAACCTCCAAAAAGATTTCAGCTCACACCAGTGAAATGACCATCAGCAAAAAGTCTACAAACTATAAATGCTGAAGTGGTTTTAGAGAACTCTGTACCTTCTAGCTGCTGGTGGGATGTAATGGGTAACAGCACTAATGAAAACTGAATGGAGCTGCTTTAAAAGGTAAAAATTGAGCTACCATATGATGCGGCAGGGCACCTTTTGGGCCTATAACCTAAGACCACCAGAATCGGAAAGACAGAGGCAGGCAAATGTGCACTGCAGCAATATTGAAATAGCCAAGACATGGAAGCAAAAATAAGGTCCATAAACAGATGAATGGACAAAGAAGAAGTGGTATATGGACAGAATGGAATATCAGTCACGAAAAAAATAAAAGAATGGCATATGCAGCACCACAGATGAGCCTAGAGATAATCACACAACGTGAAGTAAGTCCGAATGCAAAAGACAAATGTGCTATGATATCACTTATGTTATCTGAAAATTCATAAAAATGAACATATTTCCATAGAGAAAGACAATCTCAGATTGAGAAGACAAACTGATGGTTAAGCCAAAGAGAAGGTGTGAGGAATGGATAAATTAGGATACTGGGGTTAACACACATATACTACTACATATAAAATATATAATCCCCAAAGACCTATGGAATAGCAAGTGTGGTCTACTCAACACTCTGTAATAACTGACATGGAAAAGGACCCAAAGATCAATAGATGTATGTATATGTGTAAATGAATAAGGTTCTGTACACCTAGAACAAAAGACATTTTTCAATCAAATTTGCTCTGATAAAAACTACAACTTGAAGACACAAACAAGAATTAAGGAGGCTAAAACTTATGGGGGTTTGTCCTGGCACATTCCACTCTAATCTGCAACCTCAAAGCACAACTTGCAGCAAGGTTCTGTTTCCCTAGCAAGCAGAGTTGGCAATGTAGAAATGCTGCCACCCTAAGGCCGTTTCCTCAAACGACAGCTTTAAATCTACTGCTAATGGTCAATAATATTCACAAGGACTGCAGGGCTGTAAATGAATCATGCCCTCAAAAAATATCCTGGGGTAGGGAATGGCCATAAAATTCCAAACGGGGCAAATTTTTCAAGAAGCCAATTTGAAGTTGTGAGGTTAGCTCAATCTTAAAAAAAACATGAAAAGGACATTGATAAAGGCAAAACATCAGGAATTACTAGACGCAGGCAAATCCAATCTACACAAAGGTATCACCTCACACCAGTCAGAATGACCATCAGCAAAAAGTCAACAAACAATAGATGTTGAAGAAGTTGTGGAGAATAGCGTAACCTCTCGGTCTAAGTGGGATGTAAACTGGTAACAGCCAATAATAGGAACAGAATGGCAGTGCGTTTAAAGGTAAAAATTGAGTCACCATATGATCCGCAAGGCCCACTATTGGTCCTGTCACCTGTAAAAGCCAGAATCAAAAAGACACGGGATGGAGAATCGTGTACTGCAGCAGTATTTACAACAGCCAAAACATGGAAGCAAACAAAATGTCCATCAACAGATAAATGGACAAAGAAGAAGTGGTATACGTACCGAATGGAATACTAGACTCAGGAAAAAAATGAACAGTGCCGTTTTCAGGACTACAGATGAGCCTAGAAATAATCATATTAGGTTAAGTAAGTCAAAAGGGAATGACAAATATCCTATGATATCATTTATACATGTTATCCTAAGATTGCTACCAATGAACATATTTCCACAGAAAAAGACACTCACAGACTTATAAAACAAACGAATGGTTAGCCAAAAGGAAAGTTGGGAGGATGGATAAATTAGGACTATGGGGCTAACATACATATACTAATGTATGTTAAATGTATATAAACATAAAACATATAAACTATATGAATTATAGAATCACCAATACATATAAAATATATAATGACAAAACACCTACCAAATACCAAGGGAGGTCTACTCAACATTCTGTAAAACATACATGGTAACAGGATCCAAAGATGAACAGACATATGTAGGAATTATTGCGCAGATTCTGTACAGCCACACAATCACAACACTCTAATCAAATTTACTCCAATAAGAAATAGAAATTAAATTTAAAAAACAAACAAAAGTAAGGAGACATAAACTTTTGGGGGCTTGTCCCAGCACATTCCCCTCTAATTTACAACCTCGGAACACTACGTCCAGGAAGACTCTGTTGCCCTAAAACCAAAAGTTGAGAACGTAATAATGCTGCCGCCTTGTGGCTGTTTCCCACAACAGCAGCTTTAAACCCAGTGCTAGTGGTTGCTTAATAGTCACAAGGATTGCAGGGCTGAAAATGACACCTGCCCTCAAAAAATGCCCTGCTGGAGGGAATAGGCAAGAAAATTCAACACATGACAAATTTTTCAAGAAGTCAATATGAAGAGGGAAGTTGTACTCACTCTTTAAAAAAAAGGAAAAGAAAAAAATGGACACGCCTAAGCTCAGTATAAGGAATTATTAGCCACATGCAAACCCAACCTCCAAAAAGGTTTCAGCTCACACCAGTCAAATGACCATCAGCAGAAAGTCTACAGACTATACATGCTGAAGGGGATTTAGAGAACTGTGTACCATCTAGCTGCTGGTGGGATGTAATGGGTAACAGCACTAACGAAAACTGAATGGAGCTACTTTAAAAGGTAAAAATTGAGCTACCATATGATGCGGCAGGGCACCTTTTGGGCCTATAACCTAAGACCACCAGAATCGGAAAGACAGAGGCAGGCAAATGTGCACTGCAGCAATATTGAAATAGCCAAGACATGGAAGCAAAAATAAGGTCCATAAACAGATGAATGGACAAAGAAGAAGTGGTATATGGACAGAATGGAATATCAGTCACGAAAAAAATAAAAGAATGGCATATGCAGCACCACAGATGAGCCTAGAGATAATCACACAACGTGAAGTAAGTCCGAATGCAAAAGACAAATGTCCTATGATATCACTTATGTTATCTGAAAATTCATAAAAATGAACATGTTTCCATAGAGAAAGACAATCTCAGATTGAGAAGACAAACTGATGGTTAAGCCAAAGAGAAGGTGTGAGGAATGGATAAATTAGGATACTGGGGTTAACACACATATACTACTACATATAAAATATATAATCCCCAAAGACCTATGGAATAGCAAGTGTGGTCTACTCAACACTCTGTAATAACTGACATGGAAAAGGACCCAAAGATCAATAGATGTATGTATATGTGTAAATGAACAAGGTTCTGTACACCTAGAACAAAAGACATTTTTCAATCAAATTTGCTTGATAGAAACTACAACTTGAAGACACAAACAAGAATTAAGGAGGCTAAAACTTATGGGGGTTTGTCCTGGCACATTCCACTCTAATCTGCAACCTCAAAGCACAACTTGCAGCAAGGTTCTGTTTCCCTAGCAAGCAGAGTTGGCAATGTAGAAATGCTGCCACCCTAAGGCCGTTTCCTCAAACGACAGCTTTAAATCTACTGCTAATGGTCAATAATATTCACAAGGACTGCAGGGCTGTAAATGAATCATGCCCTCAAAAAATATCCTGGGGTAGGGAATGGCCATAAAATTCCAAACGGGGCAAATTTTTCAAGAAGCCAATTTGAAGTTGTGAGTTTAGCTCAATCTTAAAAAAACATGAAAAGGACATTGATAAAGGCAAAACATCAGGAATTACTAGACGCAGGCAAATCCAATCTACACAAAGGTATCACCTCACACCAGTCAGAATGACCATCAGCAAAAAGTCAACAAACAATAGATGTTGAAGAAGTTGTGGAGAATAGCGTAACCTCTCGGTCTAAGTGGGATGTAAACTGGTAACAGCCAATAATAGGAACAGAATGGCAGTGCGTTTAAAGGTAAAAATTGAGTCACCATATGATCCGCAAGGCCCACTATTGGTCCTGTCACCTGTAAAAGCCAGAATCAAAAAGACACGGGATGGAGAATCGTGTACTGCAGCAGTATTTACAACAGCCAAAACATGGAAGCAAACAAAATGTCCATCAACAGATAAATGGACAAAGAAGAAGTGGTATACGTACCGAATGGAATACTAGACTCAGGAAAAAAATGAACAGTGCCGTTTTCAGGACTACAGATGAGCCTAGAAATAATCATATTAGGTTAAGTAAGTCAAAAGGGAATGACAAATATCCTATGATATCATTTATACATGTTATCCTAAGATTGCTACCAATGAACATATTTCCACAGAAAAAGACACTCACAGACTTATAAAACAAACGAATGGTTAGCCAAAAGGAAAGTTGGGAGGATGGATAAATTAGGACTATGGGGCTAACATACATATACTAATGTATGTTAAATGTATATAAACATAAAACATATAAACTATATGAATTATAGAATCACCAATACATATAAAATATATAATGACAAAACACCTACCAAATACCAAGGGAGGTCTACTCAACATTCTGTAAAACATACATGGTAACAGGATCCAAAGATGAACAGACATATGTAGGAATTATTGCGCAGATTCTGTACAGCCACACAATCACAACACTCTAATCAAATTTACTCCAATAAGAAATAGAAATTAAATTTAAAAAACAAACAAAAGTAAGGAGACATAAACTTTTGGGGGCTTGTCCCAGCACATTCCCCTCTAATTTACAACCTCGGAACACTACGTCCAGGAAGACTCTGTTGCCCTAAAACCAAAAGTTGAGAACGTAATAATGCTGCCGCCTTGTGGCTGTTTCCCACAACAGCAGCTTTAAACCCAGTGCTAGTGGTTGCTTAATAGTCACAAGGATTGCAGGGCTGAAAATGACACCTGCCCTCAAAAAATGCCCTGCTGGAGGGAATAGGCAAGAAAATTCAACACATGACAAATTTTTCAAGAAGTCAATATGAAGAGGGAAGTTGTACTCACTCTTTAAAAAAAAGGAAAAGAAAAAAATGGACACGCCTAAAGCGCAGTATAAGGAATTATTAGCCACATGCAAACCCAACCTCCAAAAAGGTTTCAGCTCACACCAGTCAAATGACCATCAGCAGAAAGTCTACAGACTATACATGCTGAAGGGGATTTAGAGAACTGTGTACCATCTAGCTGCTGGTGGGATGTAATGGGTAACAGCACTAACGAAAACTGAATGGAGCTACTTTAAAAGGTAAAAATTGAGCTACCATATGATGCGGCAGGGCACCTTTTGGGCCTATAACCTAAGACCACCAGAATCGGAAAGACAGAGGCAGGCAAATGGGCACTGCAGCAATATTGAAATAGCCAAGATATGGAAGCAAAAAAACGGTCCAAAAACAAATGAATGGACAAAGGAAAAGTGGTATACGGACAGAATGGAATAGTAACCTCGGTAAAAAAATGAACAATGCCATTTTGAGGAATACAGATGAGCCTAGAAATGATCATATTAGGTTAAGTAAGTCAAAAGGGAATGACAAATATCCTATGATATCATTTATACATGTTATCCTAAGACTGCTACCAATGAACACATTTCCACAAAAAAAGACAACACACACTTATACAACAAACTAATGGTTAACCAAAATGAAAGGTGGGAGGATGGATAAATTAGGATTATGGGGCTAACATACATATACTAAGGTTTGTTAAATGTATATAAACATATAATATATAAACTCTATGAATTATATAATCACCAATACATATAAAGTATATAATGAGAAAACAGCTACCAAATACCGAGGGAGGTCTACTCAACATTCTGAATATCATACATCGTAACAGGATCCGAAGATGAACAGACATATATATGAATGATTGAGCACATTCTGTACAGCCAGACAATCACAACACTCTAATCAAAATTACTCTGATAAGAAATATAAATTAAATTTCAAAAAACAAACATTACTAAGGAGACATAAACTTCTGGGGGCTTGTCCCAGCACATTCCCCTCTAATTTACAACCTCGGAACACTACTTCCAGGAAGATTTTGTTACCCTAGTAACAAGAGGTGAGAATGTAATAATGCTGCCGCCTTGTGGCTGTTTCCCACAACAGCAGCTTTAAACCCAGTGCTAATGGTTGCTTAATAGTCACAAGGACTGCAGGGCTGTAAATGACAGCTGCCCACAAAAAATGCCCTGGGGTAGGGAATAGGCAAGGAAATTCAACACATGACAAATTTTTGAAGACGGCAATATGAAGAGGGAAGTTGTACTCAATCTTTAAAAAAAAGGAGAAGAACAAAAAAGGGCATGCCTAAAGCTCAGTATAAGGAATTATTAGCCACATGCAAATCCAACCTCCAAAAAGATTTCAGCTCACACCAGTGAAATGACCATCAGCAAAAAGTCTACAAACTATAAATGCTGAAGTGGTTTTAGAGAACTCTGTACCTTCTAGCTGCTGGTGGGATGTAATGGGTAACAGCACTAATGAAAACTGAATGGAGCTGCTTTAAAAGGTAAAAATTGAGCTACCATATGATGCGGCAGGGCACCTTTTGGGCCTATAACCTAAGACCACCAGAATCGGAAAGACAGAGGCAGGCAAATGTGCACTGCAGCAATATTGAAATAGCCAAGACATGGAAGCAAAAATAAGGTCCATAAACAGATGAATGGACAAAGAAGAAGTGGTATATGGACAGAATGGAATATCAGTCACGAAAAAAATAAAAGAATGGCATATGCAGCACCACAGATGAGCCTAGAGATAATCACACAACGTGAAGTAAGTCCGAATGCAAAAGACAAATGTCCTATGATATCACTTATGTTATCTGAAAATTCATAAAAATGAACATATTTCCATAGAGAAAGACAATCTCAGATTGAGAAGACAAACTGATGGTTAAGCCAAAGAGAAGGTGTGAGGAATGGATAAATTAGGATACTGGGGTTAACACACATATACTACTACATATAAAATATATAATCCCCAAAGACCTATGGAATAGCAAGTGTGGTCTACTCAACACTCTGTAATAACTGACATGGAAAAGGACCCAAAGATCAATAGATGTATGTATATGTGTAAATGAATAAGGTTCTGTACACCTAGAACAAAAGACATTTTTCAATCAAATTTGCTCTGATAAAAACTACAACTTGAAGACACAAACAAGAATTAAGGAGGCTAAAACTTATGGGGGTTTGTCCTGGCACATT
This sequence comes from Eubalaena glacialis, assembly GCF_028564815.1. Classification (NCBI taxonomy): domain Eukaryota; kingdom Metazoa; phylum Chordata; class Mammalia; order Artiodactyla; family Balaenidae; genus Eubalaena; species Eubalaena glacialis. Next base: position 85,374,782 of record NC_083717.1, read on the forward strand.
CCACTCTAATCTGCAACCTCAAAGCACAACTTGCAGCAAGGTTCTGTTTCCCTAGCAAGCAGAGTTGGCAATGTAGAAATGCTGCCACCCTAAGGCCGTTTCCTCAAACGACAGCTTTAAATCTACTGCTAATGGTCAATAATATTCACAAGGACTGCAGGGCTGTAAATGAATCATGCCCTCAAAAAATATCCTGGGGTAGGGAATGGCCATAAAATTCCAAACGGGGCAAATTTTTCAAGAAGCCAATTTGAAGTTGTGAGGTTAGCTCAATCTTAAAAAAAACATGAAAAGGACATTGATAAAGGCAAAACATCAGGAATTACTAGACGCAGGCAAATCCAATCTACACAAAGGTATCACCTCACACCAGTCAGAATGACCATCAGCAAAAAGTCAACAAACAATAGATGTTGAAGAAGTTGTGGAGAATAGCGTAACCTCTCGGTCTAAGTGGGATGTAAACTGGTAACAGCCAATAATAGGAACAGAATGGCAGTGCGTTTAAAGGTAAAAATTGAGTCACCATATGATCCGCAAGGCCCACTATTGGTCCTGTCACCTGTAAAAGCCAGAATCAAAAAGACACGGGATGGAGAATCGTGTACTGCAGCAGTATTTACAACAGCCAAAACATGGAAGCAAACAAAATGTCCATCAACAGATAAATGGACAAAGAAGAAGTGGTATACGTACCGAATGGAATACTAGACTCAGGAAAAAAATGAACAGTGCCGTTTTCAGGACTACAGATGAGCCTAGAAATAATCATATTAGGTTAAGTAAGTCAAAAGGGAATGACAAATATCCTATGATATCATTTATACATGTTATCCTAAGATTGCTACCAATGAACATATTTCCACAGAAAAAGACACTCACAGACTTATAAAACAAACGAATGGTTAGCCAAAAGGAAAGTTGGGAGGATGGATAAATTAGGACTATGGGGCTAACATACATATACTAATGTATGTTAAATGTATATAAACATAAAACATATAATCTATATGAATTATAGAATCACCAATACATATAAAATATATAATGACAAAACACCTACCAAATACCAAGGGAGGTCTACTCAACATTCTGTAAAACATACATGGTAACAGGATCCAAAGATGAACAGACATATGTAGGAATTATTGCGCAGATTCTGTACAGCCACACAATCACAACACTCTAATCAAATTTACTCCAATAAGAAATAGAAATTAAATTTAAAAAACAAACAAAAGTAAGGAGACATAAACTTTTGGGGGCTTGTCCCAGCACATTCCCCTCTAATTTACAACCTCGGAACACTACGTCCAGGAAGACTCTGTTGCCCTAAAACCAAAAGTTGAGAACGTAATAATGCTGCCGCCTTGTGGCTGTTTCCCACAACAGCAGCTTTAAACCCAGTGCTAGTGGTTGCTTAATAGTCACAAGGATTGCAGGGCTGAAAATGACACCTGCCCTCAAAAAATGCCCTGCTGGAGGGAATAGGCAAGAAAATTCAACACATGACAAATTTTTCAAGAAGTCAATATGAAGAGGGAAGTTGTACTCACTCTTTAAAAAAAAGGAAAAGAAAAAAATGGACACGCCTAAGCTCAGTATAAGGAATTATTAGCCACATGCAAACCCAACCTCCAAAAAGGTTTCAGCTCACACCAGTCAAATGACCATCAGCAGAAAGTCTACAGACTATACATGCTGAAGGGGATTTAGAGAACTGTGTACCATCTAGCTGCTGGTGGGATGTAATGGGTAACAGCACTAACGAAAACTGAATGGAGCTACTTTAAAAGGTAAAAATTGAGCTACCATATGATGCGGCAGGGCACCTTTTGGGCCTATAACCTAAGACCACCAGAATCGGAAAGACAGAGGCAGGCAAATGTGCACTGCAGCAATATTGAAATAGCCAAGACATGGAAGCAAAAATAAGGTCCATAAACAGATGAATGGACAAAGAAGAAGTGGTATATGGACAGAATGGAATATCAGTCACGAAAAAAATAAAAGAATGGCATATGCAGCACCACAGATGAGCCTAGAGATAATCACACAACGTGAAGTAAGTCCGAATGCAAAAGACAAATGTCCTATGATATCACTTATGTTATCTGAAAATTCATAAAAATGAACATGTTTCCATAGAGAAAGACAATCTCAGATTGAGAAGACAAACTGATGGTTAAGCCAAAGAGAAGGTGTGAGGAATGGATAAATTAGGATACTGGGGTTAACACACATATACTACTACATATAAAATATATAATCCCCAAAGACCTATGGAATAGCAAGTGTGGTCTACTCAACACTCTGTAATAACTGACATGGAAAAGGACCCAAAGATCAATAGATGTATGTATATGTGTAAATGAACAAGGTTCTGTACACCTAGAACAAAAGACATTTTTCAATCAAATTTGCTTGATAGAAACTACAACTTGAAGACACAAACAAGAATTAAGGAGGCTAAAACTTATGGGGGTTTGTCCTGGCACATTCCACTCTAATCTGCAACCTCAAAGCACAACTTGCAGCAAGGTTCTGTTTCCCTAGCAAGCAGAGTTGGCAATGTAGAAATGCTGCCACCCTAAGGCCGTTTCCTCAAACGACAGCTTTAAATCTACTGCTAATGGTCAATAATATTCACAAGGACTGCAGGGCTGTAAATGAATCATGCCCTCAAAAAATATCCTGGGGTAGGGAATGGCCATAAAATTCCAAACGGGGCAAATTTTTCAAGAAGCCAATTTGAAGTTGTGAGTTTAGCTCAATCTTAAAAAAACATGAAAAGGACATTGATAAAGGCAAAACATCAGGAATTACTAGACGCAGGCAAATCCAATCTACACAAAGGTATCACCTCACACCAGTCAGAATGACCATCAGCAAAAAGTCAACAAACAATAGATGTTGAAGAAGTTGTGGAGAATAGCGTAACCTCTCGGTCTAAGTGGGATGTAAACTGGTAACAGCCAATAATAGGAACAGAATGGCAGTGCGTTTAAAGGTAAAAATTGAGTCACCATATGATCCGCAAGGCCCACTATTGGTCCTGTCACCTGTAAAAGCCAGAATCAAAAAGACACGGGATGGAGAATCGTGTACTGCAGCAGTATTTACAACAGCCAAAACATGGAAGCAAACAAAATGTCCATCAACAGATAAATGGACAAAGAAGAAGTGGTATACGTACCGAATGGAATACTAGACTCAGGAAAAAAATGAACAGTGCCGTTTTCAGGACTACAGATGAGCCTAGAAATAATCATATTAGGTTAAGTAAGTCAAAAGGGAATGACAAATATCCTATGATATCATTTATACATGTTATCCTAAGATTGCTACCAATGAACATATTTCCACAGAAAAAGACACTCACAGACTTATAAAACAAACGAATGGTTAGCCAAAAGGAAAGTTGGGAGGATGGATAAATTAGGACTATGGGGCTAACATACATATACTAATGTATGTTAAATGTATATAAACATAAAACATATAAACTATATGAATTATAGAATCACCAATACATATAAAATATATAATGACAAAACACCTACCAAATACCAAGGGAGGTCTACTCAACATTCTGTAAAACATACATGGTAACAGGATCCAAAGATGAACAGACATATGTAGGAATTATTGCGCAGATTCTGTACAGCCACACAATCACAACACTCTAATCAAATTTACTCCAATAAGAAATAGAAATTAAATTTAAAAAACAAACAAAAGTAAGGAGACATAAACTTTTGGGGGCTTGTCCCAGCACATTCCCCTCTAATTTACAACCTCGGAACACTACGTCCAGGAAGACTCTGTTGCCCTAAAACCAAAAGTTGAGAACGTAATAATGCTGCCGCCTTGTGGCTGTTTCCCACAACAGCAGCTTTAAAGCCAGTGCTAGTGGTTGCTTAATAGTCACAAGGATTGCAGGGCTGAAAATGACACCTGCCCTCAAAAAATGCCCTGCTGGAGGGAATAGGCAAGAAAATTCAACACATGACAAATTTTTCAAGAAGTCAATATGAAGAGGGAAGTTGTACTCACTCTTTAAAAAAAAGGAAAAGAAAAAAATGGACACGCCTAAAGCGCAGTATAAGGAATTATTAGCCACATGCAAACCCAACCTCCAAAAAGGTTTCAGCTCACACCAGTCAAATGACCATCAGCAGAAAGTCTACAGACTATACATGCTGAAGGGGATTTAGAGAACTGTGTACCATCTAGCTGCTGGTGGGATGTAATGGGTAACAGCACTAACGAAAACTGAATGGAGCTACTTTAAAAGGTAAAAATTGAGCTACCATATGATGCGGCAGGGCACCTTTTGGGCCTATAACCTAAGACCACCAGAATCGGAAAGACAGAGGCAGGCAAATGGGCACTGCAGCAATATTGAAATAGCCAAGATATGGAAGCAAAAAAACGGTCCAAAAACAAATGAATGGACAAAGGAAAAGTGGTATACGGACAGAATGGAATAGTAACCTCGGTAAAAAAATGAACAATGCCATTTTGAGGAATACAGATGAGCCTAGAAATGATCATATTAGGTTAAGTAAGTCAAAAGGGAATGACAAATATCCTATGATATCATTTATACATGTTATCCTAAGACTGCTACCAATGAACACATTTCCACAAAAAAAGACAACACACACTTATACAACAAACTAATGGTTAACCAAAATGAAAGGTGGGAGGATGGATAAATTAGGATTATGGGGCTAACATACATATACTAAGGTTTGTTAAATGTATATAAACATATAATATATAAACTCTATGAATTATATAATCACCAATACATATAAAGTATATAATGAGAAAACAGCTACCAAATACCGAGGGAGGTCTACTCAACATTCTGAATATCATACATCGTAACAGGATCCGAAGATGAACAGACATATATATGAATGATTGAGCACATTCTGTACAGCCAGACAATCACAACACTCTAATCAAAATTACTCTGATAAGAAATATAAATTAAATTTCAAAAAACAAACATTACTAAGGAGACATAAACTTCTGGGGGCTTGTCCCAGCACATTCCCCTCTAATTTACAACCTCGGAACACTACTTCCAGGAAGATTTTGTTACCCTAGTAACAAGAGGTGAGAATGTAATAATGCTGCCGCCTTGTGGCTGTTTCCCACAACAGCAGCTTTAAACCCAGTGCTAATGGTTGCTTAATAGTCACAAGGACTGCAGGGCTGTAAATGACAGCTGCCCACAAAAAATGCCCTGGGGTAGGGAATAGGCAAGGAAATTCAACACATGACAAATTTTTGAAGACGGCAATATGAAGAGGGAAGTTGTACTCAATCTTTAAAAAAAAGGAGAAGAACAAAAAAGGGCATGCCTAAAGCTCAGTATAAGGAATTATTAGCCACATGCAAATCCAACCTCCAAAAAGATTTCAGCTCACACCAGTGAAATGACCATCAGCAAAAAGTCTACAAACTATAAATGCTGAAGTGGTTTTAGAGAACTCTGTACCTTCTAGCTGCTGGTGGGATGTAATGGGTAACAGCACTAATGAAAACTGAATGGAGCTGCTTTAAAAGGTAAAAATTGAGCTACCATATGATGCGGCAGGGCACCTTTTGGGCCTATAACCTAAGACCACCAGAATCGGAAAGACAGAGGCAGGCAAATGTGCACTGCAGCAATATTGAAATAGCCAAGACATGGAAGCAAAAATAAGGTCCATAAACAGATGAATGGACAAAGAAGAAGTGGTATATGGACAGAATGGAATATCAGTCACGAAAAAAATAAAAGAATGGCATATGCAGCACCACAGATGAGCCTAGAGATAATCACACAACGTGAAGTAAGTCCGAATGCAAAAGACAAATGTCCTATGATATCACTTATGTTATCTGAAAATTCATAAAAATGAACATATTTCCATAGAGAAAGACAATCTCAGATTGAGAAGACAAACTGATGGTTAAGCCAAAGAGAAGGTGTGAGGAATGGATAAATTAGGATACTGGGGTTAACACACATATACTACTACATATAAAATATATAATCCCCAAAGACCTATGGAATAGCAAGTGTGGTCTACTCAACACTCTGTAATAACTGACATGGAAAAGGACCCAAAGATCAATAGATGTATGTATATGTGTAAATGAACAAGGTTCTGTACACCTAGAACAAAAGACATTTTTCAATCAAATTTGCTTGATAGAAACTACAACTTGAAGACACAAACAAGAATTAAGGAGGCTAAAACTTATGGGGGTTTGTCCTGGCACATTCCACTCTAATCTGCAACCTCAAAGCACAACTTGCAGCAAGGTTCTGTTTCCCTAGCAAGCAGAGTTGGCAATGTAGAAATGCTGCCACCCTAAGGCCGTTTCCTCAAACGACAGCTTTAAATCTACTGCTAATGGTCAATAATATTCACAAGGACTGCAGGGCTGTAAATGAATCATGCCCTCAAAAAATATCCTGGGGTAGGGAATGGCCATAAAATTCCAAACGGGGCAAATTTTTCAAGAAGCCAATTTGAAGTTGTGAGTTTAGCTCAATCTTAAAAAAACATGAAAAGGACATTGATAAAGGCAAAACATCAGGAATTACTAGACGCAGGCAAATCCAATCTACACAAAGGTATCACCTCACACCAGTCAGAATGACCATCAGCAAAAAGTCAACAAACAATAGATGTTGAAGAAGTTGTGGAGAATAGCGTAACCTCTCGGTCTAAGTGGGATGTAAACTGGTAACAGCCAATAATAGGAACAGAATGGCAGTGCGTTTAAAGGTAAAAATTGAGTCACCATATGATCCGCAAGGCCCACTATTGGTCCTGTCACCTGTAAAAGCCAGAATCAAAAAGACACGGGATGGAGAATCGTGTACTGCAGCAGTATTTACAACAGCCAAAACATGGAAGCAAACAAAATGTCCATCAACAGATAAATGGACAAAGAAGAAGTGGTATACGTACCGAATGGAATACTAGACTCAGGAAAAAAATGAACAGTGCCGTTTTCAGGACTACAGATGAGCCTAGAAATAATCATATTAGGTTAAGTAAGTCAAAAGGGAATGACAAATATCCTATGATATCATTTATACATGTTATCCTAAGATTGCTACCAATGAACATATTTCCACAGAAAAAGACACTCACAGACTTATAAAACAAACGAATGGTTAGCCAAAAGGAAAGTTGGGAGGATGGATAAATTAGGACTATGGGGCTAACATACATATACTAATGTATGTTAAATGTATATAAACATAAAACATATAAACTATATGAATTATAGAATCACCAATACATATAAAATATATAATGACAAAACACCTACCAAATACCAAGGGAGGTCTACTCAACATTCTGTAAAACATACATGGTAACAGGATCCAAAGATGAACAGACATATGTAGGAATTATTGCGCAGATTCTGTACAGCCACACAATCACAACACTCTAATCAAATTTACTCCAATAAGAAATAGAAATTAAATTTAAAAAACAAACAAAAGTAAGGAGACATAAACTTTTGGGGGCTTGTCCCAGCACATTCCCCTCTAATTTACAACCTCGGAACACTACGTCCAGGAAGACTCTGTTGCCCTAAAACCAAAAGTTGAGAACGTAATAATGCTGCCGCCTTGTGGCTGTTTCCCACAACAGCAGCTTTAAACCCAGTGCTAGTGGTTGCTTAATAGTCACAAGGATTGCAGGGCTGAAAATGACACCTGCCCTCAAAAAATGCCCTGCTGGAGGGAATAGGCAAGAAAATTCAACACATGACAAATTTTTCAAGAAGTCAATATGAAGAGGGAAGTTGTACTCACTCTTTAAAAAAAAGGAAAAGAAAAAAATGGACACGCCTAAAGCGCAGTATAAGGAATTATTAGCCACATGCAAACCCAACCTCCAAAAAGGTTTCAGCTCACACCAGTCAAATGACCATCAGCAGAAAGTCTACAGACTATACATGCTGAAGGGGATTTAGAGAACTGTGTACCATCTAGCTGCTGGTGGGATGTAATGGGTAACAGCACTAACGAAAACTGAATGGAGCTACTTTAAAAGGTAAAAATTGAGCTACCATATGATGCGGCAGGGCACCTTTTGGGCCTATAACCTAAGACCACCAGAATCGGAAAGACAGAGGCAGGCAAATGGGCACTGCAGCAATATTGAAATAGCCAAGATATGGAAGCAAAAAAACGGTCCAAAAACAAATGAATGGACAAAGGAAAAGTGGTATACGGACAGAATGGAATAGTAACCTCGGTAAAAAAATGAACAATGCCATTTTGAGGAATACAGATGAGCCTAGAAATGATCATATTAGGTTAAGTAAGTCAAAAGGGAATGACAAATATCCTATGATATCATTTATACATGTTATCCTAAGACTGCTACCAATGAACACATTTCCACAAAAAAAGACAACACACACTTATACAACAAACTAATGGTTAACCAAAATGAAAGGTGGGAGGATGGATAAATTAGGATTATGGGGCTAACATACATATACTAAGGTTTGTTAAATGTATATAAACATATAATATATAAACTCTATGAATTATATAATCACCAATACATATAAAGTATATAATGAGAAAACAGCTACCAAATACCGAGGGAGGTCTACTCAACATTCTGAATATCATACATCGTAACAGGATCCGAAGATGAACAGACATATATATGAATGATTGAGCACATTCTGTACAGCCAGACAATCACAACACTCTAATCAAAATTACTCTGATAAGAAATATAAATTAAATTTCAAAAAACAAACATTACTAAGGAGACATAAACTTCTGGGGGCTTGTCCCAGCACATTCCCCTCTAATTTACAACCTCGGAACACTACTTCCAGGAAGATTTTGTTACCCTAGTAACAAGAGGTGAGAATGTAATAATGCTGCCGCCTTGTGGCTGTTTCCCACAACAGCAGCTTTAAACCCAGTGCTAATGGTTGCTTAATAGTCACAAGGACTGCAGGGCTGTAAATGACAGCTGCCCACAAAAAATGCCCTGGGGTAGGGAATAGGCAAGGAAATTCAACACATGACAAATTTTTGAAGACGGCAATATGAAGAGGGAAGTTGTACTCAATCTTTAAAAAAAAGGAGAAGAACAAAAAAGGGCATGCCTAAAGCTCAGTATAAGGAATTATTAGCCACATGCAAATCCAACCTCCAAAAAGATTTCAGCTCACACCAGTGAAATGACCATCAGCAAAAAGTCTACAAACTATAAATGCTGAAGTGGTTTTAGAGAACTCTGTACCTTCTAGCTGCTGGTGGGATGTAATGGGTAACAGCACTAATGAAAACTGAATGGAGCTGCTTTAAAAGGTAAAAATTGAGCTACCATATGATGCGGCAGGGCACCTTTTGGGCCTATAACCTAAGACCACCAGAATCGGAAAGACAGAGGCAGGCAAATGTGCACTGCAGCAATATTGAAATAGCCAAGACATGGAAGCAAAAATAAGGTCCATAAACAGATGAATGGACAAAGAAGAAGTGGTATATGGACAGAATGGAATATCAGTCACGAAAAAAATAAAAGAATGGCATATGCAGCACCACAGATGAGCCTAGAGATAATCACACAACGTGAAGTAAGTCCGAATGCAAAAGACAAATGTCCTATGATATCACTTATGTTATCTGAAAATTCATAAAAATGAACATATTTCCATAGAGAAAGACAATCTCAGATTGAGAAGACAAACTGATGGTTAAGCCAAAGAGAAGGTGTGAGGAATGGATAAATTAGGATACTGGGGTTAACACACATATACTACTACATATAAAATATATAATCCCCAAAGACCTATGGAATAGCAAGTGTGGTCTACTCAACACTCTGTAATAACTGACATGGAAAAGGACCCAAAGATCAATAGATGTATGTATATGTGTAAATGAATAAGGTTCTGTACACCTAGAACAAAAGACATTTTTCAATCAAATTTGCTCTGATAAAAACTACAACTTGAAGACACAAACAAGAATTAAGGAGGCTAAAACTTATGGGGGTTTGTCCTGGCACATTCCACTCTAATCTGCAACCTCAAAGCACAACTTGCAGCAAGGTTCTGTTTCCCTAGCAAGCAGAGTTGGCAATGTAGAAATGCTGCCACCCTAAGGCCGTTTCCTCAAACGACAGCTTTAAATCTACTGCTAATGGTCAATAATATTCACAAGGACTGCAGGGCTGTAAATGAATCATGCCCTCAAAAAATATCCTGGGGTAGGGAATGGCCATAAAATTCCAAACGGGGCAAATTTTTCAAGAAGCCAATTTGAAGTTGTGAGGTTAGCTCAATCTTAAAAAAAACATGAAAAGGACATTGATAAAGGCAAAACATCAGGAATTACTAGACGCAGGCAAATCCAATCTACACAAAGGTATCACCTCACACCAGTCAGAATGACCATCAGCAAAAAGTCAACAAACAATAGATGTTGAAGAAGTTGTGGAGAATAGCGTAACCTCTCGGTCTAAGTGGGATGTAAACTGGTAACAGCCAATAATAGGAACAGAATGGCAGTGCGTTTAAAGGTAAAAATTGAGTCACCATATGATCCGCAAGGCCCACTATTGGTCCTGTCACCTGTAAAAGCCAGAATCAAAAAGACACGGGATGGAGAATCGTGTACTGCAGCAGTATTTACAACAGCCAAAACATGGAAGCAAACAAAATGTCCATCAACAGATAAATGGACAAAGAAGAAGTGGTATACGTACCGAATGGAATACTAGACTCAGGAAAAAAATGAACAGTGCCGTTTTCAGGACTACAGATGAGCCTAGAAATAATCATATTAGGTTAAGTAAGTCAAAAGGGAATGACAAATATCCTATGATATCATTTATACATGTTATCCTAAGATTGCTACCAATGAACATATTTCCACAGAAAAAGACACTCACAGACTTATAAAACAAACGAATGGTTAGCCAAAAGGAAAGTTGGGAGGATGGATAAATTAGGACTATGGGGCTAACATACATATACTAATGTATGTTAAATGTATATAAACATAAAACATATAATCTATATGAATTATAGAATCACCAATACATATAAAATATATAATGACAAAACACCTACCAAATACCAAGGGAGGTCTACTCAACATTCTGTAAAACATACATGGTAACAGGATCCAAAGATGAACAGACATATGTAGGAATTATTGCGCAGATTCTGTACAGCCACACAATCACAACACTCTAATCAAATTTACTCCAATAAGAAATAGAAATTAAATTTAAAAAACAAACAAAAGTAAGGAGACATAAACTTTTGGGGGCTTGTCCCAGCACATTCCCCTCTAATTTACAACCTCGGAACACTACGTCCAGGAAGACTCTGTTGCCCTAAAACCAAAAGTTGAGAACGTAATAATGCTGCCGCCTTGTGGCTGTTTCCCACAACAGCAGCTTTAAACCCAGTGCTAGTGGTTGCTTAATAGTCACAAGGATTGCAGGGCTGAAAATGACACCTGCCCTCAAAAAATGCCCTGCTGGAGGGAATAGGCAAGAAAATTCAACACATGACAAATTTTTCAAGAAGTCAATATGAAGAGGGAAGTTGTACTCACTCTTTAAAAAAAAGGAAAAGAAAAAAATGGACACGCCTAAGCTCAGTATAAGGAATTATTAGCCACATGCAAACCCAACCTCCAAAAAGGTTTCAGCTCACACCAGTCAAATGACCATCAGCAGAAAGTCTACAGACTATACATGCTGAAGGGGATTTAGAGAACTGTGTACCATCTAGCTGCTGGTGGGATGTAATGGGTAACAGCACTAACGAAAACTGAATGGAGCTACTTTAAAAGGTAAAAATTGAGCTACCATATGATGCGGCAGGGCACCTTTTGGGCCTATAACCTAAGACCACCAGAATCGGAAAGACAGAGGCAGGCAAATGTGCACTGCAGCAATATTGAAATAGCCAAGACATGGAAGCAAAAATAAGGTCCATAAACAGATGAATGGACAAAGAAGAAGTGGTATATGGACAGAATGGAATATCAGTCACGAAAAAAATAAAAGAATGGCATATGCAGCACCACAGATGAGCCTAGAGATAATCACACAACGTGAAGTAAGTCCGAATGCAAAAGACAAATGTCCTATGATATCACTTATGTTATCTGAAAATTCATAAAAATGAACATGTTTCCATAGAGAAAGACAATCTCAGATTGAGAAGACAAACTGATGGTTAAGCCAAAGAGAAGGTGTGAGGAATGGATAAATTAGGATACTGGGGTTAACACACATATACTACTACATATAAAATATATAATCCCCAAAGACCTATGGAATAGCAAGTGTGGTCTACTCAACACTCTGTAATAACTGACATGGAAAAGGACCCAAAGATCAATAGATGTATGTATATGTGTAAATGAACAAGGTTCTGTACACCTAGAACAAAAGACATTTTTCAATCAAATTTGCTTGATAGAAACTACAACTTGAAGACACAAACAAGAATTAAGGAGGCTAAAACTTATGGGGGTTTGTCCTGGCACATTCCACTCTAATCTGCAACCTCAAAGCACAACTTGCAGCAAGGTTCTGTTTCCCTAGCAAGCAGAGTTGGCAATGTAGAAATGCTGCCACCCTAAGGCCGTTTCCTCAAACGACAGCTTTAAATCTACTGCTAATGGTCAATAATATTCACAAGGACTGCAGGGCTGTAAATGAATCATGCCCTCAAAAAATATCCTGGGGTAGGGAATGGCCATAAAATTCCAAACGGGGCAAATTTTTCAAGAAGCCAATTTGAAGTTGTGAGTTTAGCTCAATCTTAAAAAAACATGAAAAGGACATTGATAAAGGCAAAACATCAGGAATTACTAGACGCAGGCAAATCCAATCTACACAAAGGTATCACCTCACACCAGTCAGAATGACCATCAGCAAAAAGTCAACAAACAATAGATGTTGAAGAAGTTGTGGAGAATAGCGTAACCTCTCGGTCTAAGTGGGATGTAAACTGGTAACAGCCAATAATAGGAACAGAATGGCAGTGCGTTTAAAGGTAAAAATTGAGTCACCATATGATCCGCAAGGCCCACTATTGGTCCTGTCACCTGTAAAAGCCAGAATCAAAAAGACACGGGATGGAGAATCGTGTACTGCAGCAGTATTTACAACAGCCAAAACATGGAAGCAAACAAAATGTCCATCAACAGATAAATGGACAAAGAAGAAGTGGTATACGTACCGAATGGAATACTAGACTCAGGAAAAAAATGAACAGTGCCGTTTTCAGGACTACAGATGAGCCTAGAAATAATCATATTAGGTTAAGTAAGTCAAAAGGGAATGACAAATATCCTATGATATCATTTATACATGTTATCCTAAGATTGCTACCAATGAACATATTTCCACAGAAAAAGACACTCACAGACTTATAAAACAAACGAATGGTTAGCCAAAAGGAAAGTTGGGAGGATGGATAAATTAGGACTATGGGGCTAACATACATATACTAATGTATGTTAAATGTATATAAACATAAAACATATAAACTATATGAATTATAGAATCACCAATACATATAAAATATATAATGACAAAACACCTACCAAATACCAAGGGAGGTCTACTCAACATTCTGTAAAACATACATGGTAACAGGATCCAAAGATGAACAGACATATGTAGGAATTATTGCGCAGATTCTGTACAGCCACACAATCACAACACTCTAATCAAATTTACTCCAATAAGAAATAGAAATTAAATTTAAAAAACAAACAAAAGTAAGGAGACATAAACTTTTGGGGGCTTGTCCCAGCACATTCCCCTCTAATTTACAACCTCGGAACACTACGTCCAGGAAGACTCTGTTGCCCTAAAACCAAAAGTTGAGAACGTAATAATGCTGCCGCCTTGTGGCTGTTTCCCACAACAGCAGCTTTAAACCCAGTGCTAGTGGTTGCTTAATAGTCACAAGGATTGCAGGGCTGAAAATGACACCTGCCCTCAAAAAATGCCCTGCTGGAGGGAATAGGCAAGAAAATTCAACACATGACAAATTTTTCAAGAAGTCAATATGAAGAGGGAAGTTGTACTCACTCTTTAAAAAAAAGGAAAAGAAAAAAATGGACACGCCTAAGCTCAGTATAAGGAATTATTAGCCACATGCAAACCCAACCTCCAAAAAGGTTTCAGCTCACACCAGTCAAATGACCATCAGCAGAAAGTCTACAGACTATACATGCTGAAGGGGATTTAGAGAACTGTGTACCATCTAGCTGCTGGTGGGATGTAATGGGTAACAGCACTAACGAAAACTGAATGGAGCTACTTTAAAAGGTAAAAATTGAGCTACCATATGATGCGGCAGGGCACCTTTTGGGCCTATAACCTAAGACCACCAGAATCGGAAAGACAGAGGCAGGCAAATGTGCACTGCAGCAATATTGAAATAGCCAAGACATGGAAGCAAAAATAAGGTCCATAAACAGATGAATGGACAAAGAAGAAGTGGTATATGGACAGAATGGAATATCAGTCACGAAAAAAATAAAAGAATGGCATATGCAGCACCACAGATGAGCCTAGAGATAATCACACAACGTGAAGTAAGTCCGAATGCAAAAGACAAATGTCCTATGATATCACTTATGTTATCTGAAAATTCATAAAAATGAACATGTTTCCATAGAGAAAGACAATCTCAGATTGAGAAGACAAACTGATGGTTAAGCCAAAGAGAAGGTGTGAGGAATGGATAAATTAGGATACTGGGGTTAACACACATATACTACTACATATAAAATATATAATCCCCAAAGACCTATGGAATAGCAAGTGTGGTCTACTCAACACTCTGTAATAACTGACATGGAAAAGGACCCAAAGATCAATAGATGTATGTATATGTGTAAATGAACAAGGTTCTGTACACCTAGAACAAAAGACATTTTTCAATCAAATTTGCTTGATAGAAACTACAACTTGAAGACACAAACAAGAATTAAGGAGGCTAAAACTTATGGGGGTTTGTCCTGGCACATTCCACTCTAATCTGCAACCTCAAAGCACAACTTGCAGCAAGGTTCTGTTTCCCTAGCAAGCAGAGTTGGCAATGTAGAAATGCTGCCACCCTAAGGCCGTTTCCTCAAACGACAGCTTTAAATCTACTGCTAATGGTCAATAATATTCACAAGGACTGCAGGGCTGTAAATGAATCATGCCCTCAAAAAATATCCTGGGGTAGGGAATGGCCATAAAATTCCAAACGGGGCAAATTTTTCAAGAAGCCAATTTGAAGTTGTGAGTTTAGCTCAATCTTAAAAAAACATGAAAAGGACATTGATAAAGGCAAAACATCAGGAATTACTAGACGCAGGCAAATCCAATCTACACAAAGGTATCACCTCACACCAGTCAGAATGACCATCAGCAAAAAGTC
Source organism: Eubalaena glacialis (assembly GCF_028564815.1). Taxonomy (NCBI): domain Eukaryota; kingdom Metazoa; phylum Chordata; class Mammalia; order Artiodactyla; family Balaenidae; genus Eubalaena; species Eubalaena glacialis. The sequence continues at coordinate 85,390,256 of NC_083717.1, forward strand.
AACAAACAATAGATGTTGAAGAAGTTGTGGAGAATAGCGTAACCTCTCGGTCTAAGTGGGATGTAAACTGGTAACAGCCAATAATAGGAACAGAATGGCAGTGCGTTTAAAGGTAAAAATTGAGTCACCATATGATCCGCAAGGCCCACTATTGGTCCTGTCACCTGTAAAAGCCAGAATCAAAAAGACACGGGATGGAGAATCGTGTACTGCAGCAGTATTTACAACAGCCAAAACATGGAAGCAAACAAAATGTCCATCAACAGATAAATGGACAAAGAAGAAGTGGTATACGTACCGAATGGAATACTAGACTCAGGAAAAAAATGAACAGTGCCGTTTTCAGGACTACAGATGAGCCTAGAAATAATCATATTAGGTTAAGTAAGTCAAAAGGGAATGACAAATATCCTATGATATCATTTATACATGTTATCCTAAGATTGCTACCAATGAACATATTTCCACAGAAAAAGACACTCACAGACTTATAAAACAAACGAATGGTTAGCCAAAAGGAAAGTTGGGAGGATGGATAAATTAGGACTATGGGGCTAACATACATATACTAATGTATGTTAAATGTATATAAACATAAAACATATAAACTATATGAATTATAGAATCACCAATACATATAAAATATATAATGACAAAACACCTACCAAATACCAAGGGAGGTCTACTCAACATTCTGTAAAACATACATGGTAACAGGATCCAAAGATGAACAGACATATGTAGGAATTATTGCGCAGATTCTGTACAGCCACACAATCACAACACTCTAATCAAATTTACTCCAATAAGAAATAGAAATTAAATTTAAAAAACAAACAAAAGTAAGGAGACATAAACTTTTGGGGGCTTGTCCCAGCACATTCCCCTCTAATTTACAACCTCGGAACACTACGTCCAGGAAGACTCTGTTGCCCTAAAACCAAAAGTTGAGAACGTAATAATGCTGCCGCCTTGTGGCTGTTTCCCACAACAGCAGCTTTAAAGCCAGTGCTAGTGGTTGCTTAATAGTCACAAGGATTGCAGGGCTGAAAATGACACCTGCCCTCAAAAAATGCCCTGCTGGAGGGAATAGGCAAGAAAATTCAACACATGACAAATTTTTCAAGAAGTCAATATGAAGAGGGAAGTTGTACTCACTCTTTAAAAAAAAGGAAAAGAAAAAAATGGACACGCCTAAAGCGCAGTATAAGGAATTATTAGCCACATGCAAACCCAACCTCCAAAAAGGTTTCAGCTCACACCAGTCAAATGACCATCAGCAGAAAGTCTACAGACTATACATGCTGAAGGGGATTTAGAGAACTGTGTACCATCTAGCTGCTGGTGGGATGTAATGGGTAACAGCACTAACGAAAACTGAATGGAGCTACTTTAAAAGGTAAAAATTGAGCTACCATATGATGCGGCAGGGCACCTTTTGGGCCTATAACCTAAGACCACCAGAATCGGAAAGACAGAGGCAGGCAAATGGGCACTGCAGCAATATTGAAATAGCCAAGATATGGAAGCAAAAAAACGGTCCAAAAACAAATGAATGGACAAAGGAAAAGTGGTATACGGACAGAATGGAATAGTAACCTCGGTAAAAAAATGAACAATGCCATTTTGAGGAATACAGATGAGCCTAGAAATGATCATATTAGGTTAAGTAAGTCAAAAGGGAATGACAAATATCCTATGATATCATTTATACATGTTATCCTAAGACTGCTACCAATGAACACATTTCCACAAAAAAAGACAACACACACTTATACAACAAACTAATGGTTAACCAAAATGAAAGGTGGGAGGATGGATAAATTAGGATTATGGGGCTAACATACATATACTAAGGTTTGTTAAATGTATATAAACATATAATATATAAACTCTATGAATTATATAATCACCAATACATATAAAGTATATAATGAGAAAACAGCTACCAAATACCGAGGGAGGTCTACTCAACATTCTGAATATCATACATCGTAACAGGATCCGAAGATGAACAGACATATATATGAATGATTGAGCACATTCTGTACAGCCAGACAATCACAACACTCTAATCAAAATTACTCTGATAAGAAATATAAATTAAATTTCAAAAAACAAACATTACTAAGGAGACATAAACTTCTGGGGGCTTGTCCCAGCACATTCCCCTCTAATTTACAACCTCGGAACACTACTTCCAGGAAGATTTTGTTACCCTAGTAACAAGAGGTGAGAATGTAATAATGCTGCCGCCTTGTGGCTGTTTCCCACAACAGCAGCTTTAAACCCAGTGCTAATGGTTGCTTAATAGTCACAAGGACTGCAGGGCTGTAAATGACAGCTGCCCACAAAAAATGCCCTGGGGTAGGGAATAGGCAAGGAAATTCAACACATGACAAATTTTTGAAGACGGCAATATGAAGAGGGAAGTTGTACTCAATCTTTAAAAAAAAGGAGAAGAACAAAAAAGGGCATGCCTAAAGCTCAGTATAAGGAATTATTAGCCACATGCAAATCCAACCTCCAAAAAGATTTCAGCTCACACCAGTGAAATGACCATCAGCAAAAAGTCTACAAACTATAAATGCTGAAGTGGTTTTAGAGAACTCTGTACCTTCTAGCTGCTGGTGGGATGTAATGGGTAACAGCACTAATGAAAACTGAATGGAGCTGCTTTAAAAGGTAAAAATTGAGCTACCATATGATGCGGCAGGGCACCTTTTGGGCCTATAACCTAAGACCACCAGAATCGGAAAGACAGAGGCAGGCAAATGTGCACTGCAGCAATATTGAAATAGCCAAGACATGGAAGCAAAAATAAGGTCCATAAACAGATGAATGGACAAAGAAGAAGTGGTATATGGACAGAATGGAATATCAGTCACGAAAAAAATAAAAGAATGGCATATGCAGCACCACAGATGAGCCTAGAGATAATCACACAACGTGAAGTAAGTCCGAATGCAAAAGACAAATGTCCTATGATATCACTTATGTTATCTGAAAATTCATAAAAATGAACATGTTTCCATAGAGAAAGACAATCTCAGATTGAGAAGACAAACTGATGGTTAAGCCAAAGAGAAGGTGTGAGGAATGGATAAATTAGGATACTGGGGTTAACACACATATACTACTACATATAAAATATATAATCCCCAAAGACCTATGGAATAGCAAGTGTGGTCTACTCAACACTCTGTAATAACTGACATGGAAAAGGACCCAAAGATCAATAGATGTATGTATATGTGTAAATGAACAAGGTTCTGTACACCTAGAACAAAAGACATTTTTCAATCAAATTTGCTTGATAGAAACTACAACTTGAAGACACAAACAAGAATTAAGGAGGCTAAAACTTATGGGGGTTTGTCCTGGCACATTCCACTCTAATCTGCAACCTCAAAGCACAACTTGCAGCAAGGTTCTGTTTCCCTAGCAAGCAGAGTTGGCAATGTAGAAATGCTGCCACCCTAAGGCCGTTTCCTCAAACGACAGCTTTAAATCTACTGCTAATGGTCAATAATATTCACAAGGACTGCAGGGCTGTAAATGAATCATGCCCTCAAAAAATATCCTGGGGTAGGGAATGGCCATAAAATTCCAAACGGGGCAAATTTTTCAAGAAGCCAATTTGAAGTTGTGAGTTTAGCTCAATCTTAAAAAAACATGAAAAGGACATTGATAAAGGCAAAACATCAGGAATTACTAGACGCAGGCAAATCCAATCTACACAAAGGTATCACCTCACACCAGTCAGAATGACCATCAGCAAAAAGTCAACAAACAATAGATGTTGAAGAAGTTGTGGAGAATAGCGTAACCTCTCGGTCTAAGTGGGATGTAAACTGGTAACAGCCAATAATAGGAACAGAATGGCAGTGCGTTTAAAGGTAAAAATTGAGTCACCATATGATCCGCAAGGCCCACTATTGGTCCTGTCACCTGTAAAAGCCAGAATCAAAAAGACACGGGATGGAGAATCGTGTACTGCAGCAGTATTTACAACAGCCAAAACATGGAAGCAAACAAAATGTCCATCAACAGATAAATGGACAAAGAAGAAGTGGTATACGTACCGAATGGAATACTAGACTCAGGAAAAAAATGAACAGTGCCGTTTTCAGGACTACAGATGAGCCTAGAAATAATCATATTAGGTTAAGTAAGTCAAAAGGGAATGACAAATATCCTATGATATCATTTATACATGTTATCCTAAGATTGCTACCAATGAACATATTTCCACAGAAAAAGACACTCACAGACTTATAAAACAAACGAATGGTTAGCCAAAAGGAAAGTTGGGAGGATGGATAAATTAGGACTATGGGGCTAACATACATATACTAATGTATGTTAAATGTATATAAACATAAAACATATAAACTATATGAATTATAGAATCACCAATACATATAAAATATATAATGACAAAACACCTACCAAATACCAAGGGAGGTCTACTCAACATTCTGTAAAACATACATGGTAACAGGATCCAAAGATGAACAGACATATGTAGGAATTATTGCGCAGATTCTGTACAGCCACACAATCACAACACTCTAATCAAATTTACTCCAATAAGAAATAGAAATTAAATTTAAAAAACAAACAAAAGTAAGGAGACATAAACTTTTGGGGGCTTGTCCCAGCACATTCCCCTCTAATTTACAACCTCGGAACACTACGTCCAGGAAGACTCTGTTGCCCTAAAACCAAAAGTTGAGAACGTAATAATGCTGCCGCCTTGTGGCTGTTTCCCACAACAGCAGCTTTAAAGCCAGTGCTAGTGGTTGCTTAATAGTCACAAGGATTGCAGGGCTGAAAATGACACCTGCCCTCAAAAAATGCCCTGCTGGAGGGAATAGGCAAGAAAATTCAACACATGACAAATTTTTCAAGAAGTCAATATGAAGAGGGAAGTTGTACTCACTCTTTAAAAAAAAGGAAAAGAAAAAAATGGACACGCCTAAAGCGCAGTATAAGGAATTATTAGCCACATGCAAACCCAACCTCCAAAAAGGTTTCAGCTCACACCAGTCAAATGACCATCAGCAGAAAGTCTACAGACTATACATGCTGAAGGGGATTTAGAGAACTGTGTACCATCTAGCTGCTGGTGGGATGTAATGGGTAACAGCACTAACGAAAACTGAATGGAGCTACTTTAAAAGGTAAAAATTGAGCTACCATATGATGCGGCAGGGCACCTTTTGGGCCTATAACCTAAGACCACCAGAATCGGAAAGACAGAGGCAGGCAAATGGGCACTGCAGCAATATTGAAATAGCCAAGATATGGAAGCAAAAAAACGGTCCAAAAACAAATGAATGGACAAAGGAAAAGTGGTATACGGACAGAATGGAATAGTAACCTCGGTAAAAAAATGAACAATGCCATTTTGAGGAATACAGATGAGCCTAGAAATGATCATATTAGGTTAAGTAAGTCAAAAGGGAATGACAAATATCCTATGATATCATTTATACATGTTATCCTAAGACTGCTACCAATGAACACATTTCCACAAAAAAAGACAACACACACTTATACAACAAACTAATGGTTAACCAAAATGAAAGGTGGGAGGATGGATAAATTAGGATTATGGGGCTAACATACATATACTAAGGTTTGTTAAATGTATATAAACATATAATATATAAACTCTATGAATTATATAATCACCAATACATATAAAGTATATAATGAGAAAACAGCTACCAAATACCGAGGGAGGTCTACTCAACATTCTGAATATCATACATCGTAACAGGATCCGAAGATGAACAGACATATATATGAATGATTGAGCACATTCTGTACAGCCAGACAATCACAACACTCTAATCAAAATTACTCTGATAAGAAATATAAATTAAATTTCAAAAAACAAACATTACTAAGGAGACATAAACTTCTGGGGGCTTGTCCCAGCACATTCCCCTCTAATTTACAACCTCGGAACACTACTTCCAGGAAGATTTTGTTACCCTAGTAACAAGAGGTGAGAATGTAATAATGCTGCCGCCTTGTGGCTGTTTCCCACAACAGCAGCTTTAAACCCAGTGCTAATGGTTGCTTAATAGTCACAAGGACTGCAGGGCTGTAAATGACAGCTGCCCACAAAAAATGCCCTGGGGTAGGGAATAGGCAAGGAAATTCAACACATGACAAATTTTTGAAGACGGCAATATGAAGAGGGAAGTTGTACTCAATCTTTAAAAAAAAGGAGAAGAACAAAAAAGGGCATGCCTAAAGCTCAGTATAAGGAATTATTAGCCACATGCAAATCCAACCTCCAAAAAGATTTCAGCTCACACCAGTGAAATGACCATCAGCAAAAAGTCTACAAACTATAAATGCTGAAGTGGTTTTAGAGAACTCTGTACCTTCTAGCTGCTGGTGGGATGTAATGGGTAACAGCACTAATGAAAACTGAATGGAGCTGCTTTAAAAGGTAAAAATTGAGCTACCATATGATGCGGCAGGGCACCTTTTGGGCCTATAACCTAAGACCACCAGAATCGGAAAGACAGAGGCAGGCAAATGTGCACTGCAGCAATATTGAAATAGCCAAGACATGGAAGCAAAAATAAGGTCCATAAACAGATGAATGGACAAAGAAGAAGTGGTATATGGACAGAATGGAATATCAGTCACGAAAAAAATAAAAGAATGGCATATGCAGCACCACAGATGAGCCTAGAGATAATCACACAACGTGAAGTAAGTCCGAATGCAAAAGACAAATGTCCTATGATATCACTTATGTTATCTGAAAATTCATAAAAATGAACATATTTCCATAGAGAAAGACAATCTCAGATTGAGAAGACAAACTGATGGTTAAGCCAAAGAGAAGGTGTGAGGAATGGATAAATTAGGATACTGGGGTTAACACACATATACTACTACATATAAAATATATAATCCCCAAAGACCTATGGAATAGCAAGTGTGGTCTACTCAACACTCTGTAATAACTGACATGGAAAAGGACCCAAAGATCAATAGATGTATGTATATGTGTAAATGAACAAGGTTCTGTACACCTAGAACAAAAGACATTTTTCAATCAAATTTGCTTGATAGAAACTACAACTTGAAGACACAAACAAGAATTAAGGAGGCTAAAACTTATGGGGGTTTGTCCTGGCACATTCCACTCTAATCTGCAACCTCAAAGCACAACTTGCAGCAAGGTTCTGTTTCCCTAGCAAGCAGAGTTGGCAATGTAGAAATGCTGCCACCCTAAGGCCGTTTCCTCAAACGACAGCTTTAAATCTACTGCTAATGGTCAATAATATTCACAAGGACTGCAGGGCTGTAAATGAATCATGCCCTCAAAAAATATCCTGGGGTAGGGAATGGCCATAAAATTCCAAACGGGGCAAATTTTTCAAGAAGCCAATTTGAAGTTGTGAGTTTAGCTCAATCTTAAAAAAACATGAAAAGGACATTGATAAAGGCAAAACATCAGGAATTACTAGACGCAGGCAAATCCAATCTACACAAAGGTATCACCTCACACCAGTCAGAATGACCATCAGCAAAAAGTCAACAAACAATAGATGTTGAAGAAGTTGTGGAGAATAGCGTAACCTCTCGGTCTAAGTGGGATGTAAACTGGTAACAGCCAATAATAGGAACAGAATGGCAGTGCGTTTAAAGGTAAAAATTGAGTCACCATATGATCCGCAAGGCCCACTATTGGTCCTGTCACCTGTAAAAGCCAGAATCAAAAAGACACGGGATGGAGAATCGTGTACTGCAGCAGTATTTACAACAGCCAAAACATGGAAGCAAACAAAATGTCCATCAACAGATAAATGGACAAAGAAGAAGTGGTATACGTACCGAATGGAATACTAGACTCAGGAAAAAAATGAACAGTGCCGTTTTCAGGACTACAGATGAGCCTAGAAATAATCATATTAGGTTAAGTAAGTCAAAAGGGAATGACAAATATCCTATGATATCATTTATACATGTTATCCTAAGATTGCTACCAATGAACATATTTCCACAGAAAAAGACACTCACAGACTTATAAAACAAACGAATGGTTAGCCAAAAGGAAAGTTGGGAGGATGGATAAATTAGGACTATGGGGCTAACATACATATACTAATGTATGTTAAATGTATATAAACATAAAACATATAAACTATATGAATTATAGAATCACCAATACATATAAAATATATAATGACAAAACACCTACCAAATACCAAGGGAGGTCTACTCAACATTCTGTAAAACATACATGGTAACAGGATCCAAAGATGAACAGACATATGTAGGAATTATTGCGCAGATTCTGTACAGCCACACAATCACAACACTCTAATCAAATTTACTCCAATAAGAAATAGAAATTAAATTTAAAAAACAAACAAAAGTAAGGAGACATAAACTTTTGGGGGCTTGTCCCAGCACATTCCCCTCTAATTTACAACCTCGGAACACTACGTCCAGGAAGACTCTGTTGCCCTAAAACCAAAAGTTGAGAACGTAATAATGCTGCCGCCTTGTGGCTGTTTCCCACAACAGCAGCTTTAAAGCCAGTGCTAGTGGTTGCTTAATAGTCACAAGGATTGCAGGGCTGAAAATGACACCTGCCCTCAAAAAATGCCCTGCTGGAGGGAATAGGCAAGAAAATTCAACACATGACAAATTTTTCAAGAAGTCAATATGAAGAGGGAAGTTGTACTCACTCTTTAAAAAAAAGGAAAAGAAAAAAATGGACACGCCTAAAGCGCAGTATAAGGAATTATTAGCCACATGCAAACCCAACCTCCAAAAAGGTTTCAGCTCACACCAGTCAAATGACCATCAGCAGAAAGTCTACAGACTATACATGCTGAAGGGGATTTAGAGAACTGTGTACCATCTAGCTGCTGGTGGGATGTAATGGGTAACAGCACTAACGAAAACTGAATGGAGCTACTTTAAAAGGTAAAAATTGAGCTACCATATGATGCGGCAGGGCACCTTTTGGGCCTATAACCTAAGACCACCAGAATCGGAAAGACAGAGGCAGGCAAATGGGCACTGCAGCAATATTGAAATAGCCAAGATATGGAAGCAAAAAAACGGTCCAAAAACAAATGAATGGACAAAGGAAAAGTGGTATACGGACAGAATGGAATAGTAACCTCGGTAAAAAAATGAACAATGCCATTTTGAGGAATACAGATGAGCCTAGAAATGATCATATTAGGTTAAGTAAGTCAAAAGGGAATGACAAATATCCTATGATATCATTTATACATGTTATCCTAAGACTGCTACCAATGAACACATTTCCACAAAAAAAGACAACACACACTTATACAACAAACTAATGGTTAACCAAAATGAAAGGTGGGAGGATGGATAAATTAGGATTATGGGGCTAACATACATATACTAAGGTTTGTTAAATGTATATAAACATATAATATATAAACTCTATGAATTATATAATCACCAATACATATAAAGTATATAATGAGAAAACAGCTACCAAATACCGAGGGAGGTCTACTCAACATTCTGAATATCATACATCGTAACAGGATCCGAAGATGAACAGACATATATATGAATGATTGAGCACATTCTGTACAGCCAGACAATCACAACACTCTAATCAAAATTACTCTGATAAGAAATATAAATTAAATTTCAAAAAACAAACATTACTAAGGAGACATAAACTTCTGGGGGCTTGTCCCAGCACATTCCCCTCTAATTTACAACCTCGGAACACTACTTCCAGGAAGATTTTGTTACCCTAGTAACAAGAGGTGAGAATGTAATAATGCTGCCGCCTTGTGGCTGTTTCCCACAACAGCAGCTTTAAACCCAGTGCTAATGGTTGCTTAATAGTCACAAGGACTGCAGGGCTGTAAATGACAGCTGCCCACAAAAAATGCCCTGGGGTAGGGAATAGGCAAGGAAATTCAACACATGACAAATTTTTGAAGACGGCAATATGAAGAGGGAAGTTGTACTCAATCTTTAAAAAAAAGGAGAAGAACAAAAAAGGGCATGCCTAAAGCTCAGTATAAGGAATTATTAGCCACATGCAAATCCAACCTCCAAAAAGATTTCAGCTCACACCAGTGAAATGACCATCAGCAAAAAGTCTACAAACTATAAATGCTGAAGTGGTTTTAGAGAACTCTGTACCTTCTAGCTGCTGGTGGGATGTAATGGGTAACAGCACTAATGAAAACTGAATGGAGCTGCTTTAAAAGGTAAAAATTGAGCTACCATATGATGCGGCAGGGCACCTTTTGGGCCTATAACCTAAGACCACCAGAATCGGAAAGACAGAGGCAGGCAAATGTGCACTGCAGCAATATTGAAATAGCCAAGACATGGAAGCAAAAATAAGGTCCATAAACAGATGAATGGACAAAGAAGAAGTGGTATATGGACAGAATGGAATATCAGTCACGAAAAAAATAAAAGAATGGCATATGCAGCACCACAGATGAGCCTAGAGATAATCACACAACGTGAAGTAAGTCCGAATGCAAAAGACAAATGTCCTATGATATCACTTATGTTATCTGAAAATTCATAAAAATGAACATATTTCCATAGAGAAAGACAATCTCAGATTGAGAAGACAAACTGATGGTTAAGCCAAAGAGAAGGTGTGAGGAATGGATAAATTAGGATACTGGGGTTAACACACATATACTACTACATATAAAATATATAATCCCCAAAGACCTATGGAATAGCAAGTGTGGTCTACTCAACACTCTGTAATAACTGACATGGAAAAGGACCCAAAGATCAATAGATGTATGTATATGTGTAAATGAACAAGGTTCTGTACACCTAGAACAAAAGACATTTTTCAATCAAATTTGCTTGATAGAAACTACAACTTGAAGACACAAACAAGAATTAAGGAGGCTAAAACTTATGGGGGTTTGTCCTGGCACATTCCACTCTAATCTGCAACCTCAAAGCACAACTTGCAGCAAGGTTCTGTTTCCCTAGCAAGCAGAGTTGGCAATGTAGAAATGCTGCCACCCTAAGGCCGTTTCCTCAAACGACAGCTTTAAATCTACTGCTAATGGTCAATAATATTCACAAGGACTGCAGGGCTGTAAATGAATCATGCCCTCAAAAAATATCCTGGGGTAGGGAATGGCCATAAAATTCCAAACGGGGCAAATTTTTCAAGAAGCCAATTTGAAGTTGTGAGTTTAGCTCAATCTTAAAAAAACATGAAAAGGACATTGATAAAGGCAAAACATCAGGAATTACTAGACGCAGGCAAATCCAATCTACACAAAGGTATCACCTCACACCAGTCAGAATGACCATCAGCAAAAAGTCAACAAACAATAGATGTTGAAGAAGTTGTGGAGAATAGCGTAACCTCTCGGTCTAAGTGGGATGTAAACTGGTAACAGCCAATAATAGGAACAGAATGGCAGTGCGTTTAAAGGTAAAAATTGAGTCACCATATGATCCGCAAGGCCCACTATTGGTCCTGTCACCTGTAAAAGCCAGAATCAAAAAGACACGGGATGGAGAATCGTGTACTGCAGCAGTATTTACAACAGCCAAAACATGGAAGCAAACAAAATGTCCATCAACAGATAAATGGACAAAGAAGAAGTGGTATACGTACCGAATGGAATACTAGACTCAGGAAAAAAATGAACAGTGCCGTTTTCAGGACTACAGATGAGCCTAGAAATAATCATATTAGGTTAAGTAAGTCAAAAGGGAATGACAAATATCCTATGATATCATTTATACATGTTATCCTAAGATTGCTACCAATGAACATATTTCCACAGAAAAAGACACTCACAGACTTATAAAACAAACGAATGGTTAGCCAAAAGGAAAGTTGGGAGGATGGATAAATTAGGACTATGGGGCTAACATACATATACTAATGTATGTTAAATGTATATAAACATAAAACATATAAACTATATGAATTATAGAATCACCAATACATATAAAATATATAATGACAAAACACCTACCAAATACCAAGGGAGGTCTACTCAACATTCTGTAAAACATACATGGTAACAGGATCCAAAGATGAACAGACATATGTAGGAATTATTGCGCAGATTCTGTACAGCCACACAATCACAACACTCTAATCAAATTTACTCCAATAAGAAATAGAAATTAAATTTAAAAAACAAACAAAAGTAAGGAGACATAAACTTTTGGGGGCTTGTCCCAGCACATTCCCCTCTAATTTACAACCTCGGAACACTACGTCCAGGAAGACTCTGTTGCCCTAAAACCAAAAGTTGAGAACGTAATAATGCTGCCGCCTTGTGGCTGTTTCCCACAACAGCAGCTTTAAACCCAGTGCTAGTGGTTGCTTAATAGTCACAAGGATTGCAGGGCTGAAAATGACACCTGCCCTCAAAAAATGCCCTGCTGGAGGGAATAGGCAAGAAAATTCAACACATGACAAATTTTTCAAGAAGTCAATATGAAGAGGGAAGTTGTACTCACTCTTTAAAAAAAAGGAAAAGAAAAAAATGGACACGCCTAAGCTCAGTATAAGGAATTATTAGCCACATGCAAACCCAACCTCCAAAAAGGTTTCAGCTCACACCAGTCAAATGACCATCAGCAGAAAGTCTACAGACTATACATGCTGAAGGGGATTTAGAGAACTGTGTACCATCTAGCTGCTGGTGGGATGTAATGGGTAACAGCACTAACGAAAACTGAATGGAGCTACTTTAAAAGGTAAAAATTGAGCTACCATATGATGCGGCAGGGCACCTTTTGGGCCTATAACCTAAGACCACCAGAATCGGAAAGACAGAGGCAGGCAAATGTGCACTGCAGCAATATTGAAATAGCCAAGACATGGAAGCAAAAATAAGGTCCATAAACAGATGAATGGACAAAGAAGAAGTGGTATATGGACAGAATGGAATATCAGTCACGAAAAAAATAAAAGAATGGCATATGCAGCACCACAGATGAGCCTAGAGATAATCACACAACGTGAAGTAAGTCCGAATGCAAAAGACAAATGTCCTATGATATCACTTATGTTATCTGAAAATTCATAAAAATGAACATGTTTCCATAGAGAAAGACAATCTCAGATTGAGAAGACAAACTGATGGTTAAGCCAAAGAGAAGGTGTGAGGAATGGATAAATTAGGATACTGGGGTTAACACACATATACTACTACATATAAAATATATAATCCCCAAAGACCTATGGAATAGCAAGTGTGGTCTACTCAACACTCTGTAATAACTGACATGGAAAAGGACCCAAAGATCAATAGATGTATGTATATGTGTAAATGAACAAGGTTCTGTACACCTAGAACAAAAGACATTTTTCAATCAAATTTGCTTGATAGAAACTACAACTTGAAGACACAAACAAGAATTAAGGAGGCTAAAACTTATGGGGGTTTGTCCTGGCACATTCCACTCTAATCTGCAACCTCAAAGCACAACTTGCAGCAAGGTTCTGTTTCCCTAGCAAGCAGAGTTGGCAATGTAGAAATGCTGCCACCCTAAGGCCGTTTCCTCAAACGACAGCTTTAAATCTACTGCTAATGGTCAATAATATTCACAAGGACTGCAGGGCTGTAAATGAATCATGCCCTCAAAAAATATCCTGGGGTAGGGAATGGCCATAAAATTCCAAACGGGGCAAATTTTTCAAGAAGCCAATTTGAAGTTGTGAGGTTAGCTCAATCTTAAAAAAACATGAAAAGGACATTGATAAAGGCAAAACATCAGGAATTACTAGACGCAGGCAAATCCAATCTACACAAAGGTATCACCTCACACCAGTCAGAATGACCATCAGCAAAAAGTCAACAAACAATAGATGTTGAAGAAGTTGTGGAGAATAGCGTAACCTCTCGGTCTAAGTGGGATGTAAACTGGTAACAGCCAATAATAGGAACAGAATGGCAGTGCGTTTAAAGGTAAAAATTGAGTCACCATATGATCCGCAAGGCCCACTATTGGTCCTGTCACCTGTAAAAGCCAGAATCAAAAAGACACGGGATGGAGAATCGTGTACTGCAGCAGTATTTACAACAGCCAAAACATGGAAGCAAACAAAATGTCCATCAACAGATAAATGGACAAAGAAGAAGTGGTATACGTACCGAATGGAATACTAGACTCAGGAAAAAAATGAACAGTGCCGTTTTCAGGACTACAGATGAGCCTAGAAATAATCATATTAGGTTAAGTAAGTCAAAAGGGAATGACAAATATCCTATGATATCATTTATACATGTTATCCTAAGATTGCTACCAATGAACATATTTCCACAGAAAAAGACACTCACAGACTTATAAAACAAACGAATGGTTAGCCAAAAGGAAAGTTGGGAGGATGGATAAATTAGGACTATGGGGCTAACATACATATACTAATGTATGTTAAATGTATATAAACATAAAACATATAAACTATATGAATTATAGAATCACCAATACATATAAAATATATAATGACAAAACACCTACCAAATACCAAGGGAGGTCTACTCAACATTCTGTAAAACATACATGGTAACAGGATCCAAAGATGAACAGACATATGTAGGAATTATTGCGCAGATTCTGTACAGCCACACAATCACAACACTCTAATCAAATTTACTCCAATAAGAAATAGAAATTAAATTTAAAAAACAAACAAAAGTAAGGAGACATAAACTTTTGGGGGCTTGTCCCAGCACATTCCCCTCTAATTTACAACCTCGGAACACTACGTCCAGGAAGACTCTGTTGCCCTAAAACCAAAAGTTGAGAACGTAATAATGCTGCCGCCTTGTGGCTGTTTCCCACAACAGCAGCTTTAAAGCCAGTGCTAGTGGTTGCTTAATAGTCACAAGGATTGCAGGGCTGAAAATGACACCTGCCCTCAAAAAATGCCCTGCTGGAGGGAATAGGCAAGAAAATTCAACACATGACAAATTTTTCAAGAAGTCAATATGAAGAGGGAAGTTGTACTCACTCTTTAAAAAAAAGGAAAAGAAAAAAATGGACACGCCTAAAGCGCAGTATAAGGAATTATTAGCCACATGCAAACCCAACCTCCAAAAAGGTTTCAGCTCACACCAGTCAAATGACCATCAGCAGAAAGTCTACAGACTATACATGCTGAAGGGGATTTAGAGAACTGTGTACCATCTAGCTGCTGGTGGGATGTAATGGGTAACAGCACTAACGAAAACTGAATGGAGCTACTTTAAAAGGTAAAAATTGAGCTACCATATGATGCGGCAGGGCACCTTTTGGGCCTATAACCTAAGACCACCAGAATCGGAAAGACAGAGGCAGGCAAATGGGCACTGCAGCAATATTGAAATAGCCAAGATATGGAAGCAAAAAAACGGTCCAAAAACAAATGAATGGACAAAGGAAAAGTGGTATACGGACAGAATGGAATAGTAACCTCGGTAAAAAAATGAACAATGCCATTTTGAGGAATACAGATGAGCCTAGAAATGATCATATTAGGTTAAGTAAGTCAAAAGGGAATGACAAATATCCTATGATATCATTTATACATGTTATCCTAAGACTGCTACCAATGAACACATTTCCACAAAAAAAGACAACACACACTTATACAACAAACTAATGGTTAACCAAAATGAAAGGTGGGAGGATGGATAAATTAGGATTATGGGGCTAACATACATATACTAAGGTTTGTTAAATGTATATAAACATATAATATATAAACTCTATGAATTATATAATCACCAATACATATAAAGTATATAATGAGAAAACAGCTACCAAATACCGAGGGAGGTCTACTCAACATTCTGAATATCATACATCGTAACAGGATCCGAAGATGAACAGACATATATATGAATGATTGAGCACATTCTGTACAGCCAGACAATCACAACACTCTAATCAAAATTACTCTGATAAGAAATATAAATTAAATTTCAAAAAACAAACATTACTAAGGAGACATAAACTTCTGGGGGCTTGTCCCAGCACATTCCCCTCTAATTTACAACCTCGGAACACTACTTCCAGGAAGATTTTGTTACCCTAGTAACAAGAGGTGAGAATGTAATAATGCTGCCGCCTTGTGGCTGTTTCCCACAACAGCAGCTTTAAACCCAGTGCTAATGGTTGCTTAATAGTCACAAGGACTGCAGGGCTGTAAATGACAGCTGCCCACAAAAAATGCCCTGGGGTAGGGAATAGGCAAGGAAATTCAACACATGACAAATTTTTGAAGACGGCAATATGAAGAGGGAAGTTGTACTCAATCTTTAAAAAAAAGGAGAAGAACAAAAAAGGGCATGCCTAAAGCTCAGTATAAGGAATTATTAGCCACATGCAAATCCAACCTCCAAAAAGATTTCAGCTCACACCAGTGAAATGACCATCAGCAAAAAGTCTACAAACTATAAATGCTGAAGTGGTTTTAGAGAACTCTGTACCTTCTAGCTGCTGGTGGGATGTAATGGGTAACAGCACTAATGAAAACTGAATGGAGCTGCTTTAAAAGGTAAAAATTGAGCTACCATATGATGCGGCAGGGCACCTTTTGGGCCTATAACCTAAGACCACCAGAATCGGAAAGACAGAGGCAGGCAAATGTGCACTGCAGCAATATTGAAATAGCCAAGACATGGAAGCAAAAATAAGGTCCATAAACAGATGAATGGACAAAGAAGAAGTGGTATATGGACAGAATGGAATATCAGTCACGAAAAAAATAAAAGAATGGCATATGCAGCACCACAGATGAGCCTAGAGATAATCACACAACGTGAAGTAAGTCCGAATGCAAAAGACAAATGTGCTATGATATCACTTATGTTATCTGAAAATTCATAAAAATGAACATATTTCCATAGAGAAAGACAATCTCAGATTGAGAAGACAAACTGATGGTTAAGCCAAAGAGAAGGTGTGAGGAATGGATAAATTAGGATACTGGGGTTAACACACATATACTACTACATATAAAATATATAATCCCCAAAGACCTATGGAATAGCAAGTGTGGTCTACTCAACACTCTGTAATAACTGACATGGAAAAGGACCCAAAGATCAATAGATGTATGTATATGTGTAAATGAACAAGGTTCTGTACACCTAGAACAAAAGACATTTTTCAATCAAATTTGCTTGATAGAAACTACAACTTGAAGACACAAACAAGAATTAAGGAGGCTAAAACTTATGGGGGTTTGTCCTGGCACATTCCACTCTAATCTGCAACCTCAAAGCACAACTTGCAGCAAGGTTCTGTTTCCCTAGCAAGCAGAGTTGGCAATGTAGAAATGCTGCCACCCTAAGGCCGTTTCCTCAAACGACAGCTTTAAATCTACTGCTAATGGTCAATAATATTCACAAGGACTGCAGGGCTGTAAATGAATCATGCCCTCAAAAAATATCCTGGGGTAGGGAATGGCCATAAAATTCCAAACGGGGCAAATTTTTCAAGAAGCCAATTTGAAGTTGTGAGGTTAGCTCAATCTTAAAAAAACATGAAAAGGACATTGATAAAGGCAAAACATCAGGAATTACTAGACGCAGGCAAATCCAATCTACACAAAGGTATCACCTCACACCAGTCAGAATGACCATCAGCAAAAAGTCAACAAACAATAGATGTTGAAGAAGTTGTGGAGAATAGCGTAACCTCTCGGTCTAAGTGGGATGTAAACTGGTAACAGCCAATAATAGGAACAGAATGGCAGTGCGTTTAAAGGTAAAAATTGAGTCACCATATGATCCGCAAGGCCCACTATGGGTCCTGTCACCTGTAAAAGCCAGAATCAAAAAGACACGGGATGGAGAATCGTGTACTGCAGCAGTATTTACAACAGCCAAAACATGGAAGCAAACAAAATGTCCATCAACAGATAAATGGACAAAGAAGAAGTGGTATACGTACCGAATGGAATACTAGACTCAGGAAAAAAATGAACAGTGCCGTTTTCAGGACTACAGATGAGCCTAGAAATAATCATATTAGGTTAAGTAAGTCAAAAGGGAATGACAAATATCCTATGATATCATTTATACATGTTATCCTAAGATTGCTACCAATGAACATATTTCCACAGAAAAAGACACTCACAGACTTATAAAACAAACGAATGGTTAGCCAAAAGGAAAGTTGGGAGGATGGATAAATTAGGACTATGGGGCTAACATACATATACTAATGTATGTTAAATGTATATAAACATAAAACATATAAACTATATGAATTATAGAATCACCAATACATATAAAATATATAATGACAAAACACCTACCAAATACCAAGGGAGGTCTACTCAACATTCTGTAAAACATACATGGTAACAGGATCCAAAGATGAACAGACATATGTAGGAATTATTGCGCAGATTCTGTACAGCCACACAATCACAACACTCTAATCAAATTTACTCCAATAAGAAATAGAGATTAAATTTAAAAAACAAACAAAAGTAAGGAGACATAAACTTTTGGGGGCTTGTCCCAGCACATTCCCCTCTAATTTACAACCTCGGAACACTACGTCCAGGAAGACTCTGTTGCCCTAAAACCAAAAGTTGAGAACGTAATAATGCTGCCGCCTTGTGGCTGTTTCCCACAACAGCAGCTTTAAAGCCAGTGCTAGTGGTTGCTTAATAGTCACAAGGATTGCAGGGCTGAAAATGACACCTGCCCTCAAAAAATGCCCTGCTGGAGGGAATAGGCAAGAAAATTCAACACATGACAAATTTTTCAAGAAGTCAATATGAAGAGGGAAGTTGTACTCACTCTTTAAAAAAAAGGAAAAGAAAAAAATGGACACGCCTAAAGCTCAGTATAAGGAATTATTAGCCACATGCAAACCCAACCTCCAAAAAGGTTTCAGCTCACACCAGTCAAATGACCATCAGCAGAAAGTCTACAGACTATACATGCTGAAGGGGATTTAGAGAACTGTGTACCATCTAGCTGCTGGTGGGATGTAATGGGTAACAGCACTAACGAAAACTGAATGGAGCTACTTTAAAAGGTAAAAATTGAGCTACCATATGATGCGGCAGGGCACCTTTTGGGCCTATAACCTAAGACCACCAGAATCGGAAAGACAGAGGCAGGCAAATGGGCACTGCAGCAATATTGAAATAGCCAAGATATGGAAGCAAAAAAACGGTCCAAAAACAAATGAATGGACAAAGGAAAAGTGGTATACGGACAGAATGGAATAGTAACCTCGGTAAAAAAATGAACAATGCCATTTTGAGGAATACAGATGAGCCTAGAAATGATCATATTAGGTTAAGTAAGTCAAAAGGGAATGACAAATATCCTATGATATCATTTATACATGTTATCCTAAGACTGCTACCAATGAACACATTTCCACAAAAAAAGACAACACACACTTATACAACAAACTAATGGTTAACCAAAATGAAAGGTGGGAGGATGGATAAATTAGGATTATGGGGCTAACATACATATACTAAGGTTTGTTAAATGTATATAAACATATAATATATAAACTCTATGAATTATATAATCACCAATACATATAAAGTATATAATGAGAAAACAGCTACCAAATACCGAGGGAGGTCTACTCAACATTCTGAATATCATACATCGTAACAGGATCCGAAGATGAACAGACATATATATGAATGATTGAGCACATTCTGTACAGCCAGACAATCACAACACTCTAATCAAAATTACTCTGATAAGAAATATAAATTAAATTTCAAAAAACAAACATTACTAAGGAGACATAAACTTCTGGGGGCTTGTCCCAGCACATTCCCCTCTAATTTACAACCTCGGAACACTACTTCCAGGAAGATTTTGTTACCCTAGTAACAAGAGGTGAGAATGTAATAATGCTGCCGCCTTGTGGCTGTTTCCCACAACAGCAGCTTTAAACCCAGTGCTAATGGTTGCTTAATAGTCACAAGGACTGCAGGGCTGTAAATGACAGCTGCCCACAAAAAATGCCCTGGGGTAGGGAATAGGCAAGGAAATTCAACACATGACAAATTTTTGAAGACGGCAATATGAAGAGGGAAGTTGTACTCAATCTTTAAAAAAAAGGAGAAGAAAAAAAAAGGGCATGCCTAAAGCTCAGTATAAGGAATTATTAGCCACATGCAAATCCAACCTCCAAAAAGATTTCAGCTCACACCAGTGAAATGACCATCAGCAAAAAGTCTACAAACTATAAATGTTGAAGTGGTTTTAGAGAACTCTGTACCTTCTAGCTGCTGGTGGGATGTAATGGGTAACAGCACTAATGAAAACTGAATGGAGCTGCTTTAAAAGGTAAAAATTGAGCTACCATATGATGCGGCAGGGCACCTTTTGGGCCTATAACCTAAGACCACCAGAATCGGAAAGACAGAGGCAGGCAAATGTGCACTGCAGCAATATTGAAATAGCCAAGACATGGAAGCAAAAATAAGGTCCATAAACAGATGAATGGACAAAGAAGAAGTGGTATATGGACAGAATGGAATATCAGTCACGAAAAAAATAAAAGAATGGCATATGCAGCATCACAGATGAGCCTAGAGATAATCACACAACGTGAAGTAAGTCCGAATGCAAGAGACAAATGTCCTATGATATCACTTATGTTATCTGAAAATTCATAAAAATGAACATATTTCCATAGAGAAAGACAATCTCAGATTGAGAAGACAAACTGATGGTTAAGCCAAAGAGAAGGTGTGAGGAATGGATAAATTAGGATACTGGGGTTAACACACATATACTACTACATATAAAATATATAATCCCCAAAGACCTATGGAATAGCAAGTGTGGTCTACTCAACACTCTGTAATAACTGACATGGAAAAGGACCCAAAGATCAATAGATGTATGTATATGTGTAAATGAACAAGGTTCTGTACACCTAGAACAAAAGACATTTTTCAATCAAATTTGCTTGATAGAAACTACAACTTGAAGACACAAACAAGAATTAAGGAGGCTAAAACTTATGGGGGTTTGTCCTGGCACATTCCACTCTAATCTGCAACCTCAAAGCACAACTTGCAGCAAGGTTCTGTTTCCCTAGCAAGCAGAGTTGGCAATGTAGAAGTGCTGCCACCCTAAGGCCGTTTCCTCAAACGACAGCTTTAAATCTACTGCTAATGGTCAATAATATTCACAAGGACTGCAGGGCTGTAAATGAATCATGCCCTCAAAAAATATCCTGGGGTAGGGAATGGCCATAAAATTCCAAACGGGGCAAATTTTTCAAGAAGCCAATTTGAAGTTGTGAGGTTAGCTCAATCTTAAAAAAACATGAAAAGGACATTGATAAAGGCAAAACATCAGGAATTACTAGACGCAGGCAAATCCAATCTACACAAAGGTATCACCTCACACCAGTCAGAATGACCATCAGCAAAAAGTCAACAAACAATAGATGTTGAAGAAGTTGTGGAGAATAGCGTAACCTCTCGGTCTAAGTGGGATGTAAACTGGTAACAGCCAATAATAGGAACAGAATGGCAGTGCGTTTAAAGGTAAAAATTGAGTCACCATATGATCCGCAAGGCCCACTATTGGTCCTGTCACCTGTAAAAGCCAGAATCAAAAAGACACGGGATGGAGAATCGTGTACTGCAGCAGTATTTACAACAGCCAAAACATGGAAGCAAACAAAATGTCCATCAACAGATAAATGGACAAAGAAGAAGTGGTATACGTACCGAATGGAATACTAGACTCAGGAAAAAAATGAACAGTGCCGTTTTCAGGACTACAGATGAGCCTAGAAATAATCATATTAGGTTAAGTAAGTCAAAAGGGAATGACAAATATCCTATGATATCATTTATACATGTTATCCTAAGATTGCTACCAATGAACATATTTCCACAGAAAAAGACACTCACAGACTTATAAAACAAACGAATGGTTAGCCAAAAGGAAAGTTGGGAGGATGGATAAATTAGGACTATGGGGCTAACATACATATACTAATGTATGTTAAATGTATATAAACATAAAACATATAAACTATATGAATTATAGAATCACCAATACATATAAAATATATAATGACAAAACACCTACCAAATACCAAGGGAGGTCTACTCAACATTCTGTAAAACATACATGGTAACAGGATCCAAAGATGAACAGACATATGTAGGAATTATTGCGCAGATTCTGTACAGCCACACAATCACAACACTCTAATCAAATTTACTCCAATAAGAAATAGAAATTAAATTTAAAAAACAAACAAAAGTAAGGAGACATAAACTTTTGGGGGCTTGTCCCAGCACATTCCCCTCTAATTTACAACCTCGGAACACTACGTCCAGGAAGACTCTGTTGCCCTAAAACCAAAAGTTGAGAACGTAATAATGCTGCCGCCTTGTGGCTGTTTCCCACAACAGCAGCTTTAAAGCCAGTGCTAGTGGTTGCTTAATAGTCACAAGGATTGCAGGGCTGAAAATGACACCTGCCCTCAAAAAATGCCCTGCTGGAGGGAATAGGCAAGAAAATTCAACACATGACAAATTTTTCAAGAAGTCAATATGAAGAGGGAAGTTGTACTCACTCTTTAAAAAAAAGGAAAAGAAAAAAATGGACACGCCTAAAGCGCAGTATAAGGAATTATTAGCCACATGCAAACCCAACCTCCAAAAAGGTTTCAGCTCACACCAGTCAAATGACCATCAGCAGAAAGTCTACAGACTATACATGCTGAAGGGGATTTAGAGAACTGTGTACCATCTAGCTGCTGGTGGGATGTAATGGGTAACAGCACTAACGAAAACTGAATGGAGCTACTTTAAAAGGTAAAAATTGAGCTACCATATGATGCGGCAGGGCACCTTTTGGGCCTATAACCTAAGACCACCAGAATCGGAAAGACAGAGGCAGGCAAATGGGCACTGCAGCAATATTGAAATAGCCAAGATATGGAAGCAAAAAAACGGTCCAAAAACAAATGAATGGACAAAGGAAAAGTGGTATACGGACAGAATGGAATAGTAACCTCGGTAAAAAAATGAACAATGCCATTTTGAGGAATACAGATGAGCCTAGAAATGATCATATTAGGTTAAGTAAGTCAAAAGGGAATGACAAATATCCTATGATATCATTTATACATGTTATCCTAAGACTGCTACCAATGAACACATTTCCACAAAAAAAGACAACACACACTTATACAACAAACTAATGGTTAACCAAAATGAAAGGTGGGAGGATGGATAAATTAGGATTATGGGGCTAACATACATATACTAAGGTTTGTTAAATGTATATAAACATATAATATATAAACTCTATGAATTATATAATCACCAATACATATAAAGTATATAATGAGAAAACAGCTACCAAATACCGAGGGAGGTCTACTCAACATTCTGAATATCATACATCGTAACAGGATCCGAAGATGAACAGACATATATATGAATGATTGAGCACATTCTGTACAGCCAGACAATCACAACACTCTAATCAAAATTACTCTGATAAGAAATATAAATTAAATTTCAAAAAACAAACATTACTAAGGAGACATAAACTTCTGGGGGCTTGTCCCAGCACATTCCCCTCTAATTTACAACCTCGGAACACTACTTCCAGGAAGATTTTGTTACCCTAGTAACAAGAGGTGAGAATGTAATAATGCTGCCGCCTTGTGGCTGTTTCCCACAACAGCAGCTTTAAACCCAGTGCTAATGGTTGCTTAATAGTCACAAGGACTGCAGGGCTGTAAATGACAGCTGCCCACAAAAAATGCCCTGGGGTAGGGAATAGGCAAGGAAATTCAACACATGACAAATTTTTGAAGACGGCAATATGAAGAGGGAAGTTGTACTCAATCTTTAAAAAAAAGGAGAAGAAAAAAAAAGGGCATGCCTAAAGCTCAGTATAAGGAATTATTAGCCACATGCAAACCCAACCTCCAAAAAGATTTCAGCTCACACCAGTGAAATGACCATCAGCAAAAAGTCTACAAACTATAAATGCTGAAGTGGTTTTAGAGAACTCTGTACCTTCTAGCTGCTGGTGGGATGTAATGGGTAACAGCACTAATGAAAACTGAATGGAGCTGCTTTAAAAGGTAAAAATTGAGCTACCATATGATGCGGCAGGGCACCTTTTGGGCCTATAACCTAAGACCACCAGAATCGGAAAGACAGAGGCAGGCAAATGTGCACTGCAGCAATATTGAAATAGCCAAGACATGGAAGCAAAAATAAGGTCCATAAACAGATGAATGGACAAAGAAGAAGTGGTATATGGACAGAATGGAATATCAGTCACGAAAAAAATAAAAGAATGGCATATGCAGCACCACAGATGAGCCTAGAGATAATCACACAACGTGAAGTAAGTCCGAATGCAAAAGACAAATGTCCTATGATATCACTTATGTTATCTGAAAATTCATAAAAATGAACATATTTCCATAGAGAAAGACAATCTCAGATTGAGAAGACAAACTGATGGTTAAGCCAAAGAGAAGGTGTGAGGAATGGATAAATTAGGATACTGGGGTTAACACACATATACTACTACATATAAAATATATAATCCCCAAAGACCTATGGAATAGCAAGTGTGGTCTACTCAACACTCTGTAATAACTGACATGGAAAAGGACCCAAAGATCAATAGATGTATGTATATGTGTAAATGAACAAGGTTCTGTACACCTAGAACAAAAGACATTTTTCAATCAAATTTGCTTGATAGAAACTACAACTTGAAGACACAAACAAGAATTAAGGAGGCTAAAACTTATGGGGGTTTGTCCTGGCACATTCCACTCTAATCTGCAACCTCAAAGCACAACTTGCAGCAAGGTTCTGTTTCCCTAGCAAGCAGAGTTGGCAATGTAGAAATGCTGCCACCCTAAGGCCGTTTCCTCAAACGACAGCTTTAAATCTACTGCTAATGGTCAATAATATTCACAAGGACTGCAGGGCTGTAAATGAATCATGCCCTCAAAAAATATCCTGGGGTAGGGAATGGCCATAAAATTCCAAACGGGGCAAATTTTTCAAGAAGCCAATTTGAAGTTGTGAGTTTAGCTCAATCTTAAAAAAACATGAAAAGGACATTGATAAAGGCAAAACATCAGGAATTACTAGACGCAGGCAAATCCAATCTACACAAAGGTATCACCTCACACCAGTCAGAATGACCATCAGCAAAAAGTCAACAAACAATAGATGTTGAAGAAGTTGTGGAGAATAGCGTAACCTCTCAGTCTAAGTGGGATGTAAACTGGTAACAGCCAATAATAGGAACAGAATGGCAGTGCGTTTAAAGGTAAAAATTGAGTCACCATATGATCCGCAAGGCCCACTATTGGTCCTGTCACCTGTAAAAGCCAGAATCAAAAAGACACGGGATGGAGAATCGTGTACTGCAGCAGTATTTACAACAGCCAAAACATGGAAGCAAACAAAATGTCCATCAACAGATAAATGGACAAAGAAGAAGTGGTATACGTACCGAATGGAATACTAGACTCAGGAAAAAAATGAACAGTGCCGTTTTCAGGACTACAGATGAGCCTAGAAATAATCATATTAGGTTAAGTAAGTCAAAAGGGAATGACAAATATCCTATGATATCATTTATACATGTTATCCTAAGATTGCTACCAATGAACATATTTCCACAGAAAAAGACACTCACAGACTTATAAAACAAACGAATGGTTAGCCAAAAGGAAAGTTGGGAGGATGGATAAATTAGGACTATGGGGCTAACATACATATACTAATGTATGTTAAATGTATATAAACATAAAACATATAAACTATATGAATTATAGAATCACCAATACATATAAAATATATAATGACAAAACACCTACCAAATACCAAGGGAGGTCTACTCAACATTCTGTAAAACATACATGGTAACAGGATCCAAAGATGAACAGACATATGTAGGAATTATTGCGCAGATTCTGTACAGCCACACAATCACAACACTCTAATCAAATTTACTCCAATAAGAAATAGAAATTAAATTTAAAAAACAAACAAAAGTAAGGAGACATAAACTTTTGGGGGCTTGTCCCAGCACATTCCCCTCTAATTTACAACCTCGGAACACTACGTCCAGGAAGACTCTGTTGCCCTAAAACCAAAAGTTGAGAACGTAATAATGCTGCCGCCTTGTGGCTGTTTCCCACAACAGCAGCTTTAAAGCCAGTGCTAGTGGTTGCTTAATAGTCACAAGGATTGCAGGGCTGAAAATGACACCTGCCCTCAAAAAATGCCCTGCTGGAGGGAATAGGCAAGAAAATTCAACACATGACAAATTTTTCAAGAAGTCAATATGAAGAGGGAAGTTGTACTCACTCTTTAAAAAAAAGGAAAAGAAAAAAATGGACACGCCTAAAGCGCAGTATAAGGAATTATTAGCCACATGCAAACCCAACCTCCAAAAAGGTTTCAGCTCACACCAGTCAAATGACCATCAGCAGAAAGTCTACAGACTATACATGCTGAAGGGGATTTAGAGAACTGTGTACCATCTAGCTGCTGGTGGGATGTAATGGGTAACAGCACTAACGAAAACTGAATGGAGCTACTTTAAAAGGTAAAAATTGAGCTACCATATGATGCGGCAGGGCACCTTTTGGGCCTATAACCTAAGACCACCAGAATCGGAAAGACAGAGGCAGGCAAATGGGCACTGCAGCAATATTGAAATAGCCAAGATATGGAAGCAAAAAAACGGTCCAAAAACAAATGAATGGACAAAGGAAAAGTGGTATACGGACAGAATGGAATAGTAACCTCGGTAAAAAAATGAACAATGCCATTTTGAGGAATACAGATGAGCCTAGAAATGATCATATTAGGTTAAGTAAGTCAAAAGGGAATGACAAATATCCTATGATATCATTTATACATGTTATCCTAAGACTGCTACCAATGAACACATTTCCACAAAAAAAGACAACACACACTTATACAACAAACTAATGGTTAACCAAAATGAAAGGTGGGAGGATGGATAAATTAGGATTATGGGGCTAACATACATATACTAAGGTTTGTTAAATGTATATAAACATATAATATATAAACTCTATGAATTATATAATCACCAATACATATAAAGTATATAATGAGAAAACAGCTACCAAATACCGAGGGAGGTCTACTCAACATTCTGAATATCATACATCGTAACAGGATCCGAAGATGAACAGACATATATATGAATGATTGAGCACATTCTGTACAGCCAGACAATCACAACACTCTAATCAAAATTACTCTGATAAGAAATATAAATTAAATTTCAAAAAACAAACATTACTAAGGAGACATAAACTTCTGGGGGCTTGTCCCAGCACATTCCCCTCTAATTTACAACCTCGGAACACTACTTCCAGGAAGATTTTGTTACCCTAGTAACAAGAGGTGAGAATGTAATAATGCTGCCGCCTTGTGGCTGTTTCCCACAACAGCAGCTTTAAACCCAGTGCTAATGGTTGCTTAATAGTCACAAGGACTGCAGGGCTGTAAATGACAGCTGCCCACAAAAAATGCCCTGGGGTAGGGAATAGGCAAGGAAATTCAACACATGACAAATTTTTGAAGACGGCAATATGAAGAGGGAAGTTGTACTCAATCTTTAAAAAAAAGGAGAAGAAAAAAAAAGGGCATGCCTAAAGCTCAGTATAAGGAATTATTAGCCACATGCAAATCCAACCTCCAAAAAGATTTCAGCTCACACCAGTGAAATGACCATCAGCAAAAAGTCTACAAACTATAAATGCTGAAGTGGTTTTAGAGAACTCTGTACCTTCTAGCTGCTGGTGGGATGTAATGGGTAACAGCACTAATGAAAACTGAATGGAGCTGCTTTAAAAGGTAAAAATTGAGCTACCATATGATGCGGCAGGGCACCTTTTGGGCCTATAACCTAAGACCACCAGAATCGGAAAGACAGAGGCAGGCAAATGTGCACTGCAGCAATATTGAAATAGCCAAGACATGGAAGCAAAAATAAGGTCCATAAACAGATGAATGGACAAAGAAGAAGTGGTATATGGACAGAATGGAATATCAGTCACGAAAAAAATAAAAGAATGGCATATGCAGCACCACAGATGAGCCTAGAGATAATCACACAACGTGAAGTAAGTCCGAATGCAAAAGACAAATGTCCTATGATATCACTTATGTTATCTGAAAATTCATAAAAATGAACATATTTCCATAGAGAAAGACAATCTCAGATTGAGAAGACAAACTGATGGTTAAGCCAAAGAGAAGGTGTGAGGAATGGATAAATTAGGATACTGGGGTTAACACACATATACTACTACATATAAAATATATAATCCCCAAAGACCTATGGAATAGCAAGTGTGGTCTACTCAACACTCTGTAATAACTGACATGGAAAAGGACCCAAAGATCAATAGATGTATGTATATGTGTAAATGAACAAGGTTCTGTACACCTAGAACAAAAGACATTTTTCAATCAAATTTGCTTGATAGAAACTACAACTTGAAGACACAAACAAGAATTAAGGAGGCTAAAACTTATGGGGGTTTGTCCTGGCACATTCCACTCTAATCTGCAACCTCAAAGCACAACTTGCAGCAAGGTTCTGTTTCCCTAGCAAGCAGAGTTGGCAATGTAGAAATGCTGCCACCCTAAGGCCGTTTCCTCAAACGACAGCTTTAAATCTACTGCTAATGGTCAATAATATTCACAAGGACTGCAGGGCTGTAAATGAATCATGCCCTCAAAAAATATCCTGGGGTAGGGAATGGCCATAAAATTCCAAACGGGGCAAATTTTTCAAGAAGCCAATTTGAAGTTGTGAGGTTAGCTCAATCTTAAAAAAACATGAAAAGGACATTGATAAAGGCAAAACATCAGGAATTACTAGACGCAGGCAAATCCAATCTACACAAAGGTATCACCTCACACCAGTCAGAATGACCATCAGCAAAAAGTCAACAAACAATAGATGTTGAAGAAGTTGTGGAGAATAGCGTAACCTCTCGGTCTAAGTGGGATGTAAACTGGTAACAGCCAATAATAGGAACAGAATGGCAGTGCGTTTAAAGGTAAAAATTGAGTCACCATATGATCCGCAAGGCCCACTATGGGTCCTGTCACCTGTAAAAGCCAGAATCAAAAAGACACGGGATGGAGAATCGTGTACTGCAGCAGTATTTACAACAGCCAAAACATGGAAGCAAACAAAATGTCCATCAACAGATAAATGGACAAAGAAGAAGTGGTATACGTACCGAATGGAATACTAGACTCAGGAAAAAAATGAACAGTGCCGTTTTCAGGACTACAGATGAGCCTAGAAATAATCATATTAGGTTAAGTAAGTCAAAAGGGAATGACAAATATCCTATGATATCATTTATACATGTTATCCTAAGATTGCTACCAATGAACATATTTCCACAGAAAAAGACACTCACAGACTTATAAAACAAACGAATGGTTAGCCAAAAGGAAAGTTGGGAGGATGGATAAATTAGGACTATGGGGCTAACATACATATACTAATGTATGTTAAATGTATATAAACATAAAACATATAAACTATATGAATTATAGAATCACCAATACATATAAAATATATAATGACAAAACACCTACCAAATACCAAGGGAGGTCTACTCAACATTCTGTAAAACATACATGGTAACAGGATCCAAAGATGAACAGACATATGTAGGAATTATTGCGCAGATTCTGTACAGCCACACAATCACAACACTCTAATCAAATTTACTCCAATAAGAAATAGAGATTAAATTTAAAAAACAAACAAAAGTAAGGAGACATAAACTTTTGGGGGCTTGTCCCAGCACATTCCCCTCTAATTTACAACCTCGGAACACTACGTCCAGGAAGACTCTGTTGCCCTAAAACCAAAAGTTGAGAACGTAATAATGCTGCCGCATTGTGGCTGTTTCCCACAACAGCAGCTTTAAAGCCAGTGCTAGTGGTTGCTTAATAGTCACAAGGATTGCAGGGCTGAAAATGACACCTGCCCTCAAAAAATGCCCTGCTGGAGGGAATAGGCAAGAAAATTCAACACATGACAAATTTTTCAAGAAGTCAATATGAAGAGGGAAGTTGTACTCACTCTTTAAAAAAAAGGAAAAGAAAAAAATGGACACGCCTAAAGCTCAGTATAAGGAATTATTAGCCACATGCAAACCCAACCTCCAAAAAGGTTTCAGCTCACACCAGTCAAATGACCATCAGCAGAAAGTCTACAGACTATACATGCTGAAGGGGATTTAGAGAACTGTGTACCATCTAGCTGCTGGTGGGATGTAATGGGTAACAGCACTAACGAAAACTGAATGGAGCTACTTTAAAAGGTAAAAATTGAGCTACCATATGATGCGGCAGGGCACCTTTTGGGCCTATAACCTAAGACCACCAGAATCGGAAAGACAGAGGCAGGCAAATGTGCACTGCAGCAATATTGAAATAGCCAAGACATGGAAGCAAAAATAAGGTCCATAAACAGATGAATGGACAAAGAAGAAGTGGTATATGGACAGAATGGAATATCAGTCACGAAAAAAATAAAAGAATGGCATATGCAGCACCACAGATGAGCCTAGAGATAATCACACAACGTGAAGTAAGTCCGAATGCAAAAGACAAATGTCCTATGATATCACTTATGTTATCTGAAAATTCATAAAAATGAACATATTTCCATAGAGAAAGACAATCTCAGATTGAGAAGACAAACTGATGGTTAAGCCAAAGAGAAGGTGTGAGGAATGGATAAATTAGGATACTGGGGTTAACACACATATACTACTACATATAAAATATATAATCCCCAAAGACCTATGGAATAGCAAGTGTGGTCTACTCAACACTCTGTAATAACTGACATGGAAAAGGACCCAAAGATCAATAGATGTATGTATATGTGTAAATGAACAAGGTTCTGTACACCTAGAACAAAAGACATTTTTCAATCAAATTTGCTTGATAGAAACTACAACTTGAAGACACAAACAAGAATTAAGGAGGCTAAAACTTATGGGGGTTTGTCCTGGCACATTCCACTCTAATCTGCAACCTCAAAGCACAACTTGCAGCAAGGTTCTGTTTCCCTAGCAAGCAGAGTTGGCAATGTAGAAATGCTGCCACCCTAAGGCCGTTTCCTCAAACGACAGCTTTAAATCTACTGCTAATGGTCAATAATATTCACAAGGACTGCAGGGCTGTAAATGAATCATGCCCTCAAAAAATATCCTGGGGTAGGGAATGGCCATAAAATTCCAAACGGGGCAAATTTTTCAAGAAGCCAATTTGAAGTTGTGAGGTTAGCTCAATCTTAAAAAAACATGAAAAGGACATTGATAAAGGCAAAACATCAGGAATTACTAGACGCAGGCAAATCCAATCTACACAAAGGTATCACCTCACACCAGTCAGAATGACCATCAGCAAAAAGTCAACAAACAATAGATGTTGAAGAAGTTGTGGAGAATAGCGTAACCTCTCGGTCTAAGTGGGATGTAAACTGGTAACAGCCAATAATAGGAACAGAATGGCAGTGCGTTTAAAGGTAAAAATTGAGTCACCATATGATCCGCAAGGCCCACTATTGGTCCTGTCACCTGTAAAAGCCAGAATCAAAAAGACACGGGATGGAGAATCGTGTACTGCAGCAGTACTTACAACAGCCAAAACATGGAAGCAAACAAAATGTCCATCAACAGATAAATGGACAAAGAAGAAGTGGTATACGTACCGAATGGAATACTAGACTCAGGAAAAAAATGAACAGTGCCGTTTTCAGGACTACAGATGAGCCTAGAAATAATCATATTAGGTTAAGTAAGTCAAAAGGGAATGACAAATATCCTATGATATCATTTATACATGTTATCCTAAGATTGCTACCAATGAACATATTTCCACAGAAAAAGACACTCACAGACTTATAAAACAAACGAATGGTTAGCCAAAAGGAAAGTTGGGAGGATGGATAAATTAGGACTATGGGGCTAACATACATATACTAATGTATGTTAAATGTATATAAACATAAAACATATAAACTATATGAATTATAGAATCACCAATACATATAAAATATATAATGACAAAACACCTACCAAATACCAAGGGAGGTCTACTCAACATTCTGTAAAACATACATGGTAACAGGATCCAAAGATGAACAGACATATGTAGGAATTATTGCGCAGATTCTGTACAGCCACACAATCACAACACTCTAATCAAATTTACTCCAATAAGAAATAGAAATTAAATTTAAAAAACAAACAAAAGTAAGGAGACATAAACTTTTGGGGGCTTGTCCCAGCACATTCCCCTCTAATTTACAACCTCGGAACACTACCTCCAGGAAGACTCTGTTACCCTAGTAACAAGAGGTGAGAACGTAATAATGCTGCCGCCTTGTGGCTGTTTCCCACAACAGCAGCTTTAAAGCCAGTGCTAGTGGTTGCTTAATAGTCACAAGGATTGCAGGGCTGAAAATGACACCTGCCCTCAAAAAATGCCCTGCTGGAGGGAATAGGCAAGAAAATTCAACACATGACAAATTTTTCAAGAAGTCAATATGAAGAGGGAAGTTGTACTCACTCTTTAAAAAAAAGGAAAAGAAAAAAATGGACACGCCTAAAGCTCAGTATAAGGAATTATTAGCCACATGCAAAGCCAACCTCCAAAAAGGTTTCAGCTCACACCAGTCAAATGACCATCAGCAGAAAGTCTACAGACTATACATGCTGAAGGGGATTTAGAGAACTGTGTACCATCTAGCTGCTGGTGGGATGTAATGGGTAACAGCACTAACGAAAACTGAATGGAGCTACTTTAAAAGGTAAAAATTGAGCTACCATATGATGCGGCAGGGCACCTTTTGGGCCTATAACCTAAGACCACCAGAATCGGAAAGACAGAGGCAGGCAAATGGGCACTGCAGCAATATTGAAATAGCCAAGATATGGAAGCAAAAAAACGGTCCAAAAACAAATGAATGGACAAAGGAAAAGTGGTATACGGACAGAATGGAATAGTAACCTCGGTAAAAAAATGAACAATGCCATTTTGAGGAATACAGATGAGCCTAGAAATGATCATATTAGGTTAAGTAAGTCAAAAGGGAATGACAAATATCCTATGATATCATTTATACATGTTATCCTAAGACTGCTACCAATGAACACATTTCCACAAAAAAAGACAACACACACTTATACAACAAACTAATGGTTAACCAAAATGAAAGGTGGGAGGATGGATAAATTAGGATTATGGGGCTAACATACATATACTAAGGTTTGTTAAATGTATATAAACATATAATATATAAACTCTATGAATTATATAATCACCAATACATATAAAGTATATAATGAGAAAACAGCTACCAAATACCGAGGGAGGTCTACTCAACATTCTGAATATCATACATCGTAACAGGATCCGAAGATGAACAGACATATATATGAATGATTGAGCACATTCTGTACAGCCAGACAATCACAACACTCTAATCAAAATTACTCTGATAAGAAATATAAATTAAATTTCAAAAAACAAACATTACTAAGGAGACATAAACTTCTGGGGGCTTGTCCCAGCACATTCCCCTCTAATTTACAACCTCGGAACACTACTTCCAGGAAGATTTTGTTACCCTAGTAACAAGAGGTGAGAATGTAATAATGCTGCCGCCTTGTGGCTGTTTCCCACAACAGCAGCTTTAAACCCAGTGCTAATGGTTGCTTAATAGTCACAAGGACTGCAGGGCTGTAAATGACAGCTGCCCACAAAAAATGCCCTGGGGTAGGGAATAGGCAAGGAAATTCAACACATGACAAATTTTTGAAGACGGCAATATGAAGAGGGAAGTTGTACTCAATCTTTAAAAAAAAGGAGAAGAACAAAAAAGGGCATGCCTAAAGCTCAGTATAAGGAATTATTAGCCACATGCAAATCCAACCTCCAAAAAGATTTCAGCTCACACCAGTGAAATGACCATCAGCAAAAAGTCTACAAACTATAAATGCTGAAGTGGTTTTAGAGAACTCTGTACCTTCTAGCTGCTGGTGGGATGTAATGGGTAACAGCACTAATGAAAACTGAATGGAGCTGCTTTAAAAGGTAAAAATTGAGCTACCATATGATGCGGCAGGGCACCTTTTGGGCCTATAACCTAAGACCACCAGAATCGGAAAGACAGAGGCAGGCAAATGTGCACTGCAGCAATATTGAAATAGCCAAGACATGGAAGCAAAAATAAGGTCCATAAACAGATGAATGGACAAAGAAGAAGTGGTATATGGACAGAATGGAATATCAGTCACGAAAAAAATAAAAGAATGGCATATGCAGCACCACAGATGAGCCTAGAGATAATCACACAACGTGAAGTAAGTCCGAATGCAAAAGACAAATGTCCTATGATATCACTTATGTTATCTGAAAATTCATAAAAATGAACATATTTCCATAGAGAAAGACAATCTCAGATTGAGAAGACAAACTGATGGTTAAGCCAAAGAGAAGGTGTGAGGAATGGATAAATTAGGATACTGGGGTTAACACACATATACTACTACATATAAAATATATAATCCCCAAAGACCTATGGAATAGCAAGTGTGGTCTACTCAACACTCTGTAATAACTGACATGGAAAAGGACCCAAAGATCAATAGATGTATGTATATGTGTAAATGAATAAGGTTCTGTACACCTAGAACAAAAGACATTTTTCAATCAAATTTGCTCTGATAAAAACTACAACTTGAAGACACAAACAAGAATTAAGGAGGCTAAAACTTATGGGGGTTTGTCCTGGCACATTCCACTCTAATCTGCAACCTCAAAGCACAACTTGCAGCAAGGTTCTGTTTCCCTAGCAAGCAGAGTTGGCAATGTAGAAATGCTGCCACCCTAAGGCCGTTTCCTCAAACGACAGCTTTAAATCTACTGCTAATGGTCAATAATATTCACAAGGACTGCAGGGCTGTAAATGAATCATGCCCTCAAAAAATATCCTGGGGTAGGGAATGGCCATAAAATTCCAAACGGGGCAAATTTTTCAAGAAGCCAATTTGAAGTTGTGAGGTTAGCTCAATCTTAAAAAAAACATGAAAAGGACATTGATAAAGGCAAAACATCAGGAATTACTAGACGCAGGCAAATCCAATCTACACAAAGGTATCACCTCACACCAGTCAGAATGACCATCAGCAAAAAGTCAACAAACAATAGATGTTGAAGAAGTTGTGGAGAATAGCGTAACCTCTCGGTCTAAGTGGGATGTAAACTGGTAACAGCCAATAATAGGAACAGAATGGCAGTGCGTTTAAAGGTAAAAATTGAGTCACCATATGATCCGCAAGGCCCACTATTGGTCCTGTCACCTGTAAAAGCCAGAATCAAAAAGACACGGGATGGAGAATCGTGTACTGCAGCAGTACTTACAACAGCCAAAACATGGAAGCAAACAAAATGTCCATCAACAGATAAATGGACAAAGAAGAAGTGGTATACGTACCGAATGGAATACTAGACTCAGGAAAAAAATGAACAGTGCCGTTTTCAGGACTACAGATGAGCCTAGAAATAATCATATTAGGTTAAGTAAGTCAAAAGGGAATGACAAATATCCTATGATATCATTTATACATGTTATCCTAAGATTGCTACCAATGAACATATTTCCACAGAAAAAGACACTCACAGACTTATAAAACAAACGAATGGTTAGCCAAAAGGAAAGTTGGGAGGATGGATAAATTAGGACTATGGGGCTAACATACATATACTAATGTATGTTAAATGTATATAAACATAAAACATATAAACTATATGAATTATAGAATCACCAATACATATAAAATATATAATGACAAAACACCTACCAAATACCAAGGGAGGTCTACTCAACATTCTGTAAAACATACATGGTAACAGGATCCAAAGATGAACAGACATATGTAGGAATTATTGCGCAGATTCTGTACAGCCACACAATCACAACACTCTAATCAAATTTACTCCAATAAGAAATAGAAATTAAATTTAAAAAACAAACAAAAGTAAGGAGACATAAACTTTTGGGGGCTTGTCCCAGCACATTCCCCTCTAATTTACAACCTCGGAACACTACGTCCAGGAAGTCTCTGTTGCCCTAAAACCAAAAGTTGAGAACGTAATAATGCTGCCGCCTTGTGGCTGTTTCCCACAACAGCAGCTTTAAAGCCAGTGCTAGTGGTTGCTTAATAGTCACAAGGATTGCAGGGCTGAAAATGACACCTGCCCTCAAAAAATGCCCTGCTGGAGGGAATAGGCAAGAAAATTCAACACATGACAAATTTTTCAAGAAGTCAATATGAAGAGGGAAGTTGTACTCACTCTTTAAAAAAAAGGAAAAGAAAAAAATGGACACGCCTAAAGCTCAGTATAAGGAATTATTAGCCACATGCAAAGCCAACCTCCAAAAAGGTTTCAGCTCACACCAGTCAAATGACCATCAGCAGAAAGTCTACAGACTATACATGCTGAAGGGGATTTAGAGAACTGTGTACCATCTAGCTGCTGGTGGGATGTAATGGGTAACAGCACTAACGAAAACTGAATGGAGCTACTTTAAAAGGTAAAAATTGAGCTACCATATGATGCGGCAGGGCACCTTTTGGGCCTATAACCTAAGACCACCAGAATCGGAAAGACAGAGGCAGGCAAATGGGCACTGCAGCAATATTGAAATAGCCAAGATATGGAAGCAAAAAAACGGTCCAAAAACAAATGAATGGACAAAGGAAAAGTGGTATACGGACAGAATGGAATAGTAACCTCGGTAAAAAAATGAACAATGCCATTTTGAGGAATACAGATGAGCCTAGAAATGATCATATTAGGTTAAGTAAGTCAAAAGGGAATGACAAATATCCTATGATATCATTTATACATGTTATCCTAAGACTGCTACCAATGAACACATTTCCACAAAAAAAGACAACACACACTTATACAACAAACTAATGGTTAACCAAAATGAAAGGTGGGAGGATGGATAAATTAGGATTATGGGGCTAACATACATATACTAAGGTTTGTTAAATGTATATAAACATATAATATATAAACTCTATGAATTATATAATCACCAATACATATAAAGTATATAATGAGAAAACAGCTACCAAATACCGAGGGAGGTCTACTCAACATTCTGAATATCATACATCGTAACAGGATCCGAAGATGAACAGACATATATATGAATGATTGAGCACATTCTGTACAGCCAGACAATCACAACACTCTAATCAAAATTACTCTGATAAGAAATATAAATTAAATTTCAAAAAACAAACATTACTAAGGAGACATAAACTTCTGGGGGCTTGTCCCAGCACATTCCCCTCTAATTTACAACCTCGGAACACTACTTCCAGGAAGATTTTGTTACCCTAGTAACAAGAGGTGAGAATGTAATAATGCTGCCGCCTTGTGGCTGTTTCCCACAACAGCAGCTTTAAACCCAGTGCTAATGGTTGCTTAATAGTCACAAGGACTGCAGGGCTGTAAATGACAGCTGCCCACAAAAAATGCCCTGGGGTAGGGAATAGGCAAGGAAATTCAACACATGACAAATTTTTGAAGACGGCAATATGAAGAGGGAAGTTGTACTCAATCTTTAAAAAAAAGGAGAAGAACAAAAAAGGGCATGCCTAAAGCTCAGTATAAGGAATTATTAGCCACATGCAAATCCAACCTCCAAAAAGATTTCAGCTCACACCAGTGAAATGACCATCAGCAAAAAGTCTACAAACTATAAATGCTGAAGTGGTTTTAGAGAACTCTGTACCTTCTAGCTGCTGGTGGGATGTAATGGGTAACAGCACTAATGAAAACTGAATGGAGCTGCTTTAAAAGGTAAAAATTGAGCTACCATATGATGCGGCAGGGCACCTTTTGGGCCTATAACCTAAGACCACCAGAATCGGAAAGACAGAGGCAGGCAAATGTGCACTGCAGCAATATTGAAATAGCCAAGACATGGAAGCAAAAATAAGGTCCATAAACAGATGAATGGACAAAGAAGAAGTGGTATATGGACAGAATGGAATATCAGTCACGAAAAAAATAAAAGAATGGC
Source organism: Eubalaena glacialis (assembly GCF_028564815.1). Classification (NCBI taxonomy): domain Eukaryota; kingdom Metazoa; phylum Chordata; class Mammalia; order Artiodactyla; family Balaenidae; genus Eubalaena; species Eubalaena glacialis. The sequence goes on from NC_083717.1 coordinate 85,428,463, forward strand.
ATATGCAGCACCACAGATGAGCCTAGAGATAATCACACAACGTGAAGTAAGTCCGAATGCAAAAGACAAATGTGCTATGATATCACTTATGTTATCTGAAAATTCATAAAAATGAACATATTTCCATAGAGAAAGACAATCTCAGATTGAGAAGACAAACTGATGGTTAAGCCAAAGAGAAGGTGTGAGGAATGGATAAATTAGGATACTGGGGTTAACACACATATACTACTACATATAAAATATATAATCCCCAAAGACCTATGGAATAGCAAGTGTGGTCTACTCAACACTCTGTAATAACTGACATGGAAAAGGACCCAAAGATCAATAGATGTATGTATATGTGTAAATGAATAAGGTTCTGTACACCTAGAACAAAAGACATTTTTCAATCAAATTTGCTCTGATAAAAACTACAACTTGAAGACACAAACAAGAATTAAGGAGGCTAAAACTTATGGGGGTTTGTCCTGGCACATTCCACTCTAATCTGCAACCTCAAAGCACAACTTGCAGCAAGGTTCTGTTTCCCTAGCAAGCAGAGTTGGCAATGTAGAAATGCTGCCACCCTAAGGCCGTTTCCTCAAACGACAGCTTTAAATCTACTGCTAATGGTCAATAATATTCACAAGGACTGCAGGGCTGTAAATGAATCATGCCCTCAAAAAATATCCTGGGGTAGGGAATGGCCATAAAATTCCAAACGGGGCAAATTTTTCAAGAAGCCAATTTGAAGTTGTGAGGTTAGCTCAATCTTAAAAAAAACATGAAAAGGACATTGATAAAGGCAAAACATCAGGAATTACTAGACGCAGGCAAATCCAATCTACACAAAGGTATCACCTCACACCAGTCAGAATGACCATCAGCAAAAAGTCAACAAACAATAGATGTTGAAGAAGTTGTGGAGAATAGCGTAACCTCTCGGTCTAAGTGGGATGTAAACTGGTAACAGCCAATAATAGGAACAGAATGGCAGTGCGTTTAAAGGTAAAAATTGAGTCACCATATGATCCGCAAGGCCCACTATTGGTCCTGTCACCTGTAAAAGCCAGAATCAAAAAGACACGGGATGGAGAATCGTGTACTGCAGCAGTATTTACAACAGCCAAAACATGGAAGCAAACAAAATGTCCATCAACAGATAAATGGACAAAGAAGAAGTGGTATACGTACCGAATGGAATACTAGACTCAGGAAAAAAATGAACAGTGCCGTTTTCAGGACTACAGATGAGCCTAGAAATAATCATATTAGGTTAAGTAAGTCAAAAGGGAATGACAAATATCCTATGATATCATTTATACATGTTATCCTAAGATTGCTACCAATGAACATATTTCCACAGAAAAAGACACTCACAGACTTATAAAACAAACGAATGGTTAGCCAAAAGGAAAGTTGGGAGGATGGATAAATTAGGACTATGGGGCTAACATACATATACTAATGTATGTTAAATGTATATAAACATAAAACATATAAACTATATGAATTATAGAATCACCAATACATATAAAATATATAATGACAAAACACCTACCAAATACCAAGGGAGGTCTACTCAACATTCTGTAAAACATACATGGTAACAGGATCCAAAGATGAACAGACATATGTAGGAATTATTGCGCAGATTCTGTACAGCCACACAATCACAACACTCTAATCAAATTTACTCCAATAAGAAATAGAAATTAAATTTAAAAAACAAACAAAAGTAAGGAGACATAAACTTTTGGGGGCTTGTCCCAGCACATTCCCCTCTAATTTACAACCTCGGAACACTACGTCCAGGAAGACTCTGTTGCCCTAAAACCAAAAGTTGAGAACGTAATAATGCTGCCGCCTTGTGGCTGTTTCCCACAACAGCAGCTTTAAACCCAGTGCTAGTGGTTGCTTAATAGTCACAAGGATTGCAGGGCTGAAAATGACACCTGCCCTCAAAAAATGCCCTGCTGGAGGGAATAGGCAAGAAAATTCAACACATGACAAATTTTTCAAGAAGTCAATATGAAGAGGGAAGTTGTACTCACTCTTTAAAAAAAAGGAAAAGAAAAAAATGGACACGCCTAAGCTCAGTATAAGGAATTATTAGCCACATGCAAACCCAACCTCCAAAAAGGTTTCAGCTCACACCAGTCAAATGACCATCAGCAGAAAGTCTACAGACTATACATGCTGAAGGGGATTTAGAGAACTGTGTACCATCTAGCTGCTGGTGGGATGTAATGGGTAACAGCACTAACGAAAACTGAATGGAGCTACTTTAAAAGGTAAAAATTGAGCTACCATATGATGCGGCAGGGCACCTTTTGGGCCTATAACCTAAGACCACCAGAATCGGAAAGACAGAGGCAGGCAAATGTGCACTGCAGCAATATTGAAATAGCCAAGACATGGAAGCAAAAATAAGGTCCATAAACAGATGAATGGACAAAGAAGAAGTGGTATATGGACAGAATGGAATATCAGTCACGAAAAAAATAAAAGAATGGCATATGCAGCACCACAGATGAGCCTAGAGATAATCACACAACGTGAAGTAAGTCCGAATGCAAAAGACAAATGTCCTATGATATCACTTATGTTATCTGAAAATTCATAAAAATGAACATGTTTCCATAGAGAAAGACAATCTCAGATTGAGAAGACAAACTGATGGTTAAGCCAAAGAGAAGGTGTGAGGAATGGATAAATTAGGATACTGGGGTTAACACACATATACTACTACATATAAAATATATAATCCCCAAAGACCTATGGAATAGCAAGTGTGGTCTACTCAACACTCTGTAATAACTGACATGGAAAAGGACCCAAAGATCAATAGATGTATGTATATGTGTAAATGAACAAGGTTCTGTACACCTAGAACAAAAGACATTTTTCAATCAAATTTGCTTGATAGAAACTACAACTTGAAGACACAAACAAGAATTAAGGAGGCTAAAACTTATGGGGGTTTGTCCTGGCACATTCCACTCTAATCTGCAACCTCAAAGCACAACTTGCAGCAAGGTTCTGTTTCCCTAGCAAGCAGAGTTGGCAATGTAGAAATGCTGCCACCCTAAGGCCGTTTCCTCAAACGACAGCTTTAAATCTACTGCTAATGGTCAATAATATTCACAAGGACTGCAGGGCTGTAAATGAATCATGCCCTCAAAAAATATCCTGGGGTAGGGAATGGCCATAAAATTCCAAACGGGGCAAATTTTTCAAGAAGCCAATTTGAAGTTGTGAGTTTAGCTCAATCTTAAAAAAACATGAAAAGGACATTGATAAAGGCAAAACATCAGGAATTACTAGACGCAGGCAAATCCAATCTACACAAAGGTATCACCTCACACCAGTCAGAATGACCATCAGCAAAAAGTCAACAAACAATAGATGTTGAAGAAGTTGTGGAGAATAGCGTAACCTCTCGGTCTAAGTGGGATGTAAACTGGTAACAGCCAATAATAGGAACAGAATGGCAGTGCGTTTAAAGGTAAAAATTGAGTCACCATATGATCCGCAAGGCCCACTATTGGTCCTGTCACCTGTAAAAGCCAGAATCAAAAAGACACGGGATGGAGAATCGTGTACTGCAGCAGTATTTACAACAGCCAAAACATGGAAGCAAACAAAATGTCCATCAACAGATAAATGGACAAAGAAGAAGTGGTATACGTACCGAATGGAATACTAGACTCAGGAAAAAAATGAACAGTGCCGTTTTCAGGACTACAGATGAGCCTAGAAATAATCATATTAGGTTAAGTAAGTCAAAAGGGAATGACAAATATCCTATGATATCATTTATACATGTTATCCTAAGATTGCTACCAATGAACATATTTCCACAGAAAAAGACACTCACAGACTTATAAAACAAACGAATGGTTAGCCAAAAGGAAAGTTGGGAGGATGGATAAATTAGGACTATGGGGCTAACATACATATACTAATGTATGTTAAATGTATATAAACATAAAACATATAAACTATATGAATTATAGAATCACCAATACATATAAAATATATAATGACAAAACACCTACCAAATACCAAGGGAGGTCTACTCAACATTCTGTAAAACATACATGGTAACAGGATCCAAAGATGAACAGACATATGTAGGAATTATTGCGCAGATTCTGTACAGCCACACAATCACAACACTCTAATCAAATTTACTCCAATAAGAAATAGAAATTAAATTTAAAAAACAAACAAAAGTAAGGAGACATAAACTTTTGGGGGCTTGTCCCAGCACATTCCCCTCTAATTTACAACCTCGGAACACTACGTCCAGGAAGACTCTGTTGCCCTAAAACCAAAAGTTGAGAACGTAATAATGCTGCCGCCTTGTGGCTGTTTCCCACAACAGCAGCTTTAAACCCAGTGCTAGTGGTTGCTTAATAGTCACAAGGATTGCAGGGCTGAAAATGACACCTGCCCTCAAAAAATGCCCTGCTGGAGGGAATAGGCAAGAAAATTCAACACATGACAAATTTTTCAAGAAGTCAATATGAAGAGGGAAGTTGTACTCACTCTTTAAAAAAAAGGAAAAGAAAAAAATGGACACGCCTAAAGCGCAGTATAAGGAATTATTAGCCACATGCAAAGCCAACCTCCAAAAAGGTTTCAGCTCACACCAGTCAAATGACCATCAGCAGAAAGTCTACAGACTATACATGCTGAAGGGGATTTAGAGAACTGTGTACCATCTAGCTGCTGGTGGGATGTAATGGGTAACAGCACTAACGAAAACTGAATGGAGCTACTTTAAAAGGTAAAAATTGAGCTACCATATGATGCGGCAGGGCACCTTTTGGGCCTATAACCTAAGACCACCAGAATCGGAAAGACAGAGGCAGGCAAATGGGCACTGCAGCAATATTGAAATAGCCAAGATATGGAAGCAAAAAAACGGTCCAAAAACAAATGAATGGACAAAGGAAAAGTGGTATACGGACAGAATGGAATAGTAACCTCGGTAAAAAAATGAACAATGCCATTTTGAGGAATACAGATGAGCCTAGAAATGATCATATTAGGTTAAGTAAGTCAAAAGGGAATGACAAATATCCTATGATATCATTTATACATGTTATCCTAAGACTGCTACCAATGAACACATTTCCACAAAAAAAGACAACACACACTTATACAACAAACTAATGGTTAACCAAAATGAAAGGTGGGAGGATGGATAAATTAGGATTATGGGGCTAACATACATATACTAAGGTTTGTTAAATGTATATAAACATATAATATATAAACTCTATGAATTATATAATCACCAATACATATAAAGTATATAATGAGAAAACAGCTACCAAATACCGAGGGAGGTCTACTCAACATTCTGAATATCATACATCGTAACAGGATCCGAAGATGAACAGACATATATATGAATGATTGAGCACATTCTGTACAGCCAGACAATCACAACACTCTAATCAAAATTACTCTGATAAGAAATATAAATTAAATTTCAAAAAACAAACATTACTAAGGAGACATAAACTTCTGGGGGCTTGTCCCAGCACATTCCCCTCTAATTTACAACCTCGGAACACTACTTCCAGGAAGATTTTGTTACCCTAGTAACAAGAGGTGAGAATGTAATAATGCTGCCGCCTTGTGGCTGTTTCCCACAACAGCAGCTTTAAACCCAGTGCTAATGGTTGCTTAATAGTCACAAGGACTGCAGGGCTGTAAATGACAGCTGCCCACAAAAAATGCCCTGGGGTAGGGAATAGGCAAGGAAATTCAACACATGACAAATTTTTGAAGACGGCAATATGAAGAGGGAAGTTGTACTCAATCTTTAAAAAAAAGGAGAAGAACAAAAAAGGGCATGCCTAAAGCTCAGTATAAGGAATTATTAGCCACATGCAAATCCAACCTCCAAAAAGATTTCAGCTCACACCAGTGAAATGACCATCAGCAAAAAGTCTACAAACTATAAATGCTGAAGTGGTTTTAGAGAACTCTGTACCTTCTAGCTGCTGGTGGGATGTAATGGGTAACAGCACTAATGAAAACTGAATGGAGCTGCTTTAAAAGGTAAAAATTGAGCTACCATATGATGCGGCAGGGCACCTTTTGGGCCTATAACCTAAGACCACCAGAATCGGAAAGACAGAGGCAGGCAAATGTGCACTGCAGCAATATTGAAATAGCCAAGACATGGAAGCAAAAATAAGGTCCATAAACAGATGAATGGACAAAGAAGAAGTGGTATATGGACAGAATGGAATATCAGTCACGAAAAAAATAAAAGAATGGCATATGCAGCACCACAGATGAGCCTAGAGATAATCACACAACGTGAAGTAAGTCCGAATGCAAAAGACAAATGTCCTATGATATCACTTATGTTATCTGAAAATTCATAAAAATGAACATATTTCCATAGAGAAAGACAATCTCAGATTGAGAAGACAAACTGATGGTTAAGCCAAAGAGAAGGTGTGAGGAATGGATAAATTAGGATACTGGGGTTAACACACATATACTACTACATATAAAATATATAATCCCCAAAGACCTATGGAATAGCAAGTGTGGTCTACTCAACACTCTGTAATAACTGACATGGAAAAGGACCCAAAGATCAATAGATGTATGTATATGTGTAAATGAATAAGGTTCTGTACACCTAGAACAAAAGACATTTTTCAATCAAATTTGCTCTGATAAAAACTACAACTTGAAGACACAAACAAGAATTAAGGAGGCTAAAACTTATGGGGGTTTGTCCTGGCACATTCCACTCTAATCTGCAACCTCAAAGCACAACTTGCAGCAAGGTTCTGTTTCCCTAGCAAGCAGAGTTGGCAATGTAGAAATGCTGCCACCCTAAGGCCGTTTCCTCAAACGACAGCTTTAAATCTACTGCTAATGGTCAATAATATTCACAAGGACTGCAGGGCTGTAAATGAATCATGCCCTCAAAAAATATCCTGGGGTAGGGAATGGCCATAAAATTCCAAACGGGGCAAATTTTTCAAGAAGCCAATTTGAAGTTGTGAGGTTAGCTCAATCTTAAAAAAAACATGAAAAGGACATTGATAAAGGCAAAACATCAGGAATTACTAGACGCAGGCAAATCCAATCTACACAAAGGTATCACCTCACACCAGTCAGAATGACCATCAGCAAAAAGTCAACAAACAATAGATGTTGAAGAAGTTGTGGAGAATAGCGTAACCTCTCGGTCTAAGTGGGATGTAAACTGGTAACAGCCAATAATAGGAACAGAATGGCAGTGCGTTTAAAGGTAAAAATTGAGTCACCATATGATCCGCAAGGCCCACTATTGGTCCTGTCACCTGTAAAAGCCAGAATCAAAAAGACACGGGATGGAGAATCGTGTACTGCAGCAGTATTTACAACAGCCAAAACATGGAAGCAAACAAAATGTCCATCAACAGATAAATGGACAAAGAAGAAGTGGTATACGTACCGAATGGAATACTAGACTCAGGAAAAAAATGAACAGTGCCGTTTTCAGGACTACAGATGAGCCTAGAAATAATCATATTAGGTTAAGTAAGTCAAAAGGGAATGACAAATATCCTATGATATCATTTATACATGTTATCCTAAGATTGCTACCAATGAACATATTTCCACAGAAAAAGACACTCACAGACTTATAAAACAAACGAATGGTTAGCCAAAAGGAAAGTTGGGAGGATGGATAAATTAGGACTATGGGGCTAACATACATATACTAATGTATGTTAAATGTATATAAACATAAAACATATAATCTATATGAATTATAGAATCACCAATACATATAAAATATATAATGACAAAACACCTACCAAATACCAAGGGAGGTCTACTCAACATTCTGTAAAACATACATGGTAACAGGATCCAAAGATGAACAGACATATGTAGGAATTATTGCGCAGATTCTGTACAGCCACACAATCACAACACTCTAATCAAATTTACTCCAATAAGAAATAGAAATTAAATTTAAAAAACAAACAAAAGTAAGGAGACATAAACTTTTGGGGGCTTGTCCCAGCACATTCCCCTCTAATTTACAACCTCGGAACACTACGTCCAGGAAGACTCTGTTGCCCTAAAACCAAAAGTTGAGAACGTAATAATGCTGCCGCCTTGTGGCTGTTTCCCACAACAGCAGCTTTAAACCCAGTGCTAGTGGTTGCTTAATAGTCACAAGGATTGCAGGGCTGAAAATGACACCTGCCCTCAAAAAATGCCCTGCTGGAGGGAATAGGCAAGAAAATTCAACACATGACAAATTTTTCAAGAAGTCAATATGAAGAGGGAAGTTGTACTCACTCTTTAAAAAAAAGGAAAAGAAAAAAATGGACACGCCTAAGCTCAGTATAAGGAATTATTAGCCACATGCAAACCCAACCTCCAAAAAGGTTTCAGCTCACACCAGTCAAATGACCATCAGCAGAAAGTCTACAGACTATACATGCTGAAGGGGATTTAGAGAACTGTGTACCATCTAGCTGCTGGTGGGATGTAATGGGTAACAGCACTAACGAAAACTGAATGGAGCTACTTTAAAAGGTAAAAATTGAGCTACCATATGATGCGGCAGGGCACCTTTTGGGCCTATAACCTAAGACCACCAGAATCGGAAAGACAGAGGCAGGCAAATGTGCACTGCAGCAATATTGAAATAGCCAAGACATGGAAGCAAAAATAAGGTCCATAAACAGATGAATGGACAAAGAAGAAGTGGTATATGGACAGAATGGAATATCAGTCACGAAAAAAATAAAAGAATGGCATATGCAGCACCACAGATGAGCCTAGAGATAATCACACAACGTGAAGTAAGTCCGAATGCAAAAGACAAATGTCCTATGATATCACTTATGTTATCTGAAAATTCATAAAAATGAACATGTTTCCATAGAGAAAGACAATCTCAGATTGAGAAGACAAACTGATGGTTAAGCCAAAGAGAAGGTGTGAGGAATGGATAAATTAGGATACTGGGGTTAACACACATATACTACTACATATAAAATATATAATCCCCAAAGACCTATGGAATAGCAAGTGTGGTCTACTCAACACTCTGTAATAACTGACATGGAAAAGGACCCAAAGATCAATAGATGTATGTATATGTGTAAATGAACAAGGTTCTGTACACCTAGAACAAAAGACATTTTTCAATCAAATTTGCTTGATAGAAACTACAACTTGAAGACACAAACAAGAATTAAGGAGGCTAAAACTTATGGGGGTTTGTCCTGGCACATTCCACTCTAATCTGCAACCTCAAAGCACAACTTGCAGCAAGGTTCTGTTTCCCTAGCAAGCAGAGTTGGCAATGTAGAAATGCTGCCACCCTAAGGCCGTTTCCTCAAACGACAGCTTTAAATCTACTGCTAATGGTCAATAATATTCACAAGGACTGCAGGGCTGTAAATGAATCATGCCCTCAAAAAATATCCTGGGGTAGGGAATGGCCATAAAATTCCAAACGGGGCAAATTTTTCAAGAAGCCAATTTGAAGTTGTGAGTTTAGCTCAATCTTAAAAAAACATGAAAAGGACATTGATAAAGGCAAAACATCAGGAATTACTAGACGCAGGCAAATCCAATCTACACAAAGGTATCACCTCACACCAGTCAGAATGACCATCAGCAAAAAGTCAACAAACAATAGATGTTGAAGAAGTTGTGGAGAATAGCGTAACCTCTCGGTCTAAGTGGGATGTAAACTGGTAACAGCCAATAATAGGAACAGAATGGCAGTGCGTTTAAAGGTAAAAATTGAGTCACCATATGATCCGCAAGGCCCACTATTGGTCCTGTCACCTGTAAAAGCCAGAATCAAAAAGACACGGGATGGAGAATCGTGTACTGCAGCAGTATTTACAACAGCCAAAACATGGAAGCAAACAAAATGTCCATCAACAGATAAATGGACAAAGAAGAAGTGGTATACGTACCGAATGGAATACTAGACTCAGGAAAAAAATGAACAGTGCCGTTTTCAGGACTACAGATGAGCCTAGAAATAATCATATTAGGTTAAGTAAGTCAAAAGGGAATGACAAATATCCTATGATATCATTTATACATGTTATCCTAAGATTGCTACCAATGAACATATTTCCACAGAAAAAGACACTCACAGACTTATAAAACAAACGAATGGTTAGCCAAAAGGAAAGTTGGGAGGATGGATAAATTAGGACTATGGGGCTAACATACATATACTAATGTATGTTAAATGTATATAAACATAAAACATATAAACTATATGAATTATAGAATCACCAATACATATAAAATATATAATGACAAAACACCTACCAAATACCAAGGGAGGTCTACTCAACATTCTGTAAAACATACATGGTAACAGGATCCAAAGATGAACAGACATATGTAGGAATTATTGCGCAGATTCTGTACAGCCACACAATCACAACACTCTAATCAAATTTACTCCAATAAGAAATAGAAATTAAATTTAAAAAACAAACAAAAGTAAGGAGACATAAACTTTTGGGGGCTTGTCCCAGCACATTCCCCTCTAATTTACAACCTCGGAACACTACGTCCAGGAAGACTCTGTTGCCCTAAAACCAAAAGTTGAGAACGTAATAATGCTGCCGCCTTGTGGCTGTTTCCCACAACAGCAGCTTTAAAGCCAGTGCTAGTGGTTGCTTAATAGTCACAAGGATTGCAGGGCTGAAAATGACACCTGCCCTCAAAAAATGCCCTGCTGGAGGGAATAGGCAAGAAAATTCAACACATGACAAATTTTTCAAGAAGTCAATATGAAGAGGGAAGTTGTACTCACTCTTTAAAAAAAAGGAAAAGAAAAAAATGGACACGCCTAAAGCGCAGTATAAGGAATTATTAGCCACATGCAAACCCAACCTCCAAAAAGGTTTCAGCTCACACCAGTCAAATGACCATCAGCAGAAAGTCTACAGACTATACATGCTGAAGGGGATTTAGAGAACTGTGTACCATCTAGCTGCTGGTGGGATGTAATGGGTAACAGCACTAACGAAAACTGAATGGAGCTACTTTAAAAGGTAAAAATTGAGCTACCATATGATGCGGCAGGGCACCTTTTGGGCCTATAACCTAAGACCACCAGAATCGGAAAGACAGAGGCAGGCAAATGGGCACTGCAGCAATATTGAAATAGCCAAGATATGGAAGCAAAAAAACGGTCCAAAAACAAATGAATGGACAAAGGAAAAGTGGTATACGGACAGAATGGAATAGTAACCTCGGTAAAAAAATGAACAATGCCATTTTGAGGAATACAGATGAGCCTAGAAATGATCATATTAGGTTAAGTAAGTCAAAAGGGAATGACAAATATCCTATGATATCATTTATACATGTTATCCTAAGACTGCTACCAATGAACACATTTCCACAAAAAAAGACAACACACACTTATACAACAAACTAATGGTTAACCAAAATGAAAGGTGGGAGGATGGATAAATTAGGATTATGGGGCTAACATACATATACTAAGGTTTGTTAAATGTATATAAACATATAATATATAAACTCTATGAATTATATAATCACCAATACATATAAAGTATATAATGAGAAAACAGCTACCAAATACCGAGGGAGGTCTACTCAACATTCTGAATATCATACATCGTAACAGGATCCGAAGATGAACAGACATATATATGAATGATTGAGCACATTCTGTACAGCCAGACAATCACAACACTCTAATCAAAATTACTCTGATAAGAAATATAAATTAAATTTCAAAAAACAAACATTACTAAGGAGACATAAACTTCTGGGGGCTTGTCCCAGCACATTCCCCTCTAATTTACAACCTCGGAACACTACTTCCAGGAAGATTTTGTTACCCTAGTAACAAGAGGTGAGAATGTAATAATGCTGCCGCCTTGTGGCTGTTTCCCACAACAGCAGCTTTAAACCCAGTGCTAATGGTTGCTTAATAGTCACAAGGACTGCAGGGCTGTAAATGACAGCTGCCCACAAAAAATGCCCTGGGGTAGGGAATAGGCAAGGAAATTCAACACATGACAAATTTTTGAAGACGGCAATATGAAGAGGGAAGTTGTACTCAATCTTTAAAAAAAAGGAGAAGAACAAAAAAGGGCATGCCTAAAGCTCAGTATAAGGAATTATTAGCCACATGCAAATCCAACCTCCAAAAAGATTTCAGCTCACACCAGTGAAATGACCATCAGCAAAAAGTCTACAAACTATAAATGCTGAAGTGGTTTTAGAGAACTCTGTACCTTCTAGCTGCTGGTGGGATGTAATGGGTAACAGCACTAATGAAAACTGAATGGAGCTGCTTTAAAAGGTAAAAATTGAGCTACCATATGATGCGGCAGGGCACCTTTTGGGCCTATAACCTAAGACCACCAGAATCGGAAAGACAGAGGCAGGCAAATGTGCACTGCAGCAATATTGAAATAGCCAAGACATGGAAGCAAAAATAAGGTCCATAAACAGATGAATGGACAAAGAAGAAGTGGTATATGGACAGAATGGAATATCAGTCACGAAAAAAATAAAAGAATGGCATATGCAGCACCACAGATGAGCCTAGAGATAATCACACAACGTGAAGTAAGTCCGAATGCAAAAGACAAATGTCCTATGATATCACTTATGTTATCTGAAAATTCATAAAAATGAACATATTTCCATAGAGAAAGACAATCTCAGATTGAGAAGACAAACTGATGGTTAAGCCAAAGAGAAGGTGTGAGGAATGGATAAATTAGGATACTGGGGTTAACACACATATACTACTACATATAAAATATATAATCCCCAAAGACCTATGGAATAGCAAGTGTGGTCTACTCAACACTCTGTAATAACTGACATGGAAAAGGACCCAAAGATCAATAGATGTATGTATATGTGTAAATGAACAAGGTTCTGTACACCTAGAACAAAAGACATTTTTCAATCAAATTTGCTTGATAGAAACTACAACTTGAAGACACAAACAAGAATTAAGGAGGCTAAAACTTATGGGGGTTTGTCCTGGCACATTCCACTCTAATCTGCAACCTCAAAGCACAACTTGCAGCAAGGTTCTGTTTCCCTAGCAAGCAGAGTTGGCAATGTAGAAATGCTGCCACCCTAAGGCCGTTTCCTCAAACGACAGCTTTAAATCTACTGCTAATGGTCAATAATATTCACAAGGACTGCAGGGCTGTAAATGAATCATGCCCTCAAAAAATATCCTGGGGTAGGGAATGGCCATAAAATTCCAAACGGGGCAAATTTTTCAAGAAGCCAATTTGAAGTTGTGAGTTTAGCTCAATCTTAAAAAAACATGAAAAGGACATTGATAAAGGCAAAACATCAGGAATTACTAGACGCAGGCAAATCCAATCTACACAAAGGTATCACCTCACACCAGTCAGAATGACCATCAGCAAAAAGTCAACAAACAATAGATGTTGAAGAAGTTGTGGAGAATAGCGTAACCTCTCGGTCTAAGTGGGATGTAAACTGGTAACAGCCAATAATAGGAACAGAATGGCAGTGCGTTTAAAGGTAAAAATTGAGTCACCATATGATCCGCAAGGCCCACTATTGGTCCTGTCACCTGTAAAAGCCAGAATCAAAAAGACACGGGATGGAGAATCGTGTACTGCAGCAGTATTTACAACAGCCAAAACATGGAAGCAAACAAAATGTCCATCAACAGATAAATGGACAAAGAAGAAGTGGTATACGTACCGAATGGAATACTAGACTCAGGAAAAAAATGAACAGTGCCGTTTTCAGGACTACAGATGAGCCTAGAAATAATCATATTAGGTTAAGTAAGTCAAAAGGGAATGACAAATATCCTATGATATCATTTATACATGTTATCCTAAGATTGCTACCAATGAACATATTTCCACAGAAAAAGACACTCACAGACTTATAAAACAAACGAATGGTTAGCCAAAAGGAAAGTTGGGAGGATGGATAAATTAGGACTATGGGGCTAACATACATATACTAATGTATGTTAAATGTATATAAACATAAAACATATAAACTATATGAATTATAGAATCACCAATACATATAAAATATATAATGACAAAACACCTACCAAATACCAAGGGAGGTCTACTCAACATTCTGTAAAACATACATGGTAACAGGATCCAAAGATGAACAGACATATGTAGGAATTATTGCGCAGATTCTGTACAGCCACACAATCACAACACTCTAATCAAATTTACTCCAATAAGAAATAGAAATTAAATTTAAAAAACAAACAAAAGTAAGGAGACATAAACTTTTGGGGGCTTGTCCCAGCACATTCCCCTCTAATTTACAACCTCGGAACACTACGTCCAGGAAGACTCTGTTGCCCTAAAACCAAAAGTTGAGAACGTAATAATGCTGCCGCCTTGTGGCTGTTTCCCACAACAGCAGCTTTAAAGCCAGTGCTAGTGGTTGCTTAATAGTCACAAGGATTGCAGGGCTGAAAATGACACCTGCCCTCAAAAAATGCCCTGCTGGAGGGAATAGGCAAGAAAATTCAACACATGACAAATTTTTCAAGAAGTCAATATGAAGAGGGAAGTTGTACTCACTCTTTAAAAAAAAGGAAAAGAAAAAAATGGACACGCCTAAAGCGCAGTATAAGGAATTATTAGCCACATGCAAACCCAACCTCCAAAAAGGTTTCAGCTCACACCAGTCAAATGACCATCAGCAGAAAGTCTACAGACTATACATGCTGAAGGGGATTTAGAGAACTGTGTACCATCTAGCTGCTGGTGGGATGTAATGGGTAACAGCACTAACGAAAACTGAATGGAGCTACTTTAAAAGGTAAAAATTGAGCTACCATATGATGCGGCAGGGCACCTTTTGGGCCTATAACCTAAGACCACCAGAATCGGAAAGACAGAGGCAGGCAAATGGGCACTGCAGCAATATTGAAATAGCCAAGATATGGAAGCAAAAAAACGGTCCAAAAACAAATGAATGGACAAAGGAAAAGTGGTATACGGACAGAATGGAATAGTAACCTCGGTAAAAAAATGAACAATGCCATTTTGAGGAATACAGATGAGCCTAGAAATGATCATATTAGGTTAAGTAAGTCAAAAGGGAATGACAAATATCCTATGATATCATTTATACATGTTATCCTAAGACTGCTACCAATGAACACATTTCCACAAAAAAAGACAACACACACTTATACAACAAACTAATGGTTAACCAAAATGAAAGGTGGGAGGATGGATAAATTAGGATTATGGGGCTAACATACATATACTAAGGTTTGTTAAATGTATATAAACATATAATATATAAACTCTATGAATTATATAATCACCAATACATATAAAGTATATAATGAGAAAACAGCTACCAAATACCGAGGGAGGTCTACTCAACATTCTGAATATCATACATCGTAACAGGATCCGAAGATGAACAGACATATATATGAATGATTGAGCACATTCTGTACAGCCAGACAATCACAACACTCTAATCAAAATTACTCTGATAAGAAATATAAATTAAATTTCAAAAAACAAACATTACTAAGGAGACATAAACTTCTGGGGGCTTGTCCCAGCACATTCCCCTCTAATTTACAACCTCGGAACACTACTTCCAGGAAGATTTTGTTACCCTAGTAACAAGAGGTGAGAATGTAATAATGCTGCCGCCTTGTGGCTGTTTCCCACAACAGCAGCTTTAAACCCAGTGCTAATGGTTGCTTAATAGTCACAAGGACTGCAGGGCTGTAAATGACAGCTGCCCACAAAAAATGCCCTGGGGTAGGGAATAGGCAAGGAAATTCAACACATGACAAATTTTTGAAGACGGCAATATGAAGAGGGAAGTTGTACTCAATCTTTAAAAAAAAGGAGAAGAACAAAAAAGGGCATGCCTAAAGCTCAGTATAAGGAATTATTAGCCACATGCAAATCCAACCTCCAAAAAGATTTCAGCTCACACCAGTGAAATGACCATCAGCAAAAAGTCTACAAACTATAAATGCTGAAGTGGTTTTAGAGAACTCTGTACCTTCTAGCTGCTGGTGGGATGTAATGGGTAACAGCACTAATGAAAACTGAATGGAGCTGCTTTAAAAGGTAAAAATTGAGCTACCATATGATGCGGCAGGGCACCTTTTGGGCCTATAACCTAAGACCACCAGAATCGGAAAGACAGAGGCAGGCAAATGTGCACTGCAGCAATATTGAAATAGCCAAGACATGGAAGCAAAAATAAGGTCCATAAACAGATGAATGGACAAAGAAGAAGTGGTATATGGACAGAATGGAATATCAGTCACGAAAAAAATAAAAGAATGGCATATGCAGCACCACAGATGAGCCTAGAGATAATCACACAACGTGAAGTAAGTCCGAATGCAAAAGACAAATGTCCTATGATATCACTTATGTTATCTGAAAATTCATAAAAATGAACATATTTCCATAGAGAAAGACAATCTCAGATTGAGAAGACAAACTGATGGTTAAGCCAAAGAGAAGGTGTGAGGAATGGATAAATTAGGATACTGGGGTTAACACACATATACTACTACATATAAAATATATAATCCCCAAAGACCTATGGAATAGCAAGTGTGGTCTACTCAACACTCTGTAATAACTGACATGGAAAAGGACCCAAAGATCAATAGATGTATGTATATGTGTAAATGAACAAGGTTCTGTACACCTAGAACAAAAGACATTTTTCAATCAAATTTGCTTGATAGAAACTACAACTTGAAGACACAAACAAGAATTAAGGAGGCTAAAACTTATGGGGGTTTGTCCTGGCACATTCCACTCTAATCTGCAACCTCAAAGCACAACTTGCAGCAAGGTTCTGTTTCCCTAGCAAGCAGAGTTGGCAATGTAGAAATGCTGCCACCCTAAGGCCGTTTCCTCAAACGACAGCTTTAAATCTACTGCTAATGGTCAATAATATTCACAAGGACTGCAGGGCTGTAAATGAATCATGCCCTCAAAAAATATCCTGGGGTAGGGAATGGCCATAAAATTCCAAACGGGGCAAATTTTTCAAGAAGCCAATTTGAAGTTGTGAGGTTAGCTCAATCTTAAAAAAAACATGAAAAGGACATTGATAAAGGCAAAACATCAGGAATTACTAGACGCAGGCAAATCCAATCTACACAAAGGTATCACCTCACACCAGTCAGAATGACCATCAGCAAAAAGTCAACAAACAATAGATGTTGAAGAAGTTGTGGAGAATAGCGTAACCTCTCGGTCTAAGTGGGATGTAAACTGGTAACAGCCAATAATAGGAACAGAATGGCAGTGCGTTTAAAGGTAAAAATTGAGTCACCATATGATCCGCAAGGCCCACTATTGGTCCTGTCACCTGTAAAAGCCAGAATCAAAAAGACACGGGATGGAGAATCGTGTACTGCAGCAGTATTTACAACAGCCAAAACATGGAAGCAAACAAAATGTCCATCAACAGATAAATGGACAAAGAAGAAGTGGTATACGTACCGAATGGAATACTAGACTCAGGAAAAAAATGAACAGTGCCGTTTTCAGGACTACAGATGAGCCTAGAAATAATCATATTAGGTTAAGTAAGTCAAAAGGGAATGACAAATATCCTATGATATCATTTATACATGTTATCCTAAGATTGCTACCAATGAACATATTTCCACAGAAAAAGACACTCACAGACTTATAAAACAAACGAATGGTTAGCCAAAAGGAAAGTTGGGAGGATGGATAAATTAGGACTATGGGGCTAACATACATATACTAATGTATGTTAAATGTATATAAACATAAAACATATAAACTATATGAATTATAGAATCACCAATACATATAAAATATATAATGACAAAACACCTACCAAATACCAAGGGAGGTCTACTCAACATTCTGTAAAACATACATGGTAACAGGATCCAAAGATGAACAGACATATGTAGGAATTATTGCGCAGATTCTGTACAGCCACACAATCACAACACTCTAATCAAATTTACTCCAATAAGAAATAGAAATTAAATTTAAAAAACAAACAAAAGTAAGGAGACATAAACTTTTGGGGGCTTGTCCCAGCACATTCCCCTCTAATTTACAACCTCGGAACACTACGTCCAGGAAGACTCTGTTGCCCTAAAACCAAAAGTTGAGAACGTAATAATGCTGCCGCCTTGTGGCTGTTTCCCACAACAGCAGCTTTAAACCCAGTGCTAGTGGTTGCTTAATAGTCACAAGGATTGCAGGGCTGAAAATGACACCTGCCCTCAAAAAATGCCCTGCTGGAGGGAATAGGCAAGAAAATTCAACACATGACAAATTTTTCAAGAAGTCAATATGAAGAGGGAAGTTGTACTCACTCTTTAAAAAAAAGGAAAAGAAAAAAATGGACACGCCTAAGCTCAGTATAAGGAATTATTAGCCACATGCAAACCCAACCTCCAAAAAGGTTTCAGCTCACACCAGTCAAATGACCATCAGCAGAAAGTCTACAGACTATACATGCTGAAGGGGATTTAGAGAACTGTGTACCATCTAGCTGCTGGTGGGATGTAATGGGTAACAGCACTAACGAAAACTGAATGGAGCTACTTTAAAAGGTAAAAATTGAGCTACCATATGATGCGGCAGGGCACCTTTTGGGCCTATAACCTAAGACCACCAGAATCGGAAAGACAGAGGCAGGCAAATGTGCACTGCAGCAATATTGAAATAGCCAAGACATGGAAGCAAAAATAAGGTCCATAAACAGATGAATGGACAAAGAAGAAGTGGTATATGGACAGAATGGAATATCAGTCACGAAAAAAATAAAAGAATGGCATATGCAGCACCACAGATGAGCCTAGAGATAATCACACAACGTGAAGTAAGTCCGAATGCAAAAGACAAATGTCCTATGATATCACTTATGTTATCTGAAAATTCATAAAAATGAACATGTTTCCATAGAGAAAGACAATCTCAGATTGAGAAGACAAACTGATGGTTAAGCCAAAGAGAAGGTGTGAGGAATGGATAAATTAGGATACTGGGGTTAACACACATATACTACTACATATAAAATATATAATCCCCAAAGACCTATGGAATAGCAAGTGTGGTCTACTCAACACTCTGTAATAACTGACATGGAAAAGGACCCAAAGATCAATAGATGTATGTATATGTGTAAATGAACAAGGTTCTGTACACCTAGAACAAAAGACATTTTTCAATCAAATTTGCTTGATAGAAACTACAACTTGAAGACACAAACAAGAATTAAGGAGGCTAAAACTTATGGGGGTTTGTCCTGGCACATTCCACTCTAATCTGCAACCTCAAAGCACAACTTGCAGCAAGGTTCTGTTTCCCTAGCAAGCAGAGTTGGCAATGTAGAAATGCTGCCACCCTAAGGCCGTTTCCTCAAACGACAGCTTTAAATCTACTGCTAATGGTCAATAATATTCACAAGGACTGCAGGGCTGTAAATGAATCATGCCCTCAAAAAATATCCTGGGGTAGGGAATGGCCATAAAATTCCAAACGGGGCAAATTTTTCAAGAAGCCAATTTGAAGTTGTGAGGTTAGCTCAATCTTAAAAAAACATGAAAAGGACATTGATAAAGGCAAAACATCAGGAATTACTAGACGCAGGCAAATCCAATCTACACAAAGGTATCACCTCACACCAGTCAGAATGACCATCAGCAAAAAGTCAACAAACAATAGATGTTGAAGAAGTTGTGGAGAATAGCGTAACCTCTCGGTCTAAGTGGGATGTAAACTGGTAACAGCCAATAATAGGAACAGAATGGCAGTGCGTTTAAAGGTAAAAATTGAGTCACCATATGATCCGCAAGGCCCACTATTGGTCCTGTCACCTGTAAAAGCCAGAATCAAAAAGACACGGGATGGAGAATCGTGTACTGCAGCAGTATTTACAACAGCCAAAACATGGAAGCAAACAAAATGTCCATCAACAGATAAATGGACAAAGAAGAAGTGGTATACGTACCGAATGGAATACTAGACTCAGGAAAAAAATGAACAGTGCCGTTTTCAGGACTACAGATGAGCCTAGAAATAATCATATTAGGTTAAGTAAGTCAAAAGGGAATGACAAATATCCTATGATATCATTTATACATGTTATCCTAAGATTGCTACCAATGAACATATTTCCACAGAAAAAGACACTCACAGACTTATAAAACAAACGAATGGTTAGCCAAAAGGAAAGTTGGGAGGATGGATAAATTAGGACTATGGGGCTAACATACATATACTAATGTATGTTAAATGTATATAAACATAAAACATATAAACTATATGAATTATAGAATCACCAATACATATAAAATATATAATGACAAAACACCTACCAAATACCAAGGGAGGTCTACTCAACATTCTGTAAAACATACATGGTAACAGGATCCAAAGATGAACAGACATATGTAGGAATTATTGCGCAGATTCTGTACAGCCACACAATCACAACACTCTAATCAAATTTACTCCAATAAGAAATAGAAATTAAATTTAAAAAACAAACAAAAGTAAGGAGACATAAACTTTTGGGGGCTTGTCCCAGCACATTCCCCTCTAATTTACAACCTCGGAACACTACGTCCAGGAAGACTCTGTTGCCCTAAAACCAAAAGTTGAGAACGTAATAATGCTGCCGCCTTGTGGCTGTTTCCCACAACAGCAGCTTTAAAGCCAGTGCTAGTGGTTGCTTAATAGTCACAAGGATTGCAGGGCTGAAAATGACACCTGCCCTCAAAAAATGCCCTGCTGGAGGGAATAGGCAAGAAAATTCAACACATGACAAATTTTTCAAGAAGTCAATATGAAGAGGGAAGTTGTACTCACTCTTTAAAAAAAAGGAAAAGAAAAAAATGGACACGCCTAAAGCGCAGTATAAGGAATTATTAGCCACATGCAAACCCAACCTCCAAAAAGGTTTCAGCTCACACCAGTCAAATGACCATCAGCAGAAAGTCTACAGACTATACATGCTGAAGGGGATTTAGAGAACTGTGTACCATCTAGCTGCTGGTGGGATGTAATGGGTAACAGCACTAACGAAAACTGAATGGAGCTACTTTAAAAGGTAAAAATTGAGCTACCATATGATGCGGCAGGGCACCTTTTGGGCCTATAACCTAAGACCACCAGAATCGGAAAGACAGAGGCAGGCAAATGGGCACTGCAGCAATATTGAAATAGCCAAGATATGGAAGCAAAAAAACGGTCCAAAAACAAATGAATGGACAAAGGAAAAGTGGTATACGGACAGAATGGAATAGTAACCTCGGTAAAAAAATGAACAATGCCATTTTGAGGAATACAGATGAGCCTAGAAATGATCATATTAGGTTAAGTAAGTCAAAAGGGAATGACAAATATCCTATGATATCATTTATACATGTTATCCTAAGACTGCTACCAATGAACACATTTCCACAAAAAAAGACAACACACACTTATACAACAAACTAATGGTTAACCAAAATGAAAGGTGGGAGGATGGATAAATTAGGATTATGGGGCTAACATACATATACTAAGGTTTGTTAAATGTATATAAACATATAATATATAAACTCTATGAATTATATAATCACCAATACATATAAAGTATATAATGAGAAAACAGCTACCAAATACCGAGGGAGGTCTACTCAACATTCTGAATATCATACATCGTAACAGGATCCGAAGATGAACAGACATATATATGAATGATTGAGCACATTCTGTACAGCCAGACAATCACAACACTCTAATCAAAATTACTCTGATAAGAAATATAAATTAAATTTCAAAAAACAAACATTACTAAGGAGACATAAACTTCTGGGGGCTTGTCCCAGCACATTCCCCTCTAATTTACAACCTCGGAACACTACTTCCAGGAAGATTTTGTTACCCTAGTAACAAGAGGTGAGAATGTAATAATGCTGCCGCCTTGTGGCTGTTTCCCACAACAGCAGCTTTAAACCCAGTGCTAATGGTTGCTTAATAGTCACAAGGACTGCAGGGCTGTAAATGACAGCTGCCCACAAAAAATGCCCTGGGGTAGGGAATAGGCAAGGAAATTCAACACATGACAAATTTTTGAAGACGGCAATATGAAGAGGGAAGTTGTACTCAATCTTTAAAAAAAAGGAGAAGAACAAAAAAGGGCATGCCTAAAGCTCAGTATAAGGAATTATTAGCCACATGCAAATCCAACCTCCAAAAAGATTTCAGCTCACACCAGTGAAATGACCATCAGCAAAAAGTCTACAAACTATAAATGCTGAAGTGGTTTTAGAGAACTCTGTACCTTCTAGCTGCTGGTGGGATGTAATGGGTAACAGCACTAATGAAAACTGAATGGAGCTGCTTTAAAAGGTAAAAATTGAGCTACCATATGATGCGGCAGGGCACCTTTTGGGCCTATAACCTAAGACCACCAGAATCGGAAAGACAGAGGCAGGCAAATGTGCACTGCAGCAATATTGAAATAGCCAAGACATGGAAGCAAAAATAAGGTCCATAAACAGATGAATGGACAAAGAAGAAGTGGTATATGGACAGAATGGAATATCAGTCACGAAAAAAATAAAAGAATGGCATATGCAGCACCACAGATGAGCCTAGAGATAATCACACAACGTGAAGTAAGTCCGAATGCAAAAGACAAATGTGCTATGATATCACTTATGTTATCTGAAAATTCATAAAAATGAACATATTTCCATAGAGAAAGACAATCTCAGATTGAGAAGACAAACTGATGGTTAAGCCAAAGAGAAGGTGTGAGGAATGGATAAATTAGGATACTGGGGTTAACACACATATACTACTACATATAAAATATATAATCCCCAAAGACCTATGGAATAGCAAGTGTGGTCTACTCAACACTCTGTAATAACTGACATGGAAAAGGACCCAAAGATCAATAGATGTATGTATATGTGTAAATGAACAAGGTTCTGTACACCTAGAACAAAAGACATTTTTCAATCAAATTTGCTTGATAGAAACTACAACTTGAAGACACAAACAAGAATTAAGGAGGCTAAAACTTATGGGGGTTTGTCCTGGCACATTCCACTCTAATCTGCAACCTCAAAGCACAACTTGCAGCAAGGTTCTGTTTCCCTAGCAAGCAGAGTTGGCAATGTAGAAATGCTGCCACCCTAAGGCCGTTTCCTCAAACGACAGCTTTAAATCTACTGCTAATGGTCAATAATATTCACAAGGACTGCAGGGCTGTAAATGAATCATGCCCTCAAAAAATATCCTGGGGTAGGGAATGGCCATAAAATTCCAAACGGGGCAAATTTTTCAAGAAGCCAATTTGAAGTTGTGAGGTTAGCTCAATCTTAAAAAAACATGAAAAGGACATTGATAAAGGCAAAACATCAGGAATTACTAGACGCAGGCAAATCCAATCTACACAAAGGTATCACCTCACACCAGTCAGAATGACCATCAGCAAAAAGTCAACAAACAATAGATGTTGAAGAAGTTGTGGAGAATAGCGTAACCTCTCGGTCTAAGTGGGATGTAAACTGGTAACAGCCAATAATAGGAACAGAATGGCAGTGCGTTTAAAGGTAAAAATTGAGTCACCATATGATCCGCAAGGCCCACTATTGGTCCTGTCACCTGTAAAAGCCAGAATCAAAAAGACACGGGATGGAGAATCGTGTACTGCAGCAGTATTTACAACAGCCAAAACATGGAAGCAAACAAAATGTCCATCAACAGATAAATGGACAAAGAAGAAGTGGTATACGTACCGAATGGAATACTAGACTCAGGAAAAAAATGAACAGTGCCGTTTTCAGGACTACAGATGAGCCTAGAAATAATCATATTAGGTTAAGTAAGTCAAAAGGGAATGACAAATATCCTATGATATCATTTATACATGTTATCCTAAGATTGCTACCAATGAACATATTTCCACAGAAAAAGACACTCACAGACTTATAAAACAAACGAATGGTTAGCCAAAAGGAAAGTTGGGAGGATGGATAAATTAGGACTATGGGGCTAACATACATATACTAATGTATGTTAAATGTATATAAACATAAAACATATAAACTATATGAATTATAGAATCACCAATACATATAAAATATATAATGACAAAACACCTACCAAATACCAAGGGAGGTCTACTCAACATTCTGTAAAACATACATGGTAACAGGATCCAAAGATGAACAGACATATGTAGGAATTATTGCGCAGATTCTGTACAGCCACACAATCACAACACTCTAATCAAATTTACTCCAATAAGAAATAGAGATTAAATTTAAAAAACAAACAAAAGTAAGGAGACATAAACTTTTGGGGGCTTGTCCCAGCACATTCCCCTCTAATTTACAACCTCGGAACACTACGTCCAGGAAGACTCTGTTGCCCTAAAACCAAAAGTTGAGAACGTAATAATGCTGCCGCCTTGTGGCTGTTTCCCACAACAGCAGCTTTAAAGCCAGTGCTAGTGGTTGCTTAATAGTCACAAGGATTGCAGGGCTGAAAATGACACCTGCCCTCAAAAAATGCCCTGCTGGAGGGAATAGGCAAGAAAATTCAACACATGACAAATTTTTCAAGAAGTCAATATGAAGAGGGAAGTTGTACTCACTCTTTAAAAAAAAGGAAAAGAAAAAAATGGACACGCCTAAAGCTCAGTATAAGGAATTATTAGCCACATGCAAACCCAACCTCCAAAAAGGTTTCAGCTCACACCAGTCAAATGACCATCAGCAGAAAGTCTACAGACTATACATGCTGAAGGGGATTTAGAGAACTGTGTACCATCTAGCTGCTGGTGGGATGTAATGGGTAACAGCACTAACGAAAACTGAATGGAGCTACTTTAAAAGGTAAAAATTGAGCTACCATATGATGCGGCAGGGCACCTTTTGGGCCTATAACCTAAGACCATCAGAATCGGAAAGACAGAGGCAGGCAAATGGGCACTGCAGCAATATTGAAATAGCCAAGATATGGAAGCAAAAAAACGGTCCAAAAACAAATGAATGGACAAAGGAAAAGTGGTATACGGACAGAATGGAATAGTAACCTCGGTAAAAAAATGAACAATGCCATTTTGAGGAATACAGATGAGCCTAGAAATGATCATATTAGGTTAAGTAAGTCAAAAGGGAATGACAAATATCCTATGATATCATTTATACATGTTATCCTAAGACTGCTACCAATGAACACATTTCCACAAAAAAAGACAACACACACTTATACAACAAACTAATGGTTAACCAAAATGAAAGGTGGGAGGATGGATAAATTAGGATTATGGGGCTAACATACATATACTAAGGTTTGTTAAATGTATATAAACATATAATATATAAACTCTATGAATTATATAATCACCAATACATATAAAGTATATAATGAGAAAACAGCTACCAAATACCGAGGGAGGTCTACTCAACATTCTGAATATCATACATCGTAACAGGATCCGAAGATGAACAGACATATATATGAATGATTGAGCACATTCTGTACAGCCAGACAATCACAACACTCTAATCAAAATTACTCTGATAAGAAATATAAATTAAATTTCAAAAAACAAACATTACTAAGGAGACATAAACTTCTGGGGGCTTGTCCCAGCACATTCCCCTCTAATTTACAACCTCGGAACACTACTTCCAGGAAGATTTTGTTACCCTAGTAACAAGAGGTGAGAATGTAATAATGCTGCCGCCTTGTGGCTGTTTCCCACAACAGCAGCTTTAAACCCAGTGCTAATGGTTGCTTAATAGTCACAAGGACTGCAGGGCTGTAAATGACAGCTGCCCACAAAAAATGCCCTGGGGTAGGGAATAGGCAAGGAAATTCAACACATGACAAATTTTTGAAGACGGCAATATGAAGAGGGAAGTTGTACTCAATCTTTAAAAAAAAGGAGAAGAAAAAAAAAGGGCATGCCTAAAGCTCAGTATAAGGAATTATTAGCCACATGCAAATCCAACCTCCAAAAAGATTTCAGCTCACACCAGTGAAATGACCATCAGCAAAAAGTCTACAAACTATAAATGTTGAAGTGGTTTTAGAGAACTCTGTACCTTCTAGCTGCTGGTGGGATGTAATGGGTAACAGCACTAATGAAAACTGAATGGAGCTGCTTTAAAAGGTAAAAATTGAGCTACCATATGATGCGGCAGGGCACCTTTTGGGCCTATAACCTAAGACCACCAGAATCGGAAAGACAGAGGCAGGCAAATGTGCACTGCAGCAATATTGAAATAGCCAAGACATGGAAGCAAAAATAAGGTCCATAAACAGATGAATGGACAAAGAAGAAGTGGTATATGGACAGAATGGAATATCAGTCACGAAAAAAATAAAAGAATGGCATATGCAGCATCACAGATGAGCCTAGAGATAATCACACAACGTGAAGTAAGTCCGAATGCAAAAGACAAATGTCCTATGATATCACTTATGTTATCTGAAAATTCATAAAAATGAACATATTTCCATAGAGAAAGACAATCTCAGATTGAGAAGACAAACTGATGGTTAAGCCAAAGAGAAGGTGTGAGGAATGGATAAATTAGGATACTGGGGTTAACACACATATACTACTACATATAAAATATATAATCCCCAAAGACCTATGGAATAGCAAGTGTGGTCTACTCAACACTCTGTAATAACTGACATGGAAAAGGACCCAAAGATCAATAGATGTATGTATATGTGTAAATGAACAAGGTTCTGTACACCTAGAACAAAAGACATTTTTCAATCAAATTTGCTTGATAGAAACTACAACTTGAAGACACAAACAAGAATTAAGGAGGCTAAAACTTATGGGGGTTTGTCCTGGCACATTCCACTCTAATCTGCAACCTCAAAGCACAACTTGCAGCAAGGTTCTGTTTCCCTAGCAAGCAGAGTTGGCAATGTAGAAGTGCTGCCACCCTAAGGCCGTTTCCTCAAACGACAGCTTTAAATCTACTGCTAATGGTCAATAATATTCACAAGGACTGCAGGGCTGTAAATGAATCATGCCCTCAAAAAATATCCTGGGGTAGGGAATGGCCATAAAATTCCAAACGGGGCAAATTTTTCAAGAAGCCAATTTGAAGTTGTGAGGTTAGCTCAATCTTAAAAAAACATGAAAAGGACATTGATAAAGGCAAAACATCAGGAATTACTAGACGCAGGCAAATCCAATCTACACAAAGGTATCACCTCACACCAGTCAGAATGACCATCAGCAAAAAGTCAACAAACAATAGATGTTGAAGAAGTTGTGGAGAATAGCGTAACCTCTCGGTCTAAGTGGGATGTAAACTGGTAACAGCCAATAATAGGAACAGAATGGCAGTGCGTTTAAAGGTAAAAATTGAGTCACCATATGATCCGCAAGGCCCACTATTGGTCCTGTCACCTGTAAAAGCCAGAATCAAAAAGACACGGGATGGAGAATCGTGTACTGCAGCAGTATTTACAACAGCCAAAACATGGAAGCAAACAAAATGTCCATCAACAGATAAATGGACAAAGAAGAAGTGGTATACGTACCGAATGGAATACTAGACTCAGGAAAAAAATGAACAGTGCCGTTTTCAGGACTACAGATGAGCCTAGAAATAATCATATTAGGTTAAGTAAGTCAAAAGGGAATGACAAATATCCTATGATATCATTTATACATGTTATCCTAAGATTGCTACCAATGAACATATTTCCACAGAAAAAGACACTCACAGACTTATAAAACAAACGAATGGTTAGCCAAAAGGAAAGTTGGGAGGATGGATAAATTAGGACTATGGGGCTAACATACATATACTAATGTATGTTAAATGTATATAAACATAAAACATATAAACTATATGAATTATAGAATCACCAATACATATAAAATATATAATGACAAAACACCTACCAAATACCAAGGGAGGTCTACTCAACATTCTGTAAAACATACATGGTAACAGGATCCAAAGATGAACAGACATATGTAGGAATTATTGCGCAGATTCTGTACAGCCACACAATCACAACACTCTAATCAAATTTACTCCAATAAGAAATAGAAATTAAATTTAAAAAACAAACAAAAGTAAGGAGACATAAACTTTTGGGGGCTTGTCCCAGCACATTCCCCTCTAATTTACAACCTCGGAACACTACGTCCAGGAAGACTCTGTTGCCCTAAAACCAAAAGTTGAGAACGTAATAATGCTGCCGCCTTGTGGCTGTTTCCCACAACAGCAGCTTTAAAGCCAGTGCTAGTGGTTGCTTAATAGTCACAAGGATTGCAGGGCTGAAAATGACACCTGCCCTCAAAAAATGCCCTGCTGGAGGGAATAGGCAAGAAAATTCAACACATGACAAATTTTTCAAGAAGTCAATATGAAGAGGGAAGTTGTACTCACTCTTTAAAAAAAAGGAAAAGAAAAAAATGGACACGCCTAAAGCGCAGTATAAGGAATTATTAGCCACATGCAAACCCAACCTCCAAAAAGGTTTCAGCTCACACCAGTCAAATGACCATCAGCAGAAAGTCTACAGACTATACATGCTGAAGGGGATTTAGAGAACTGTGTACCATCTAGCTGCTGGTGGGATGTAATGGGTAACAGCACTAACGAAAACTGAATGGAGCTACTTTAAAAGGTAAAAATTGAGCTACCATATGATGCGGCAGGGCACCTTTTGGGCCTATAACCTAAGACCACCAGAATCGGAAAGACAGAGGCAGGCAAATGGGCACTGCAGCAATATTGAAATAGCCAAGATATGGAAGCAAAAAAACGGTCCAAAAACAAATGAATGGACAAAGGAAAAGTGGTATACGGACAGAATGGAATAGTAACCTCGGTAAAAAAATGAACAATGCCATTTTGAGGAATACAGATGAGCCTAGAAATGATCATATTAGGTTAAGTAAGTCAAAAGGGAATGACAAATATCCTATGATATCATTTATACATGTTATCCTAAGACTGCTACCAATGAACACATTTCCACAAAAAAAGACAACACACACTTATACAACAAACTAATGGTTAACCAAAATGAAAGGTGGGAGGATGGATAAATTAGGATTATGGGGCTAACATACATATACTAAGGTTTGTTAAATGTATATAAACATATAATATATAAACTCTATGAATTATATAATCACCAATACATATAAAGTATATAATGAGAAAACAGCTACCAAATACCGAGGGAGGTCTACTCAACATTCTGAATATCATACATCGTAACAGGATCCGAAGATGAACAGACATATATATGAATGATTGAGCACATTCTGTACAGCCAGACAATCACAACACTCTAATCAAAATTACTCTGATAAGAAATATAAATTAAATTTCAAAAAACAAACATTACTAAGGAGACATAAACTTCTGGGGGCTTGTCCCAGCACATTCCCCTCTAATTTACAACCTCGGAACACTACTTCCAGGAAGATTTTGTTACCCTAGTAACAAGAGGTGAGAATGTAATAATGCTGCCGCCTTGTGGCTGTTTCCCACAACAGCAGCTTTAAACCCAGTGCTAATGGTTGCTTAATAGTCACAAGGACTGCAGGGCTGTAAATGACAGCTGCCCACAAAAAATGCCCTGGGGTAGGGAATAGGCAAGGAAATTCAACACATGACAAATTTTTGAAGACGGCAATATGAAGAGGGAAGTTGTACTCAATCTTTAAAAAAAAGGAGAAGAAAAAAAAAGGGCATGCCTAAAGCTCAGTATAAGGAATTATTAGCCACATGCAAACCCAACCTCCAAAAAGATTTCAGCTCACACCAGTGAAATGACCATCAGCAAAAAGTCTACAAACTATAAATGCTGAAGTGGTTTTAGAGAACTCTGTACCTTCTAGCTGCTGGTGGGATGTAATGGGTAACAGCACTAATGAAAACTGAATGGAGCTGCTTTAAAAGGTAAAAATTGAGCTACCATATGATGCGGCAGGGCACCTTTTGGGCCTATAACCTAAGACCACCAGAATCGGAAAGACAGAGGCAGGCAAATGTGCACTGCAGCAATATTGAAATAGCCAAGACATGGAAGCAAAAATAAGGTCCATAAACAGATGAATGGACAAAGAAGAAGTGGTATATGGACAGAATGGAATATCAGTCACGAAAAAAATAAAAGAATGGCATATGCAGCACCACAGATGAGCCTAGAGATAATCACACAACGTGAAGTAAGTCCGAATGCAAAAGACAAATGTCCTATGATATCACTTATGTTATCTGAAAATTCATAAAAATGAACATATTTCCATAGAGAAAGACAATCTCAGATTGAGAAGACAAACTGATGGTTAAGCCAAAGAGAAGGTGTGAGGAATGGATAAATTAGGATACTGGGGTTAACACACATATACTACTACATATAAAATATATAATCCCCAAAGACCTATGGAATAGCAAGTGTGGTCTACTCAACACTCTGTAATAACTGACATGGAAAAGGACCCAAAGATCAATAGATGTATGTATATGTGTAAATGAACAAGGTTCTGTACACCTAGAACAAAAGACATTTTTCAATCAAATTTGCTTGATAGAAACTACAACTTGAAGACACAAACAAGAATTAAGGAGGCTAAAACTTATGGGGGTTTGTCCTGGCACATTCCACTCTAATCTGCAACCTCAAAGCACAACTTGCAGCAAGGTTCTGTTTCCCTAGCAAGCAGAGTTGGCAATGTAGAAATGCTGCCACCCTAAGGCCGTTTCCTCAAACGACAGCTTTAAATCTACTGCTAATGGTCAATAATATTCACAAGGACTGCAGGGCTGTAAATGAATCATGCCCTCAAAAAATATCCTGGGGTAGGGAATGGCCATAAAATTCCAAACGGGGCAAATTTTTCAAGAAGCCAATTTGAAGTTGTGAGTTTAGCTCAATCTTAAAAAAACATGAAAAGGACATTGATAAAGGCAAAACATCAGGAATTACTAGACGCAGGCAAATCCAATCTACACAAAGGTATCACCTCACACCAGTCAGAATGACCATCAGCAAAAAGTCAACAAACAATAGATGTTGAAGAAGTTGTGGAGAATAGCGTAACCTCTCAGTCTAAGTGGGATGTAAACTGGTAACAGCCAATAATAGGAACAGAATGGCAGTGCGTTTAAAGGTAAAAATTGAGTCACCATATGATCCGCAAGGCCCACTATTGGTCCTGTCACCTGTAAAAGCCAGAATCAAAAAGACACGGGATGGAGAATCGTGTACTGCAGCAGTATTTACAACAGCCAAAACATGGAAGCAAACAAAATGTCCATCAACAGATAAATGGACAAAGAAGAAGTGGTATACGTACCGAATGGAATACTAGACTCAGGAAAAAAATGAACAGTGCCGTTTTCAGGACTACAGATGAGCCTAGAAATAATCATATTAGGTTAAGTAAGTCAAAAGGGAATGACAAATATCCTATGATATCATTTATACATGTTATCCTAAGATTGCTACCAATGAACATATTTCCACAGAAAAAGACACTCACAGACTTATAAAACAAACGAATGGTTAGCCAAAAGGAAAGTTGGGAGGATGGATAAATTAGGACTATGGGGCTAACATACATATACTAATGTATGTTAAATGTATATAAACATAAAACATATAAACTATATGAATTATAGAATCACCAATACATATAAAATATATAATGACAAAACACCTACCAAATACCAAGGGAGGTCTACTCAACATTCTGTAAAACATACATGGTAACAGGATCCAAAGATGAACAGACATATGTAGGAATTATTGCGCAGATTCTGTACAGCCACACAATCACAACACTCTAATCAAATTTACTCCAATAAGAAATAGAAATTAAATTTAAAAAACAAACAAAAGTAAGGAGACATAAACTTTTGGGGGCTTGTCCCAGCACATTCCCCTCTAATTTACAACCTCGGAACACTACGTCCAGGAAGACTCTGTTGCCCTAAAACCAAAAGTTGAGAACGTAATAATGCTGCCGCCTTGTGGCTGTTTCCCACAACAGCAGCTTTAAAGCCAGTGCTAGTGGTTGCTTAATAGTCACAAGGATTGCAGGGCTGAAAATGACACCTGCCCTCAAAAAATGCCCTGCTGGAGGGAATAGGCAAGAAAATTCAACACATGACAAATTTTTCAAGAAGTCAATATGAAGAGGGAAGTTGTACTCACTCTTTAAAAAAAAGGAAAAGAAAAAAATGGACACGCCTAAAGCGCAGTATAAGGAATTATTAGCCACATGCAAACCCAACCTCCAAAAAGGTTTCAGCTCACACCAGTCAAATGACCATCAGCAGAAAGTCTACAGACTATACATGCTGAAGGGGATTTAGAGAACTGTGTACCATCTAGCTGCTGGTGGGATGTAATGGGTAACAGCACTAACGAAAACTGAATGGAGCTACTTTAAAAGGTAAAAATTGAGCTACCATATGATGCGGCAGGGCACCTTTTGGGCCTATAACCTAAGACCACCAGAATCGGAAAGACAGAGGCAGGCAAATGGGCACTGCAGCAATATTGAAATAGCCAAGATATGGAAGCAAAAAAACGGTCCAAAAACAAATGAATGGACAAAGGAAAAGTGGTATACGGACAGAATGGAATAGTAACCTCGGTAAAAAAATGAACAATGCCATTTTGAGGAATACAGATGAGCCTAGAAATGATCATATTAGGTTAAGTAAGTCAAAAGGGAATGACAAATATCCTATGATATCATTTATACATGTTATCCTAAGACTGCTACCAATGAACACATTTCCACAAAAAAAGACAACACACACTTATACAACAAACTAATGGTTAACCAAAATGAAAGGTGGGAGGATGGATAAATTAGGATTATGGGGCTAACATACATATACTAAGGTTTGTTAAATGTATATAAACATATAATATATAAACTCTATGAATTATATAATCACCAATACATATAAAGTATATAATGAGAAAACAGCTACCAAATACCGAGGGAGGTCTACTCAACATTCTGAATATCATACATCGTAACAGGATCCGAAGATGAACAGACATATATATGAATGATTGAGCACATTCTGTACAGCCAGACAATCACAACACTCTAATCAAAATTACTCTGATAAGAAATATAAATTAAATTTCAAAAAACAAACATTACTAAGGAGACATAAACTTCTGGGGGCTTGTCCCAGCACATTCCCCTCTAATTTACAACCTCGGAACACTACTTCCAGGAAGATTTTGTTACCCTAGTAACAAGAGGTGAGAATGTAATAATGCTGCCGCCTTGTGGCTGTTTCCCACAACAGCAGCTTTAAACCCAGTGCTAATGGTTGCTTAATAGTCACAAGGACTGCAGGGCTGTAAATGACAGCTGCCCACAAAAAATGCCCTGGGGTAGGGAATAGGCAAGGAAATTCAACACATGACAAATTTTTGAAGACGGCAATATGAAGAGGGAAGTTGTACTCAATCTTTAAAAAAAAGGAGAAGAAAAAAAAAGGGCATGCCTAAAGCTCAGTATAAGGAATTATTAGCCACATGCAAATCCAACCTCCAAAAAGATTTCAGCTCACACCAGTGAAATGACCATCAGCAAAAAGTCTACAAACTATAAATGCTGAAGTGGTTTTAGAGAACTCTGTACCTTCTAGCTGCTGGTGGGATGTAATGGGTAACAGCACTAATGAAAACTGAATGGAGCTGCTTTAAAAGGTAAAAATTGAGCTACCATATGATGCGGCAGGGCACCTTTTGGGCCTATAACCTAAGACCACCAGAATCGGAAAGACAGAGGCAGGCAAATGTGCACTGCAGCAATATTGAAATAGCCAAGACATGGAAGCAAAAATAAGGTCCATAAACAGATGAATGGACAAAGAAGAAGTGGTATATGGACAGAATGGAATATCAGTCACGAAAAAAATAAAAGAATGGCATATGCAGCACCACAGATGAGCCTAGAGATAATCACACAACGTGAAGTAAGTCCGAATGCAAAAGACAAATGTCCTATGATATCACTTATGTTATCTGAAAATTCATAAAAATGAACATATTTCCATAGAGAAAGACAATCTCAGATTGAGAAGACAAACTGATGGTTAAGCCAAAGAGAAGGTGTGAGGAATGGATAAATTAGGATACTGGGGTTAACACACATATACTACTACATATAAAATATATAATCCCCAAAGACCTATGGAATAGCAAGTGTGGTCTACTCAACACTCTGTAATAACTGACATGGAAAAGGACCCAAAGATCAATAGATGTATGTATATGTGTAAATGAACAAGGTTCTGTACACCTAGAACAAAAGACATTTTTCAATCAAATTTGCTTGATAGAAACTACAACTTGAAGACACAAACAAGAATTAAGGAGGCTAAAACTTATGGGGGTTTGTCCTGGCACATTCCACTCTAATCTGCAACCTCAAAGCACAACTTGCAGCAAGGTTCTGTTTCCCTAGCAAGCAGAGTTGGCAATGTAGAAATGCTGCCACCCTAAGGCCGTTTCCTCAAACGACAGCTTTAAATCTACTGCTAATGGTCAATAATATTCACAAGGACTGCAGGGCTGTAAATGAATCATGCCCTCAAAAAATATCCTGGGGTAGGGAATGGCCATAAAATTCCAAACGGGGCAAATTTTTCAAGAAGCCAATTTGAAGTTGTGAGGTTAGCTCAATCTTAAAAAAACATGAAAAGGACATTGATAAAGGCAAAACATCAGGAATTACTAGACGCAGGCAAATCCAATCTACACAAAGGTATCACCTCACACCAGTCAGAATGACCATCAGCAAAAAGTCAACAAACAATAGATGTTGAAGAAGTTGTGGAGAATAGCGTAACCTCTCGGTCTAAGTGGGATGTAAACTGGTAACAGCCAATAATAGGAACAGAATGGCAGTGCGTTTAAAGGTAAAAATTGAGTCACCATATGATCCGCAAGGCCCACTATGGGTCCTGTCACCTGTAAAAGCCAGAATCAAAAAGACACGGGATGGAGAATCGTGTACTGCAGCAGTATTTACAACAGCCAAAACATGGAAGCAAACAAAATGTCCATCAACAGATAAATGGACAAAGAAGAAGTGGTATACGTACCGAATGGAATACTAGACTCAGGAAAAAAATGAACAGTGCCGTTTTCAGGACTACAGATGAGCCTAGAAATAATCATATTAGGTTAAGTAAGTCAAAAGGGAATGACAAATATCCTATGATATCATTTATACATGTTATCCTAAGATTGCTACCAATGAACATATTTCCACAGAAAAAGACACTCACAGACTTATAAAACAAACGAATGGTTAGCCAAAAGGAAAGTTGGGAGGATGGATAAATTAGGACTATGGGGCTAACATACATATACTAATGTATGTTAAATGTATATAAACATAAAACATATAAACTATATGAATTATAGAATCACCAATACATATAAAATATATAATGACAAAACACCTACCAAATACCAAGGGAGGTCTACTCAACATTCTGTAAAACATACATGGTAACAGGATCCAAAGATGAACAGACATATGTAGGAATTATTGCGCAGATTCTGTACAGCCACACAATCACAACACTCTAATCAAATTTACTCCAATAAGAAATAGAGATTAAATTTAAAAAACAAACAAAAGTAAGGAGACATAAACTTTTGGGGGCTTGTCCCAGCACATTCCCCTCTAATTTACAACCTCGGAACACTACGTCCAGGAAGACTCTGTTGCCCTAAAACCAAAAGTTGAGAACGTAATAATGCTGCCGCATTGTGGCTGTTTCCCACAACAGCAGCTTTAAAGCCAGTGCTAGTGGTTGCTTAATAGTCACAAGGATTGCAGGGCTGAAAATGACACCTGCCCTCAAAAAATGCCCTGCTGGAGGGAATAGGCAAGAAAATTCAACACATGACAAATTTTTCAAGAAGTCAATATGAAGAGGGAAGTTGTACTCACTCTTTAAAAAAAAGGAAAAGAAAAAAATGGACACGCCTAAAGCTCAGTATAAGGAATTATTAGCCACATGCAAACCCAACCTCCAAAAAGGTTTCAGCTCACACCAGTCAAATGACCATCAGCAGAAAGTCTACAGACTATACATGCTGAAGGGGATTTAGAGAACTGTGTACCATCTAGCTGCTGGTGGGATGTAATGGGTAACAGCACTAACGAAAACTGAATGGAGCTACTTTAAAAGGTAAAAATTGAGCTACCATATGATGCGGCAGGGCACCTTTTGGGCCTATAACCTAAGACCACCAGAATCGGAAAGACAGAGGCAGGCAAATGTGCACTGCAGCAATATTGAAATAGCCAAGACATGGAAGCAAAAATAAGGTCCATAAACAGATGAATGGACAAAGAAGAAGTGGTATATGGACAGAATGGAATATCAGTCACGAAAAAAATAAAAGAATGGCATATGCAGCACCACAGATGAGCCTAGAGATAATCACACAACGTGAAGTAAGTCCGAATGCAAAAGACAAATGTCCTATGATATCACTTATGTTATCTGAAAATTCATAAAAATGAACATATTTCCATAGAGAAAGACAATCTCAGATTGAGAAGACAAACTGATGGTTAAGCCAAAGAGAAGGTGTGAGGAATGGATAAATTAGGATACTGGGGTTAACACACATATACTACTACATATAAAATATATAATCCCCAAAGACCTATGGAATAGCAAGTGTGGTCTACTCAACACTCTGTAATAACTGACATGGAAAAGGACCCAAAGATCAATAGATGTATGTATATGTGTAAATGAACAAGGTTCTGTACACCTAGAACAAAAGACATTTTTCAATCAAATTTGCTT
The DNA here is from genome assembly GCF_028564815.1 of Eubalaena glacialis. Taxonomy (NCBI): domain Eukaryota; kingdom Metazoa; phylum Chordata; class Mammalia; order Artiodactyla; family Balaenidae; genus Eubalaena; species Eubalaena glacialis. The sequence continues at coordinate 85,465,385 of NC_083717.1, forward strand.
GATAGAAACTACAACTTGAAGACACAAACAAGAATTAAGGAGGCTAAAACTTATGGGGGTTTGTCCTGGCACATTCCACTCTAATCTGCAACCTCAAAGCACAACTTGCAGCAAGGTTCTGTTTCCCTAGCAAGCAGAGTTGGCAATGTAGAAATGCTGCCACCCTAAGGCCGTTTCCTCAAACGACAGCTTTAAATCTACTGCTAATGGTCAATAATATTCACAAGGACTGCAGGGCTGTAAATGAATCATGCCCTCAAAAAATATCCTGGGGTAGGGAATGGCCATAAAATTCCAAACGGGGCAAATTTTTCAAGAAGCCAATTTGAAGTTGTGAGGTTAGCTCAATCTTAAAAAAACATGAAAAGGACATTGATAAAGGCAAAACATCAGGAATTACTAGACGCAGGCAAATCCAATCTACACAAAGGTATCACCTCACACCAGTCAGAATGACCATCAGCAAAAAGTCAACAAACAATAGATGTTGAAGAAGTTGTGGAGAATAGCGTAACCTCTCGGTCTAAGTGGGATGTAAACTGGTAACAGCCAATAATAGGAACAGAATGGCAGTGCGTTTAAAGGTAAAAATTGAGTCACCATATGATCCGCAAGGCCCACTATTGGTCCTGTCACCTGTAAAAGCCAGAATCAAAAAGACACGGGATGGAGAATCGTGTACTGCAGCAGTACTTACAACAGCCAAAACATGGAAGCAAACAAAATGTCCATCAACAGATAAATGGACAAAGAAGAAGTGGTATACGTACCGAATGGAATACTAGACTCAGGAAAAAAATGAACAGTGCCGTTTTCAGGACTACAGATGAGCCTAGAAATAATCATATTAGGTTAAGTAAGTCAAAAGGGAATGACAAATATCCTATGATATCATTTATACATGTTATCCTAAGATTGCTACCAATGAACATATTTCCACAGAAAAAGACACTCACAGACTTATAAAACAAACGAATGGTTAGCCAAAAGGAAAGTTGGGAGGATGGATAAATTAGGACTATGGGGCTAACATACATATACTAATGTATGTTAAATGTATATAAACATAAAACATATAAACTATATGAATTATAGAATCACCAATACATATAAAATATATAATGACAAAACACCTACCAAATACCAAGGGAGGTCTACTCAACATTCTGTAAAACATACATGGTAACAGGATCCAAAGATGAACAGACATATGTAGGAATTATTGCGCAGATTCTGTACAGCCACACAATCACAACACTCTAATCAAATTTACTCCAATAAGAAATAGAAATTAAATTTAAAAAACAAACAAAAGTAAGGAGACATAAACTTTTGGGGGCTTGTCCCAGCACATTCCCCTCTAATTTACAACCTCGGAACACTACGTCCAGGAAGACTCTGTTGCCCTAAAACCAAAAGTTGAGAACGTAATAATGCTGCCGCCTTGTGGCTGTTTCCCACAACAGCAGCTTTAAAGCCAGTGCTAGTGGTTGCTTAATAGTCACAAGGATTGCAGGGCTGAAAATGACACCTGCCCTCAAAAAATGCCCTGCTGGAGGGAATAGGCAAGAAAATTCAACACATGACAAATTTTTCAAGAAGTCAATATGAAGAGGGAAGTTGTACTCACTCTTTAAAAAAAAGGAAAAGAAAAAAATGGACACGCCTAAAGCGCAGTATAAGGAATTATTAGCCACATGCAAACCCAACCTCCAAAAAGGTTTCAGCTCACACCAGTCAAATGACCATCAGCAGAAAGTCTACAGACTATACATGCTGAAGGGGATTTAGAGAACTGTGTACCATCTAGCTGCTGGTGGGATGTAATGGGTAACAGCACTAACGAAAACTGAATGGAGCTACTTTAAAAGGTAAAAATTGAGCTACCATATGATGCGGCAGGGCACCTTTTGGGCCTATAACCTAAGACCACCAGAATCGGAAAGACAGAGGCAGGCAAATGGGCACTGCAGCAATATTGAAATAGCCAAGATATGGAAGCAAAAAAACGGTCCAAAAACAAATGAATGGACAAAGGAAAAGTGGTATACGGACAGAATGGAATAGTAACCTCGGTAAAAAAATGAACAATGCCATTTTGAGGAATACAGATGAGCCTAGAAATGATCATATTAGGTTAAGTAAGTCAAAAGGGAATGACAAATATCCTATGATATCATTTATACATGTTATCCTAAGACTGCTACCAATGAACACATTTCCACAAAAAAAGACAACACACACTTATACAACAAACTAATGGTTAACCAAAATGAAAGGTGGGAGGATGGATAAATTAGGATTATGGGGCTAACATACATATACTAAGGTTTGTTAAATGTATATAAACATATAATATATAAACTCTATGAATTATATAATCACCAATACATATAAAGTATATAATGAGAAAACAGCTACCAAATACCGAGGGAGGTCTACTCAACATTCTGAATATCATACATCATAACAGGATCCGAAGATGAACAGACATATATATGAATGATTGAGCACATTCTGTACAGCCAGACAATCACAACACTCTAATCAAAATTACTCTGATAAGAAATATAAATTAAATTTAAAAAAACAAACATTACTAAGGAGACATAAACTTCTGGGGGCTTGTCCCAGCACATTCCCCTCTAATTTACAACCTCGGAACACTACTTCCAGGAAGATTTTGTTACCCTAGTAACAAGAGGTGAGAATGTAATAATGCTGCCGCCTTGTGGCTGTTTCCCACAACAGCAGCTTTAAACCCAGTGCTAATGGTTGCTTAATAGTCACAAGGACTGCAGGGCTGTAAATGACAGCTGCCCACAAAAAATGCCCTGGGGTAGGGAATAGGCAAGGAAATTCAACACATGACAAATTTTTGAAGACGGCAATATGAAGAGGGAAGTTGTACTCAATCTTTAAAAAAAAGGAGAAGAACAAAAAAGGGCATGCCTAAAGCTCAGTATAAGGAATTATTAGCCACATGCAAATCCAACCTCCAAAAAGATTTCAGCTCACACCAGTGAAATGACCATCAGCAAAAAGTCTACAAACTATAAATGCTGAAGTGGTTTTAGAGAACTCTGTACCTTCTAGCTGCTGGTGGGATGTAATGGGTAACAGCACTAATGAAAACTGAATGGAGCTGCTTTAAAAGGTAAAAATTGAGCTACCATATGATGCGGCAGGGCACCTTTTGGGCCTATAACCTAAGACCACCAGAATCGGAAAGACAGAGGCAGGCAAATGTGCACTGCAGCAATATTGAAATAGCCAAGACATGGAAGCAAAAATAAGGTCCATAAACAGATGAATGGACAAAGAAGAAGTGGTATATGGACAGAATGGAATATCAGTCACGAAAAAAATAAAAGAATGGCATATGCAGCACCACAGATGAGCCTAGAGATAATCACACAACGTGAAGTAAGTCCGAATGCAAAAGACAAATGTCCTATGATATCACTTATGTTATCTGAAAATTCATAAAAATGAACATATTTCCATAGAGAAAGACAATCTCAGATTGAGAAGACAAACTGATGGTTAAGCCAAAGAGAAGGTGTGAGGAATGGATAAATTAGGATACTGGGGTTAACACACATATACTACTACATATAAAATATATAATCCCCAAAGACCTATGGAATAGCAAGTGTGGTCTACTCAACACTCTGTAATAACTGACATGGAAAAGGACCCAAAGATCAATAGATGTATGTATATGTGTAAATGAACAAGGTTCTGTACACCTAGAACAAAAGACATTTTTCAATCAAATTTGCTTGATAGAAACTACAACTTGAAGACACAAACAAGAATTAAGGAGGCTAAAACTTATGGGGGTTTGTCCTGGCACATTCCACTCTAATCTGCAACCTCAAAGCACAACTTGCAGCAAGGTTCTGTTTCCCTAGCAAGCAGAGTTGGCAATGTAGAAATGCTGCCACCCTAAGGCCGTTTCCTCAAACGACAGCTTTAAATCTACTGCTAATGGTCAATAATATTCACAAGGACTGCAGGGCTGTAAATGAATCATGCCCTCAAAAAATATCCTGGGGTAGGGAATGGCCATAAAATTCCAAACGGGGCAAATTTTTCAAGAAGCCAATTTGAAGTTGTGAGGTTAGCTCAATCTTAAAAAAACATGAAAAGGACATTGATAAAGGCAAAACATCAGGAATTACTAGACGCAGGCAAATCCAATCTACACAAAGGTATCACCTCACACCAGTCAGAATGACCATCAGCAAAAAGTCAACAAACAATAGATGTTGAAGAAGTTGTGGAGAATAGCGTAACCTCTCGGTCTAAGTGGGATGTAAACTGGTAACAGCCAATAATAGGAACAGAATGGCAGTGCGTTTAAAGGTAAAAATTGAGTCACCATATGATCCGGAAGGCCCACTATGGGTCCTGTCACCTGTAAAAGCCAGAATCAAAAAGACACGGGATGGAGAATCGTGTACTGCAGCAGTATTTACAACAGCCAAAACATGGAAGCAAACAAAATGTCCATCAACAGATAAATGGACAAAGAAGAAGTGGTATACGTACCGAATGGAATACTAGACTCAGGAAAAAAATGAACAGTGCCGTTTTCAGGACTACAGATGAGCCTAGAAATAATCATATTAGGTTAAGTAAGTCAAAAGGGAATGACAAATATCCTATGATATCATTTATACATGTTATCCTAAGATTGCTACCAATGAACATATTTCCACAGAAAAAGACACTCACAGACTTATAAAACAAACGAATGGTTAGCCAAAAGGAAAGTTGGGAGGATGGATAAATTAGGACTATGGGGCTAACATACATATACTGATGTATGTTAAATGTATATAAACATAAAACATATAAACTATATGAATTATAGAATCACCAATACATATAAAATATATAATGACAAAACACCTACCAAATACCAAGGGAGGTCTACTCAACATTCTGTAAAACATACATGGTAACAGGATCCAAAGATGAACAGACATATGTAGGAATTATTGCGCAGATTCTGTACAGCCACACAATCACAACACTCTAATCAAATTTACTCCAATAAGAAATAGAAATTAAATTTAAAAAACAAACAAAAGTAAGGAGACATAAACTTTTGGGGGCTTGTCCCAGCACATTCCCCTCTAATTTACAACCTCGGAACACTACGTCCAGGAAGACTCTGTTGCCCTAAAACCAAAAGTTGAGAACGTAATAATGCTGCCGCCTTGTGGCTGTTTCCCACAACAGCAGCTTTAAAGCCAGTGCTAGTGGTTGCTTAATAGTCACAAGGATTGCAGGGCTGAAAATGACACCTGCCCTCAAAAAATGCCCTGCTGGAGGGAATAGGCAAGAAAATTCAACACATGACAAATTTTTCAAGAAGTCAATATGAAGAGGGAAGTTGTACTCACTCTTTAAAAAAAAGGAAAAGAAAAAAATGGACACGCCTAAAGCGCAGTATAAGGAATTATTAGCCACATGCAAACCCAACCTCCAAAAAGGTTTCAGCTCACACCAGTCAAATGACCATCAGCAGAAAGTCTACAGACTATACATGCTGAAGGGGATTTAGAGAACTGTGTACCATCTAGCTGCTGGTGGGATGTAATGGGTAACAGCACTAACGAAAACTGAATGGAGCTACTTTAAAAGGTAAAAATTGAGCTACCATATGATGCGGCAGGGCACCTTTTGGGCCTATAACCTAAGACCACCAGAATCGGAAAGACAGAGGCAGGCAAATGGGCACTGCAGCAATATTGAAATAGCCAAGATATGGAAGCAAAAAAACGGTCCAAAAACAAATGAATGGACAAAGGAAAAGTGGTATACGGACAGAATGGAATAGTAACCTCGGTAAAAAAATGAACAATGCCATTTTGAGGAATACAGATGAGCCTAGAAATGATCATATTAGGTTAAGTAAGTCAAAAGGGAATGACAAATATCCTATGATATCATTTATACATGTTATCCTAAGACTGCTACCAATGAACACATTTCCACAAAAAAAGACAACACACACTTATACAACAAACTAATGGTTAACCAAAATGAAAGGTGGGAGGATGGATAAATCAGGATTATGGGGCTAACATACATATACTAAGGTTTGTTAAATGTATATAAACATATAATATATAAACTCTATGAATTATATAATCACCAATACATATAAAGTATATAATGAGAAAACAGCTACCAAATACCGAGGGAGGTCTACTCAACATTCTGAATATCATACATCGTAACAGGATCCGAAGATGAACAGACATATATATGAATGATTGAGCACATTCTGTACAGCCAGACAATCACAACACTCTAATCAAAATTACTCTGATAAGAAATATAAATTAAATTTCAAAAAACAAACATTACTAAGGAGACATAAACTTCTGGGGGCTTGTCCCAGCACATTCCCCTCTAATTTACAACCTCGGAACACTACTTCCAGGAAGATTTTGTTACCCTAGTAACAAGAGGTGAGAATGTAATAATGCTGCCGCCTTGTGGCTGTTTCCCACAACAGCAGCTTTAAACCCAGTGCTAATGGTTGCTTAATAGTCACAAGGACTGCAGGGCTGTAAATGACAGCTGCCCACAAAAAATGCCCTGGGGTAGGGAATAGGCAAGGAAATTCAACACATGACAAATTTTTGAAGACGGCAATATGAAGAGGGAAGTTGTACTCAATCTTTAAAAAAAAGGAGAAGAAAAAAAAAGGGCATGCCTAAAGCTCAGTATAAGGAATTATTAGCCACATGCAAATCCAACCTCCAAAAAGATTTCAGCTCACACCAGTGAAATGACCATCAGCAAAAAGTCTACAAACTATAAATGCTGAAGTGGTTTTAGAGAACTCTGTACCTTCTAGCTGCTGGTGGGATGTAATGGGTAACAGCACTAATGAAAACTGAATGGAGCTGCTTTAAAAGGTAAAAATTGAGCTACCATATGATGCGGCAGGGCACCTTTTGGGCCTATAACCTAAGACCACCAGAATCGGAAAGACAGAGGCAGGCAAATGTGCACTGCAGCAATATTGAAATAGCCAAGACATGGAAGCAAAAATAAGGTCCATAAACAGATGAATGGACAAAGAAGAAGTGGTATATGGACAGAATGGAATATCAGTCACGAAAAAAATAAAAGAATGGCATATGCAGCACCACAGATGAGCCTAGAGATAATCACACAACGTGAAGTAAGTCCGAATGCAAAAGACAAATGTCCTATGATATCACTTATGTTATCTGAAAATTCATAAAAATGAACATATTTCCATAGAGAAAGACAATCTCAGATTGAGAAGACAAACTGATGGTTAAGCCAAAGAGAAGGTGTGAGGAATGGATAAATTAGGATACTGGGGTTAACACACATATACTACTACATATAAAATATATAATCCCCAAAGACCTATGGAATAGCAAGTGTGGTCTACTCAACACTCTGTAATAACTGACATGGAAAAGGACCCAAAGATCAATAGATGTATGTATATGTGTAAATGAACAAGGTTCTGTACACCTAGAACAAAAGACATTTTTCAATCAAATTTGCTTGATAGAAACTACAACTTGAAGACACAAACAAGAATTAAGGAGGCTAAAACTTATGGGGGTTTGTCCTGGCACATTCCACTCTAATCTGCAACCTCAAAGCACAACTTGCAGCAAGGTTCTGTTTCCCTAGCAAGCAGAGTTGGCAATGTAGAAATGCTGCCACCCTAAGGCCGTTTCCTCAAACGACAGCTTTAAATCTACTGCTAATGGTCAATAATATTCACAAGGACTGCAGGGCTGTAAATGAATCATGCCCTCAAAAAATATCCTGGGGTAGGGAATGGCCATAAAATTCCAAACGGGGCAAATTTTTCAAGAAGCCAATTTGAAGTTGTGAGGTTAGCTCAATCTTAAAAAAACATGAAAAGGACATTGATAAAGGCAAAACATCAGGAATTACTAGACGCAGGCAAATCCAATCTACACAAAGGTATCACCTCACACCAGTCAGAATGACCATCAGCAAAAAGTCAACAAACAATAGATGTTGAAGAAGTTGTGGAGAATAGCGTAACCTCTCGGTCTAAGTGGGATGTAAACTGGTAACAGCCAATAATAGGAACAGAATGGCAGTGCGTTTAAAGGTAAAAATTGAGTCACCATATGATCCGGAAGGCCCACTATGGGTCCTGTCACCTGTAAAAGCCAGAATCAAAAAGACACGGGATGGAGAATCGTGTACTGCAGCAGTATTTACAACAGCCAAAACATGGAAGCAAACAAAATGTCCATCAACAGATAAATGGACAAAGAAGAAGTGGTATACGTACCGAATGGAATACTAGACTCAGGAAAAAAAAGAACAGTGCCGTTTTCAGGACTACAGATGAGCCTAGAAATAATCATATTAGGTTAAGTAAGTCAAAAGGGAATGACAAATATCCTATGATATCATTTATACATGTTATCCTAAGACTGCTACCAATGAACATATTTCCACAAAAAAAGACAACACACACTTATACAAAAAACTAATGGTTAACCAAAATGAAAGGTGGGAGGATGGATAAATTAGGACTATGGGGCTAACATACATATACTAATGTATGTTACATGTATATAAACATATAATATATAAACACTATGAATTATATAATCACCAATACATATAAAATATATAATGAGAAAACACCTACCAAATACCGAGGGAGGTCTACTCAACATTCTGAATAACATACATCGTAACAGGATCCGAAGATGAACAGACATATGTATGAATCATTGAGCACATTCTGTACAGCCAGACAATCACAACACTCTAATCAAAATTACTCCGATAAGAAATATAAATTAAATTTAAAAATACAAACATTACTAAGGAGACATAAACTTCTGGGGGCTTGTCCCAGCACATTCCCCTCTAATTTACAACCTCGGAACACTACCTCCAGGAAGATTCTGTTACCCTAGTAACAAGAGGTGAGAACGTAATAATGCTGCCCCCTTGTAGCTGTTTCCCACAACAGCAGCTTTAAACCCAGTGCTAATGTTTGCTTAATAGTCACAAGGACTTCAGGGCTGTAAATGACACCTGCCCACAAAAAATGCCCTGGGGTAGGGAATAGGCAAGGAAATTCAACACATGACAAATTTTTGAAGAAAGCAATATGAAGAGGGAAGTTGTACTCACCCTTTAAAAAAAAAAAGAAAAAGAAAGGGTATGCCTAAAGCTCAGTATATGGAATTATTAGCCACATGCAAATAAAACCTCCAAAAAGATTTCAGCTCACACCAGTGAAATGACCATCAACAAAAAGTCTACAAACTATAAATGCTGAAAGGGTTTTAGAGAACTCTGTACCTTCTAGCTGCTGGTGGGATGTAATTGGTAACAGCACTAACGAAAACTGAATGGAGCTGCTTTAAAAGGTAAAAATTGAGGGGCTTCCCTAGTGGCACAGTGGTTGAGAGTCTGCCTGCTAGTGCAGGGGACACGGGTTCGTGCCCTGGTGCGGGAGGATCCCACATGCCGCGGAGTGGCTGGGCCCGTGAGCCACAACTACTGAGCCTGCGCGTCTGGAGCCTGTGCTCCGCAACATGAGAGGCCGCGACAGTGAGAGGCCCGCGCACGGCGATGAAGAGTGGCCCCCGCTTGCCGCCACTAGAGAAAGCCCTCGCACAGAAACGAAGACCCAACACAGCCAAAAATAAATAAATAAATAAATAAATTAAAAAAAAAAAAAAAAATTGAGCTACCGTATGATGCGGCAGGGCACCTTTTGGGCCTATAACCTAAGACCACCAGAATAGGAAAGACAGAGGCAGGCAAATGTGCACTGCAGCAATATTGAAATAGCCAAGACATGGAAGCAAAAATAAGGTCCATAAACAGATGAATGGACAAAGAAGAAGTGGTATATGGACAGAATGGAATATCAGTCACGAAAAAAAATAAAAGAATGGCATATGCAGCACCACAGGTGAGACTAGAGATAATCACACAACGTGAAGTAAGTCAGAATGCAAAAGAAAAATGTCCTATGATATCACTTATGTTATCTGAAAATTCATAAAAATGAACATATTTCCATAGAGAAAGACAATCTCAGATTGAGAAGACAAACTTATGGTTAAGCCAAAGAAAAGGTGTGAGGAATGGATAAATTAGGACACTGGGGTTAACACACATATACTAATATATATAAAATATATAATCCCCAAAGACCTATGGAATAGCAAGTGTGGTCTACTCAACACTCTGTAATAACCGACATGGAAAAGGACCTAAGATCAATAGATGTATGTATATGTGTAAATGAACAAGGTTCTCTACACCTAGAACAAAAGACATTTCTCAATCAAATTTGCTTGATAAAAACTACAACTTGAAGACACAAACAAGAATTAAGGAGGCTAAAACTTATGGGGGTTTGTCCTGGCACATTCCACTCTAATCTGAAACCTCAAAGCACAACTTGCAGCAAGGTTCTGTTTCCCTAGCAAGCAGAGTTGGCAACGTAGAAATGCTGCCACCCTAAGGCCGTTTCCTCAAACAACAGCTTTAAATCTACTGCTAATGGTAAATAATATTCACAAGGACTGTAGGGCTGTAAATGACTCATGCCCTCAAAAAATATCCTGGGGTAGGGAATGGCCATAAAAATCCAAACGGGGCAAATTTTTCAAGAAGCCAATTTGAAGTTGTGAGTTTAGCTCAATCTTAAAAAAACATGAAAAGGACATTGATAAACGCAAAACATCTGGAATTACTAGACGCAGGCAAATCCAATCTACACAAAGGTATTACCTCACACCAGTCAGAATGACCATCAGCAAAAAGTCAACAAACAATAGATGTTGAAGAAGTTGTGGAGAATAAAGTAACCTCTCGGTGTAAGTGGGATGTAAACTGGTAACAGCCAATAATAGGAACAGAATGGCAGTGCGTTTAAAGGTAAAAATTGAGTCACCATATGATCCGGAAGGCCCACTATTGGTCCTGTCACCTGTGAAAGCCAGAATCAAAAAGACACGGGATGGAGAATCGTGTACTGCAGCAGTATTTACAATAGCCAAAACATGGAAGCAAACAAAATGTCCATCAACAGATAAATGGACAAAGAAGAAGTGGTATACGTACCGAATGGAATACTAGACTCAGGAAAAAAATGAACAGTGCCGTTTTCAGGACTACAGATGAGCCTATAAATAATCATATTAGGTTAAGTAAGTCAAAAGGGAATGACAAATATCCTATGATATCATTTATACATGTTAACCTAAGATTGCTACCAATGAACATATTTCCATAGAAAAAGACACTCACAGACTTATAAAACAAACGAATGGTTAGCCAAAATGAAAGTTGGGAGGATGGATAAATTACGACTGTGGGGCTAACATACATATACTAATGTATGTTAAATGTATATAAACATAAAACACATAAACTATATGAATTATAGAATCACCAATACATATAAAATATATAATGACAAAACACCTACCAAATACCAAGGGAGGTCTACTCAACATTCTGTAAAACATACATGGTAACAGGATCCGAAGATGAACAGACATATGTAGGAATTATTGAGCAGATTCTGTACAGCTAGACAATCACAACACTCTAACTAAATTTACTCCAATAAGAAATAGAAATTAAATTTAAAAAACAAACAAAAGTAAGGAGACATAAACTTTTGGGGGCTTGTCCCAGCACATTCCCCTCTAATTTACAACCTCAGAATACTACGTCCAGGAAGACTTTGTGGCCCAAAAAACAAGAGTTGAGAACGTAATAATGCTGCGCCTTGTGGCTGTTTCCCACAACAGGAGCTTTAAACCCAGTGCTAATGGTTGCTTAAGAGTCACAAGGATTGCAGGGCTGAAAATGACACCTGCTCTCAAAAAATGCCCTGGTGGAGGGAATAGGCAAGAAAATTCAACACATGACACATTTTTCAAGAAGTCAATATGAAGAGGGAAGTTGTACTCACTCTTTAAAAAAAGGAAAAGAAAAAAATGGACATGAATAAAGCTCAGTATAAGGAATTATTAGCCACATGCTAACCCAACCTCCAAAAAGGTTTCAGCTCACACCAGTCAAATGACCATCAGCAGAAAGTCTACAGACTATACATGCTGAAGGGGATTTAGAGAACTGTGTACCATCTAGCTGCTGGTGGGATGTAATGGGTAACAGCACTAATGAAAACTGAATGGAGCTACTTTAAAAGGTAAAAATTGAGCTCCCATATGATGCGGCAGGGCACCTTTTGGGCCTATAACCTAAGACCACCAGAATCGGAAAGACAGAGGCAGGCAAATGTGCACTGCAGCAATATTGAAATAGCCAAGATATGGAAGCAAAAAAAGGGTCCAAAAACAAATGAATGGACAAAGAAAAAGTGGTATACGGACAGAATGGAATAGTAACCTCGGTAAAAAAATGAACAATGCCATTTTGAGGAATACAGATGAGCCTACCAATAATCATATTAGGTTAAGTAAGTCAAAAGGAAATGACAAATATCCTATGATATCATTTATACATGTTCTCCTAAGACTGTTACCAATGAACATATTTCCACAAAAAAAGACAACACACACTTATAAAACAAACTAATGGTTAACCAAAATGAAAGGTGGGAGGATGGATAAATTAGGATTATGGGGCTAACATACATATACTAATGTATGTTAAATGTATATAAACATATAATATATAAACCATATCAAGTATATAATCACCAATACATATAAAATATATAATGAGAAAACACCTACCAAATACCAAGGGAGGTCTACTCAACATTCTGAATAACATACATGGTAACAGGATCCGAAGATGAACAGACATATGTATGAATCATTGAGCACATTCTGTACAGCCAGACAATCACAACACTCTAATCAAAATTACTTCGATAAGAAATAGAAATTAAATTTAAAAAAACAAATATTACTAAGGAGACATAAACTTCTGGGGGCTTATCCCAGCACATTCCCCTCTAATTTACAATCTCGGAACAATACCTGCAGGAAGACTCTGTTGCCCTAGTAACAAGAGGTGAGAACGTAATAATGCTGCCGCCTTGTGGCTGTTTCCCACAACAGCAGCTTTAAACCCAGTGCTAATGGTTGCTTAATAGTCACAAGGACTGCAGGGCTGTAAATGACAGCTGCCCACAAAAAATGCCCTGGGGTAGGGAATAGGCAAGGAAATTCAACACATGACAATTTTTTGAAGACGGCAATATGAAGAGGGAAGTTGTACTCACCCTTTAAAAAAAAAGAAAAGAAAAAAAAGGGCATGCCTGAAGCTCAGTATAAGGAATTATTAGCCACATGCAAATCCAACCTTCAAAAAGATTTCAGCTCACACCAGTGAAATGACAATCAGCAAACAGTCTACAAAGTATAAATGCTGAAGGAGTTTTAGAGAACTCTGTACCTTCTAGCTGCTGGTGGGATGTAATTGGTAAGAGCACTAACGGAAACTGAATGGAGCTGCTTTAAAAGGTAAAAATTGAGCTACCATATGATGCGGCAGGGCACCTTTTGGGCCTATAACCTAAGCCCACCAGAATCGGAAAGACAGAGGCAGGCAAATGTGCACTGCAGCAATATTGAAATAGCCAAGACATGGAAGCAAAAATAAGGTCCATAAACAGATGAATGGACAAAGAAGAAGTGGTATATGGGCAGAATGGAATATCAGTCACGAAAAAAAATAAAAGAATGGCATATGCAGCACCACAGGAGAGCCTAGAGATAATCACACAACGTGAAGTAAGTCAGAATGCAAAAGACAAATGTCCTATGATATCACTTATGTTATCTGAAAATTCATAAAAATGAACATATTTCCATAGAGAAAGACAATCTCAGATTGAGAAGACAAACTTATGGTTAAGCCAAAGAGAAGGTGTGAGGAATGGATAAATTAGGATACTGGGGTTAACACACATATACTAATACATATAAAATATATAATCCCCAAAGACCTATGGAATAGCAAGTGTGGTCTACTCAACACTCTGTAATAACTGACATGGAAAAGGACCCAAAGATCAATAGATGTATGTATATGTGTAAATGAACAAGGTTCTGTACACCTAGAACAAAAGACATTTTTCAATCAAATTTGCTTGATAAAAACTACCACTTGAAGACACAAACAAGAATTAAGGAGGCTAAAACTTATGCGGCTTTGTCCTGGCACATTCCACTCTAATCTGCAACCTCAAAGCACAACTTGCAGCAAGGTTCTGTTTCCCTAGCAAGCAGAGTTGGTAATGTAGAAATGCTGCCACCCTAAGGCCGTTTCCTCAAACAACAGCTTTAAATCTACTGCTAATGATCAATAATATTCACAAGGATGGCAGGGCTGTAAATGACTCATGCCCTCAAAAAATATCCTGGGGTAGGGAATGGCCATAAAAATCCAAACGGGGCAAATTTTTCAAGAAGCCAATTTGAAGTTGTGAGTTTAGCTCAATCTTAAAAAAACATGAAAAGGACATTGATAAACGTAAAACATCAGTAATTACTAGACGCAGGCAAATCCAATCTACACAAAGGTATCACCTCACACCAGTCACAATGACCATCAGCAAAAAGTCAACAAACAATAGATGTTGAAAAGTTGTGGAGAATAGCGCAACCTCTCGGTGTAAGTGGGATGTAAACTGGTAACAGCCAATAATAGGAACAGAATGGCAGTGCGTTTAAAGGTAAAAATTGAGTCACCATATGATCCGGAAGGCCCACTATTGGGCCTGTCACCTGTGAAAGCCAGAATCAGAAAGACACTGGATGGAAAATCCTGTATTGCAGCAGTATTTACAATAGCCAAGACATGGAAGCAACCAAAATGTCCATCATCAGATGAATGGATGAAAAATTGGTCCATGTACACAATGCAATATTAGACACAGAAAATAATGAAACAAGGCCATTTGCAGCACCATAGATGAGTCTACATATAATCACACAACTTGAAATAAGTCAGAAAGCGAGAGACACATATCGTATGTTATCACTTATAGGTGTTATCTAAAAATTGATAGGAATGAACCTATTTCCACAGAGAAGGACACTCACGTGTTCAGAGAACAAGCTTGTGGTTAACCAAATGGAAAGGTGTGAGGAATGTATAACGGAGGATATTGGGTTCAATAGACATATGCTAATACTTATAAAATATATAATCATCAAAGACATACCTAATACCGAGAGAGGTCTACACAACATTCTGTAATAACCTATATGGAACAGGATCCAAACATGAAAAGATATAAGTATCAATGAAAGAGATTCTGTACACCTAGAATAAACACAACATTGCAATCAAATTTGCTCTGAGAAAAATGAAAATTAAACTAAGAATACCAACAACAAATAAGTAGACATAGTTTTTGGGGGTTTGTCCTGGCACATTCCACTCTACTTTACAACCTACAAACAGGACTTCCAGGAAGGCTGTGTTGCTCTAGTAACCAGAGTTGGGAATATAGAAATGCTGCCTCCTTGTGGCCGTTTCCTGCAACAGCAGCTTTAAATCCAGAGCTAATTGTCATGTAATATTCACAATTACTACTGGGCTGTAAATGACACCTGCCCTCAAAAAATGTCCTGGTGCAGGTAATGGCCACAGGAATTCAGAACATGGCACATTTTTCAAGGAAACAATTTGAAGAGGTAAGTTTCTGTGTTTCACATAAAAGAAAAAAAAAAGAAAACGGACGTAGATAAAAGCTCAACATTGGGAATTATTAGACGCATACAAATCGAAACTACAAAAAAGTATCACCACCCAACACTCAAAATGCCATCATTAAAAAGTCTACAAACAATAAATGCTGAAGGGGTTTTAGAGATCTGTATACCCTCTAGTTGCTGGTGGATATAAACTGGTAACAGCCAGTAGTGAGAAGAGAATGGAGGTGCGTTGAAAGGTAAAAATTGAACTACCATATGATGTAGTAGGCCCACTGCTGGGCCGAACCCCTGAGAAGACCAGAATCCAAAAGACACAGGCTGGCAACCTTGCACTCCATCAATATTCAGCATAGCCAAGACTTAGAAGTAACCAAAATGCCCATCAACAGGTGAATGTAAAAAGAAGAAGTGGTCCATGGACACAGTGGAATATTCGCCATGGAAAAGGATGAAACACTGCTGTTTGCAACACCTTAGATGAGCCTAGAGATAATCACAGAACATGAGGTAAGTCGGAAAGCAGATGACAAATATCCTGTGATATCACTTCTAGGTGTTACCTAACAACTGACACATATGAACATATTTCCACAGAGAAAGACTCTCACAGACGTAGAAAACAAACCACGGTTATCTAAAAGGAAAGGTGGGAGGAATGGATACATTAAGATTAGGGTTACCATATGTATACAAATACATATTAAACACATGTGTCAAAAAGACCAACCATATAACAAGGGAGGTCTACGGAACATTCTGTAATAATTTACACGGGGGCTTGCCTGGTGACACTGTGGTTAAGAATCTGCCTGCCAATGCAGGGGACACAGGTTCGATCCCTGATTCGGGAACATCCCACATGCTGCAGAAGCGGGAAATGCAAATCAGCACTACTAAGAAATCTCACTTCCCATCGGTTAAAAGGGCCATCCTAAAAAACTGTAAAAACCAGAAATGCAGGACAGGCCAGGGAGAAAAGGGAACCTTGTTAAGCTGATGGCCGGGATGTAAATTGCCAACGGCCACTCTGGAGAAGTGTATGGTGTTTCCCAAAACATCTAAAAAACACAGCTAGAGAGCATAGGACACTACCACTCACGGGCATATAAATTGGGAAAACTACAAATCAACAAGACACAGGCACCCCAAAATGTAGGACTGCTCTGTTTACAAGAACCTCCATTTTGGTACACCTTAAATATCCCAGGAAAGAGAAAAATGGATAAAGAAGTTGTGGTACTTATGTACAATGGAATATCACTCAGCCATGAAATCAATGTCATAAGGCTAGTAGCAGCAGGATGAGTGGATTTAGGTACGATGACTCTAAGTGAAATGAGTCACACAGAAAAAGACACTTATCATAAGATATCACTTATAGAGGGAATGTAAAAATCGCTACACATGAACTGAATTAAAAAACAGAACAGAGTCACACACGTAGAAAACACACTATGGCTGCTTAACGGGAAAGGTGAGGTGAGGTGATGCATAAAACAAGGGTTTGAAATTAGCTCAGATACCGTTCCATAAACCAAATATGTAACAGACAAGACCTACTCCTTGCTCAGTGAACTAGACTCAACACCCCCTATTTACGGCACAAGAATATATCTGACAAGTAAGAATCTTAAAACCTATGTATTGATATCTCCCTGTAAGTGAATCAAGTGGGCGTAAAGCAGCATAAACACAGTAGTGGAAATCAGCTAAACTCCTTCATAAAAATAAATTACAAAAAAAAAAACAAAGATAGTGAAAGAGAGAGAAATTCTTACAAAATTCGTTCAGGGTCTGTGATGCAACCTGGACTGACAATATCTAGACTCACAGCTGGATGTGACATAAGGGTGGACACTCTAGGGGCTGAGAGGATTGGTGAGGTTGGGGGAGCAAATGCAGACCCTTTAAAATAGTACTACGTGGTACCCATTCCATGGGTCCCAAATCTCCAGGTTCAAGGGAATCTTCCTACAGCGAAAACATGCATGGGAAACCCAGAGGATGGTACATCGTGTGATCGGGAAAGGTTTCTAAAACACACCTCATTTCTCATCTCCTGGTGCTCGGGTTCGCCATTCCAGCCGCTTTAGTAACAATCTCACCACTTGGAGAATCAGCACCTTTAACCTCCTCTTTCGTACAGGTTGCAATTTGTCCTGAGGATGAACGGGAAGAGGGGGAAACAATGAGAGACTAGCTCTAGGTGTTGGGACAAGCACAGGTCACTCTAATTTCCCATCAGGAAGAAGAATTAACCACAGGCTCAGCCTGCCCCCCCGGAACCAGAATAGGGCCTGAAGCAATCCTGCGCTTTTGCGGCCAGCTCCCAAACAAGAGAGTTGACAAATGGAGCTCAGGGGCACTGCAATTCACTAACCTGCAGAGTTATATATGATAACTCTCGTCCACAAATATATTGAGGGAAGGCAACGAAGAGGATTGGAAAGCAAGGCAGAATTGCAGGAAACAGATTTCAGGAGGTAGATTTGACTCGCCTTTAAAGCACATGAAAAGCGGCCAAACGTCGACAATGATGCACTTGGCCAAAAAGGGCGTATGCGTTTTTTCCTGAATATATTCAGGAAAAAACGCATACGCCCTTTTTGGCCAACCAAGCAAGCCGGAAATGCAAATCAGCACTACAAAGAAGTCTCACCTCCCAGCGGTCAAAAGGGCCATCCTAAAAAAGTGTAAAAACCAGAAATGCAGGACAGGCCAGGGAGAAGTGGGATCCTTGTTACACTGATGGGCGGGATGGAAATTGCCAACGGCCACTTTGGAGAAGTGTATGGTGTTTCCCAAAATATCTAAAAAACACAGCTAGAGAGCATAGGGCACTTCCACTCATGGGCGTATAAATTGGGAAAACTACAAATCAACAAGACACAGGCACCCCAAAGTTAAGGGCTGCTCTGTTTACAAGAGCCTCGACCGGCATACAATGTAAATGACCTTGGAAGGAAAAAATGGATTAAGAAGATTTGGTACTTAGGTAAAATGGAATATTACTCAGCCATGACATGAATGAAAGAAGGCCAGTTGCAGCAACTCGGGTGGACTTAGGTATGATCATTCTCAGTGACATAAGTCAGACAGTAAAAGAGACTTATCATAAGATATCACTTATAGGTGAAATCTAAAAATGGCTACACAAGAACTAAATGACAAAACAGAAACAGCGTCACACATTTAGAAAACACGCTTATGGCTGCTAAAGGGGAAAGCTGGAGTGGTGTGAGGCATAAACCAGGAGGTTGAAATTAGCATAGATACCGTTCCATAGAGCAAATAGGTAATTGACAAGACCTACTCTATAGCTCAAAGCACTTTAGTCAGCACACTCTCGTCACCGGAGGAGAATATAGAAGACTGGTAAGAATCTGAAAAGAAACTGATTGATGTCTCTCTGTAAGTGAATCAAGTGGATGTACAGGAGGAAGAAACACAGCATTGAAAATCAGCCAAACCCCATTATAAAAATAAATTAGAAAATAAAAAAGAGATACAAAGACAGTGAGAGGGATAGAAATTCTTACAAAATTCATTCAGGGGCTGTGATGCAACCTGGATTGACCACATCTAGACCCACAGAAGAAACCTCCAGAACAAAGGTTCAAGGATAGTGTCTTCAGCGTGTTAGAAAGCTTGCAAGAAAGGCAGTCCGGCTGGAGCACAGTGAGCAAAGGAGAGAACAGTGAATGGAGAAGTGACTTCTTCACTTGTTTCCTTCTAGAGTTTAACAATAAGTTATTTGATCAGACTTTTCTTTTTAAAAAATCACTTCCTTCAATAACAATAGCCAAATAAATATAGGAATTGTTTTGATATTTCTTATTCTTCATAATAATGCTAATGGTGAATTGCATTTATATTATTAAATATATTATTCCATGATAAATGGACCTCATTGAGAGTTATAAAAGGTCTATGGACAGGACCCAATTTATATATTCTGCCTTAAGTGAGAGAGTCACTTCAGTTTTAAGGACACACACAGACTGAAAGTGAAGGGATGGAAAAAGGCATTCCATGCAAACGGAAACCAAAAGAAAGCTGAGGTAATATATAATACAAGATAGACTTTAAGACAAAGATTGTAATAAGAGACAAAGAAGGTCATTATATAATTATAAAGCAGTCAATCCAACAAGAGAATGTAACATTTGTAAATATTTATGCACCCCAAAAAGGAGCACCTAAATATATGATATTAATGACACAAAAGGGAAAAAAAGACAGCAATAACAGTAATAGTAAGGGACTTAAACACCCCACTTTCGTCAATGGATAGATATAGAATATCAAACAGAAAATCAACAAGGAAACATTAGACTTAAATAATATGTTAGACCAGATGGACTTAACATACGTTTACACAACATTCCATTCAAAAGCAATAGAATACACATACTTCTCATTTACACATGGAACATTCTCCAGTATAGATCATGTATTCGACCACAAAACACATCTTAGGTTTAAGACGATTGAAATCATATCAAGTATCTTTTCCAACAACAGTGGTGTGAAACTAGAAATCAATTACAAGAAGAAAACTGGAAAATTCACAAATATGTGGAGATTAAATAGCATGCTACTGAACAACCAGTGGGTTGAAAAGAAATTAAAAAAAATATCTTGAGACAAATGAAAATGGAAATACAATATACCAAAACTTATTGGATACAGTAGTAGCAGTTTTAAGAGGGAAATTCATAAGGATAAACCCCTACATGAAGAAAAAAGAAAATATCAAACAACCTACCTTTGTATCTCAAGGAACTAGAAAAAGGAGAAACTAAGACAAAAGTTAGTAGAAGGAAGAAAGTAACGAAGGTCAGAGTAGAAATAAATGAAATCGAGACTAAAAAGACAACAGAAAAGATCAGTGAAACTGAGAGCTGG
Organism: Eubalaena glacialis; assembly: GCF_028564815.1. Lineage (NCBI taxonomy): Eukaryota > Metazoa > Chordata > Mammalia > Artiodactyla > Balaenidae > Eubalaena > Eubalaena glacialis. The sequence continues at coordinate 85,486,033 of NC_083717.1, forward strand.
TTCTTTGATAAGATAAACAAAATAGATCATTAGCCAGATTCATTAAGAAAAGAAGAGAGAGGACTCAAATAAATAAAATCAGAAATGAAAGAGGAGACGTTACAATTGATACCTCAGAAATACAAAGGATCATAAGAGACTACTATGAAAATTATATGCTAACAAATTGGACTATCTACAAGAAATGGATAAATTCCTAGAAACATAGAACGTACCAAGACTGAATCATGAATTAACAGAAAATCTGAACAGACCAATTATTAGTAAGGAGATTGAATCAATAATCAAACCTGGGCTTCCCTGGTGGCGCAGTGGTTGAGAATCTGCCTGCCAATGCAGGGGACACGGGTTCGAGCCCTGGTCTGGGAAGATCCCACATGCCGCGGAGCAACTAAGCCCGTGAGCCACAACTACTGAGCCTGTGCGTCTGGAGCCTGTGCCCCGCAACAAGAGAGGCCGCGACAGTGAAAGGCCCGCGCACCGCGATGAAGAGTGGCCCCTGCTTGCCACAACTGGAGAAAGCCCTCGCACAGAAACGAAGACCCAACACAGCCAAAATTTAAAAATAAATAAATTAAAACAAAGAAAAACAAAAACCAAAAAACATGTAGGGAAAAAACCAAGTCAGCCACAACATTAAAAAAAAATAATAATCAAACCTACCAACAAACAGAAGTCCTCACCCAGGTGGCTTCACTGGTGAATTCTACCAAACATTTAAAGAAAAATTAATACCAATCTTTCTCAAACTCTTCCAAAAAAGAGAACAGGAGGCAACACTTCCAAACTCATTCTATGATACCACCATTACCCTGATACCAAAACCAGACAAGGACACTACAAGGAAAGAAATTTACAGGCCAATATCCCTGATGAAGATGGATGCAAAAATTCTGAACAAAATATTAGCAAACTAAGTCAACAATACATTAAAAAGACCATACACCATGATCAAGTGGGATTTATTCCAGGGATTCAAGGATGGTTCACTATCTGCAAATCAATGTTATAAACCACATTAACAAAATGAAGGATAAGAATCATATGATCATTTTAATAGACGCAGAAAAATATTTGACAAAATTCAACATTTATTTATGAAAAAACTCTCAAAAAGGTGGGTATAGAGGGAACATGCGTTAATGTAATAAAGGCCATATGTGACAAGCCTGCAGCTAATATCATATTCAACAGCGAAAAACAAAGTTTTTTCTCTAAGATCAGGAATAAGACAAGGATGCCCACTCTTGTCACATTTATTCACTATAGGCTTGGAAGGAAGGAAAGAAGAAGTAAAACTGGTTCTATTTGCAGATGACATGACATTATATATAGAAAACCTTAAAGATTCCACCAAAAAAAGTTAGAACTAATCAATGAATTCAGTAAGTTGCAGGATACCAAATCAATACATAAAAATCAGTTGCATTTTTATACGCTAATAACAAGTTATTATGAAGAGAAATTAAGAAAACAATCCATTGACAATTACATCAAAATGAATAAAATAACTAGGAATAAACTTAACCAATGAGGTGAAAGATCTGTACACTGAAACCTATAAAACACTGATGAAAGAAATAGAAGACACAAACAAATGGAAAAATATTCTAGGTTCATGGATTGGAAGAATTGATATTAAAATGTCCATACTATCCAAATCAATTTACAGATTCAAGGCAATTCCTATCAAAATACCAATGGCATTTTTCACAGAACTAGAATAAATAATCCTAAAATTTATATAAAACCACAAAAGACCTGGAATAGCCAAAGCAATCTTAAGAAAGAAGAACAAAGCTGGAGGCAACATGCTTCTTGTTTTCAAACCGTATTACAAAGCTACAGTAATTGAAACAGTATGGTACTGGCACAAAAATGGAAACATAGGTCAATGGAACAGAATCAAAAGCCCAAAAGTAACCTCTCCTATGTATGGTCAATTATTTTACAACAAAGGAGACAAGAATATACAATGGAGAATGGATAATCTCTTCAATAAATTGTGTTGGTAAAACTAGACAGCCACATGCAAGAGAATGAAGCCCTATCTTACACCATACACAAAAATTAACACAAAAATTAACCCAAAATAGATTAAAGACTTGAACAGAAGACCTGAAACCTTAAAACTCCTAGAAGAAAACATAGGACGTAAGCTCCTTGACATCAGTTGTGGCAATGACTTTTTGGATTTGACACTAAACAGAAAGGCAAAAAAGCAAAAATAAACAAGTAGGACTATATCAAACTAAAAGACTTCTGCGCAGCAAAGGAAACCATCAACAAAATGAAAAGGCAACCTATGGAATGGGAGAAAATATTTGCAAATTATGTATCCGATAAGAGTTAAATATCTAAAAAGTATTTAAACTCAAACAAATCAGCAGAAAAAGGAAGCAAGAAACAATCTAGTTTAAAAATGGGCAGAATATCTGAATAGAGATTTTTCCAAAGAAGACATACGGAAAGCCAACAGGCACATGAAAAGATGCTCAACATCACTAATCATCAGGGAAATGCAAATCAAAACCATAATTAGGTATCGCTTCATGCATGTTAGAATGGCTATTATCAAAAAGACAAGAAATAACAAGTGTTGGCAAGGCTGTAGAGAAAAGGGAAACCTTGTACACTGTTGGTGGGAATGTAAATTGGTGCAGCCACTGTGGAAAACAGTATGGAGGCTCCTCAAAAAATAAAAATTAGAACTGCCATATGGTCTAGCAATTCCATTTCTGGGTACTTATCTAACAGAAACAGAATCACTGTCTCCAAAAGATACCTGCATCCCCATATAGATTGCAGCATTATTTCCAATAGCCAAGACGTGGAAACAAACTAAGTGTCCATGGATGAATGAATGGATAAAGAAAATATAGTGTATATACACAATGAGATATTATTCAGCCATAAAAATGAAGGAAATCCTGCCATCTGTGGCAACATGGATGGATATGGAGGGTAAGTGAAATAAGACAGTCAGAGAAAGACAAATACTTATAATGTCACTTATATGTGGAATCTTAAAAACTAAGTTAAAATTTAAAAAAACAAACTCATGGATACAGAGAATAGATTTGTGATTACCAGAAGCAGGTGTGTGTGTGGGGTAGGGGGGTGTGTGGGAAAATGGGAGAAATGAGTCAAGGTGGTGCAAAGGTACAAACTTCCAGTTGTAAGATAAATAAGTCCTGGGAATGTAATATACAGCATGGTGAGTACAGTTAACAATACAGTGTTGTATATTTAAAAGTTGCTAAGAGAGTAGATCTTAAAAGTTCTCGTCACAAGGAAAAAAATTGTTATTATGTGCTGTAATGGATGTTAACTAAACTCATGGTAATCATTTTGCAATATAAACATGTATCAGATAATTATACTGTATGACTAAAACTAATACAATGTTATATGTCATTTATATCTCAATAAAAAAAAATTCTGCATAGAGCCCAAATGGCCAGGTCTTTATACTGCCACTTTGCTCAGTCAGTAGAAGTGGGCTGCCCTGGGAAGGGCCTAACCTCCACATAGGTGGTTCTCTGCAGCTGAGACAGAAGGAGCTGATAGCTAGAGGCTGTCTGCAGACCACATCTGAAAGGTACACTCAAATATCTACCACAGTAACTTATATAAATGTTTCAGTACGGGGCACTTAGGATTAAGGCTGCTACCAGTAATACAAAAAAAAAAAGAAAAAATTAATTTTGAAAAATCCAGTTTTAGAATAAACATGAAATAGATAAACTACCAGGTTCTAAAAGTAAAGTTCAAGGCAATGAAAAACATTCAGAGACCTCATCCTACTACTCCCATTTTAGTATCTCCATTAATGTTGGCTAGTTCCAGAATTAGATGAAGTTTTTCTGGTGATTAGTGTCATCTCTTGGTACAGCACACAAGAATTTTAAAACATTAGGTTTTCTTTATCATTTTAAGAAAATATCACTTGTCAAATTGGTATAAATTATAGGTGCATTGGCAACACATAATAATTAATTAAACCTCTTAAAGTTTGTTAAAATAGTTACAAAGGTAATGGGATATTTTTCTCTAAGCAATTTTAATCCAGTTAGAAGGTTTTGGGTGTGTCAAGGAATCTAAGACAGAAGGTTATACCACCACCTTGTGGTAAAATGACTGTAGAGCAAACAATTAAATTGTTCTGAAAAAATGCAAAAATGAAAATACTCATACCTAATATGGATACCTAATATCTAGGAGAAGAGAGATCTAAATACACAGAGCACTATAAATACTTTAGATTTAAAGGAAAATGTTCTGCTAGCTGTTGTCACTGGATTTCAGTACTTTGTTCATTTTTAAACTTCAGCAGTGTAAAGCTGGTGAGGCAAAATATTACATGCTTTTAAAAAAGTTGGGATCAGTTATGTTATAAGAGATTTTACTAACTCAATATTGCCATATCATATTTGAATTGTTAATAGTTTATATGCATCCCTAAAATACAAATTAGAATTTTCAGTACTTTTAAACTGATAAAGCATTTTATATCTGTTTTTACTACATTGTGTAGTATGAATTTCACTGGAATATTTCTGTAACAGAGCACAAAATACTTTCTTTACATATCACTTTTTTTTTTACAATAAAATACAAAAGCATTCACCTCTTTATAATACATCACTTGCCCAAATCCTCAAAATCAGGGTGAAAATAGTATTGAAGAGCCTGAATGAAACATTATTGTAATTTTATAATCTTGATTTTAAAATCTTGAGGTAAAGGACGCAGTGCTGGAAATAGGTGATTTTAAGCATCTTTTAAGCAGAGCAGTGAAACTCAAAGACAACTATCAATCAATAGTTTTTAAACTTGTTTAACAGTAAGAATCATAAGAGACATTTGTTCAAAGTACAGTTTACTAGGTCCCAATTCCAGACACTCGGAATTAGAATCTTCAGGTTAGGACTCTGCAAAAATTACTTATGGAAAAATGTACCCCCTGGAGATTACTGTCCTGCTAACTCAGGAAACATAGCTCTAATTCAACTATAAAGCCTAACATAAGACACAGTATTAAAAGACCAGATAAATAAGAATCCCTGTTAATATAAGTGTTGGTCTTCTTATCTGCAAAGAGGGTAGCAGTGATTGTATTTAAGTAATGATAGGACAGCGAGCACTGACTCACTGTACATAAAACACCTCGCACAGTGCCTGGCACAAAATAAGGCCTTAGATAATGTTAGCTGTGATAACTGCATATCATCATCATTATCAGAGTGATTTCAATTCTTATAATTTATATATCATTTAAGAAAAATTCATTTGCAATAGAAATCTAATTTCTACAGTTATTAAAGTTGTAGAGAAATTAAACTATGAAACAAAAATAAGCCGTTCTCATGAGTTATATTTGTTTTTATAAATCTTGAAATTACACTTTTTGCAAGTTTTTTTTTTAACTTCAAAGAGTTATACCACCACCTTGTGGCAAAATGACCGTAGAGCAAACAACCATTTACCAGCTTGTTCCTTAGTCATCGCGGAGAAAAAAAATTATTTATTCAAGTGAGGAAACAAAACGTAATTGTACAAATATTGGTCGATAAATGTAAATGTGTGAATGAATAAGTGAACAAATTAGCAAACTAATCCCTAAACAGAAAAGTAAAACTGAGAAATGCAACTCTCACTTGAAAATTGCATATCTTTCAGAGGCAGGAATCTGCCAACTTACTGTCTTGCCAGGTGTTCAAGTTGCCCTGGGCCTGCGGAGCCAAGTGAAGAGTCGCAGTTCAAGCTTTGAAAAGGCAGCGTTGTCAGGGCATTGGGTATCAGGTCCTGGTTAGAGGCAACTCCCACGACATCTCAGACAGCTCACTGTAGGTAGGACAGTGGGCAGGTGTGTCAGCCAAGTGATGCTTGCCATAACACGTTTGCAGATAGATACGTTATACACAGAATGGGCATCCCTGAAATCCTAAGTGTGTTGTTCAAATCCTCTTAGAAAAATATTTCGGATGAATTTTACGTGGAATCCCATCTTCCTACCTCCCCTTCCCATCTTGACAATTTTCAAAATGATGGCATAACTGATTTAGAATGTCAGCACAGCTTTCATGAAAATTTTAGGTTATTTCAATTTTGTTGTTTGAAATGAATGTTCAAAAATCAAACATTTATCTAATCTACCTCAAATGTGAAACGTGTCGATATTTATTTCTCTTCTGACAATTTGTATCAGCTCAAATGTACATTTTACTGCTTATCCACTTTTTGTGACCATAATTTTAAAAAGCCATTTGGTGTAAAATAAGCAATTGATTGTAAGCTCCTCAGCATTTTCCTATTTTTTTCTTTAATGAAACGTCTCTGAACTCACCTTGACATTTCCTACTTAGTTCTTACCCACTGGTATCCAATTATCACTCTATTAACATATACACCCAATAATAGCTTCCTTAATTTACTTCACCATGCTAATAATTAGCAGGAGATTACCCATGAATGTAGGGATGAGGAAGGGAACATTTACTAATATATATTTCTGAATTTAGAGACCCATGATAGTCCATAGACTAACATAATCAGAAAAAAGTTTCCCATTTAAAAAAAAAATGCATCTTAAAAAGTAAAATGCAGGAAGATGAAACTTAATAAGAACATGAAAAAGCAACTACTGTATAGCACAGGGAACTATACTCAATATCTTGTAATAACCTATAATGGAAAAGAATCTGAAAAAGAATATATATATATTATATAATATATATAAAACTTAATCTTAATATATGTATATATAAAAATGAATCACTCTCCTGTATACCTGAAACTAGCACAACATTGTTAATTAACTATACTTCAGTAAAAAATCCAATCAAATCAAAGTATATTACAAACACTAAAAAAAAAGAAAGACAAGGCTTCAACAAAGCTTACTTATTACTCAATAATAATTAAAAACTTTCCAAATATAATGCACCCAGCCATCCACATATAGTGATCAAGTTGTACCTTATAAATGTGGTCTTCAATGAGCATCTCAGATAAGGAGAAGAAAAAAAAATACTATGGGAACAATTCACTGCCTAAGTAGCAAATGTGAGGAGACTTCAGAGACGAGAGAGGTGACTTCTGAGAGTAGTACTACTCCCCTGCTACTAACTCTTCTCTCCTTGCTAATCACTACTCAACACAGTGTGACCCTTCTCACCGTCTAGAAACTTCCTCTTTTTTGACTACCTTGACAGCCTCTTACCTGGTTACTGAAGAAGGGAAGAAAAAGAGCTGTTTCCTCTACCCTTCTAAGTTCTTGACAGAGACCCCTCTAACAAAAGACAGATTGACAAGAGAAAAGCATACAAATTCGTTTATTGTAAGTTTCACGTGACACCGGAAACTTCATTAGAAAAGGAAGACCTGAAGAAGTGGTTAAACCTGAGAGTGTTTCTGTTTGGTTGGAAGAAGAGTAGAAAGTCATGGAAAATATGATAGGACAAAAAGGGGTATGAGTTTAATGCGGTAAATTAGGGGAAATAGCAAAGCCTTTTCAGTCTAATTCCTCTTGACGTCTTGGAGATGAGGATGAACATTTTCTCTGGGTATAGAAAAGGCACCCCTCACATAAGGGTCTTACGATCTCCTGCAGGGGAAGGTCAGAGAGTCCTTTCTACATATGCTCTTTCTCAAATTCCTTCAGCTGAAAATATTCAGTATGCCACGGTGTCATATTTTGGGTTAGTGTGTCCTGAACCCCGATCAACAGATTCACACAATTAGTTTCATAACAAAATGGAATTTAATTGGCAGCTCTAAGTTCCAGAAGTAAGTTGTTCTGTAGACTTCTTCAAAGACACTGAGAATGTAATTTGAAATGAGATCTAAAGGGTGATTATTAGGTGGGCAAAGGGAAAAGCCTAGGCAAATGTTGTGGGGCAACATGGAAACAAGGGTGATTTGAGAAACTGCAAAGTCAGCATGGCTGCAGCAGAGAGAAAGAGCAGAGAGTAATGAGAGAAGAGGCGAGGCAGGGGCCCAGTCACATCAGCCTTTGTAGGATCGATCCTAAGCAATGGAAGCTCTATTTTTAGTAGTTTTTGTTGTTGTTGTTGTTTTAATGAGTCATCAATTTTATACACATCAGTGTACACATGTCAATCCCAATCGCCCAATTCATCACACCACCACCACCACCGCCCCGCAGGTTTTGTTTGTTTTTAAGGAACCTCCATATTGTTCTCCATAGTGGCTGTACCAACTTACATGCCCACCAACAGTGTACAAGGGTTCCCTTTTCTCCACACCCTCTCCAGCATTAACTGTTTTTAGAGCTACCATAAGTTCTAGCAATCCTACTCCCGGGCATATATCCAGAGAAGACCATAATTTGAAAAAGATACACGCACCCGAATGTTCATTGCAGCACTATTTACCATAGCCAGGAAATGGAAGCAACCTAAATGTCCGTCAACAGATGAATGGATAAAAAAGACATGATGTGTGTGTGTGTATACATATATATATGATGGAATATTACTCAGGCATAAAAAAGAATGACAAAAAATAGTAACATTTGCAACATGATGGACCTAGAGATTGTCATACTGAGTGAAGTAAGTCAGAGAAAGACAAATATTATATGATATTGCTTATATGTGGAATCTAAAATCATGGTACAAAACAGAAAGAGAGTCACAGATGTAGAAAACAATCTTATGGTTACCAGGGAGGATGGGAGGGAGGGATAAATTGGGAGATTGGGATTGACATATACACACTATATATATAAAATAGATAGCTAATAAGGACCTACTGTATAGCACAGGAAACTACTCAGTACTATGTAATGACCTATATGGGAAAAGGATCTAAAAAAGAGCAGATATATATATATATATATATATATATACACACATGATTCACTTTGTTGTACAGCAGAGACTGACACAACATTGCAAATCAAGTATACTCTAATAAAATTTTTTTTTAAAAAAAGCAACGGAAAAACATTGAATCTTAAAACTGGGGAGGAAATGATGATATTTCCCTTCCAGGTAAAAGTTTTCCTTCAGACAATTCCTTCTTGCCTAGTGACCATGACGTGCAGCCCATCTCCAGTTGTCCTTCCTCCAGAGTTCATTGCTCAGGTGTGGGCATGTGACTAATGGGCAGCAGATCCAAAGGTGGCAGGTAACCAGTGAACTCGGTGGACAGGCTCATTAAGATTAGCTAGACCAAACCGATCCACTTTCCCAGGTATTTGAACTAATACATAAAAGTAATATTCCAGTTATCAGAAGCTGTCATGTGGTTGAGGATCTATCCCAAGAAGCCATGAATTAGTTGGTGATATTCATAAAGTTATTCTAGATTTTGACTTGGAAATAAAATTAGGTAATTTTATAATTTTAAAGTCATCTGTAGGGGGCCTCTTAAATTTACCAGCACACGTGCTACATTTTTATTCAATATCTGAAGTCACAGATTGTTGTCTGATTCTAAAATGGCAAAAATGTTCAATATGAGTTTATTTACTTCTACTTAATGAGGTTTGTATTTTTTTTCTTCCCCCCACACACTGACAAACTTCCTACTCTATTAAATAAAAGTGAATTTCATGAACACAGTGAAGGATTTGTGTGTGTCTGTGCACACGCATCTCAGTGTCACTTTTGAACCGATCTCAATTATTTTGGAAACTCACTCTTTGGTCCTCTGAACACCCCATTTCTAATGTGTGGAGGGAGGGTGTTTCCCACCACCAAGAAGTTTTCTGGACGCCAACTGGGTGTCCTACAGTTCAACTCAATTCTAACACTATATACTTGGAAACAGCATCAGATTCCACAGGTTATGGGCTCAGTCCTACCAGACCACATGGCCCTCCACTGCCACCCAACTCCTTACAAACACACACACACACACACACACACACACACACACACACACACACACTTCAGACGTGAATCTCAAGTCCAGGTTATCACCTGTGCTTCTGACTGATTGACTGTAGATCAGCAATTCCAGCGACCCTCCTTGGTTTGGGGTTAATTTGCTTGAGTGGCTCACAGAGCTCAGAGAAACATTTACTTAACTGATTGCTGGTTTATTATAAAAGAATATGACTCAGAAGTAGCCAGATAAAAGAGATGCCTAGGGTAAGGTATGAGAAAAGGCATGGAGCTTCCTTGCCCTCTTTGGGTGTGACTCCCCAAATCTCCACGTGTTCACCAACTCGGAAGCTCTTGGAACCCCTCCTTTTGAGTTTTTATGGAGGCTTCCTGAAAGGCATGACTGATTACAACACTGCTGGCTGAACTCAGTCTCCAGCCCTGTCCCCTCCCCTGAGGCTGGAAGTTCAGGGGTGGGGAGGAAAGTGAAAGTTCCAACATTCTAATCAAATCTTTGACTCAGCTAGCAACCAGCCCCCATCCTTAGGTTCTTTCCAAAAGTCACCTCATTCACGTAAAAACACACCTTTGTTGTCCTTATCACTTAGGAAATTCCAAGACTTTTAGGAGATTTGTGGCAGGAGCAGGGTTTGAACACTGAATATATACTTTTTATTGTAAATTGCAACATAACACTCACCAAAATAGCTTTCAACATTATAGACTGTGAACACTATGAGGAAGGACAACTTGATTTAGCCAATTAAGTTTTTGGTGCTGTAGCTTACAGAAAAAAATATAACCCTGAATTGTGGTGCTAATGCCACCTGGTTCAATTTTCTCTATCAGCTGACCTCAACTTCATAATCCCATACCTTATACACAGTTCTGTTAACTCCAAGAGTTTACTTTTGTAACAGGCCCTCACAAACAGTAAAGTATTAAGGACATCACTGAAAAGAAAAATTCCGTTGAGATAATTTTTAAGTGCATGACACCTCTGCCTCCTAGTCATCCTAGTTCCTTCACATAAATTGTGTTCAAGTGAGAAAATGTAATTTTATTTATTATTTTTAAAAATATTTATTTATTTATTGGGCTGTGGCAGGTCTTAGTTGTGGCATGAGGGATCTTTTAGTTGCGGCATGTGAACTCTTAGTTTTGGCATGTGGTATCTAATTCCCTGACTAGGGATCAAACCTGGGCCCCCTGCATTGAGAGCACAGAGTCTTAGCCACTGGACCACCAGGGAAGTCCCAAGAGAATGTAATTTTAATAATAAATCACAAAATTGGATGTGTGTTAGCAAGCTGGGGAAAAAACAAATTCCCGAAGTAACAACCAGGAGGATTCCCTCCAAGCAGGACAGAGGAAGACTTTGCTTGGGAATTTGAGCAGCCCCAGAGGAAAGCTCTAAATACGCCAACATCAGGATTTCCACAAGGAAATGTCCCCGCCAGATCACTCTACATAAAGACCACAGTTTAAGAAATTCATCTGCTCTCAGAGTTTCCGTTTGGGTTTCTAATGTACCACTCTTAACTATGAGCAAACAGGCAAGCAACAAAACAGGTAGAAAAAAAAGAAAAAGAAAATATGAATTAAGTGGAGAGAAGAAAAACATTATTAAAATAGCATAAGTATCCTCAGAGCCATAAGATATTGCATTCATAAATTAAATGGATGCTTTGAAAAAGTAACATTCAAAGAACTAGTAGAGATATTTTGAAAATTGAAACTATTAGAGCAGAAAAGAAAAATTCACAAGATTTAGAATATGAAGTCAACAATTCTCGCATAAACTAGGGTAAAGAAGCAAATGAATAGGAAACAGTGAGGGGGAAAAAGAAAGGAAACAGTCCAAGAGATCTGATAGAAATTTCCAAAAAGAGAAAAAAGTCCATAGAAAGGATAAAGTCATGAATAAAATAATTTTCAAAAGATTAGCAGATCTGGAGAATATAAGTTTGCACTCAAAAGGGATTTACACACAGAGTGCCTAACATAATGGAAGGAAACAGAGCCCATCAAAGTATCTACCTGCAAAATAGAGGAATATTGACAAGGTGAGAGAGAAAGAGAGAGAGAGACAACCAGGTTTCAAAGAAAAGAATTTGAATGATTTCAGTCACATTTGGGCCTAGAAGACAGTGGAGAAATACCTTCAAAATTTTGTGAGACGCCACTTTCCAATCTAGTGTTCTATACTTTGCCAAACTATTAAGTAGAAAGATGACAGAATAAGGGAATATTCACATATGTAAATTCTCAAAAAATGTTTCACATGCATCTCTTTATTAGGAATATGCTGGAAGATATACTCCACCCAAACAGGAAGTAAACAAACAAACAAACACTCCCTTCTTCCCCAACAGGAGATGGAACCCAGGAAATAGGAGATCCTACAAAAGAGACAGGTGAAGGGAATTAAAGTGATAGTGAAATGTGTCCAGGACCAAAGGTGGGCACAGAGAGGAACGAGTCCAGGTTGTAGCAGCTTAGAAGTTTCCAGGAAAGTTATTTTTTAGTAAGAAGAGAAAATTCGGAGAAGACCTAATGTGTTTGGATATAATAAGAAGTTTATTATACAACAGAAGGAGGCTTTGGAGTTGAATTAGTGAAGAGTACATATAAACTTGATAGAATATGAAAGAGAGAAAATATTAGCTCAAAGTTAAACAAAATGTACAAGAAAAAGTGATCATAGTATACTGGATTCAGTCCTAAAAAACAAAACCAAAATTTCACTCTTACCAAGTTGAAGGGGTGTGTGTGTGTGTGTGTGTGTGTGTGTGTGTGTGTGTGTGTGTGTGTGTAGTGGGGGTTGAGAAGGGATTGTAAAAAGATATAAATCCTCATCTTCCAAAAATGGGAAGTCAAAAGGTAATTTCAATGAGAAAATACAGGAAGTAGAAACATGTATAAACATGTTACATGGATATACAGAGGTAAACACCAAAAGATCAAGTTGAAAAATTCAAAGTGGTTGCCACTTGGAAGCAGGAAGTGGGATGGTAGAAGCTTAATAGAGTCATTAGAAACTTCAAGTTTTGGGCCAGCATTTCCATAAATAACAACCTCAAATAAAGGGAGGAAAGGAAAAGGAAGTGAAAAAATAATAAAATCTGGAAGAATATAATGAAAAACGATTCTATGCCTTTCTCTATGGCTTGAATATGTAGCAACGAAGGTATATCATATTTATAATAAAAGACTTATTTTAAAAATTAAGTATATACATAAATAAACAAGTAATGCACAAACACACTGGCCTAGACAGCCTATGGTATAGTGAACATATCATTATTAGCAGCAGCTTTTAGAAACAAAACCTATTGTTCCTTTAGTTTTATCATTATGAGATTAACATTTTAAAAGGCAAAGAAGCATAAAGACATAGAAATTTTCTCCCACCACTGTAAATACTATTCTTCTCTCATTGCCTTTCATGTGACAGTAACATGTTCTCCAATGATCACAGTGATTTGTGTACTTGAATAGTACTTTTACTTAATTGCCTGATTCTGCTCATGATACTTCTTTTAAAAATTACACTAGTTTTCTGATATGGGGGGAATTTTCACATTCTCTAAATTTCACTTTTTTAGGTGTATTGAGTATCAGAAAGTTATAGTCTTCCTATCTTAATACAGACATAGAATTTGGAACATGACGAGACAGGTTTAAATACTAGCTCTGCCATTCAATAGCTGTGTAACTCTGCTCAGATTATATTGTATTTCTGAGTTTCAATTTCCATATTTTAAAAATGGCAATTATAATGCCTACATTGTAGGTGTGTTATAAAGATTATAAATAATTTGTGTAACACAGTAGGTGCTCAATAAATGATTACTTTTGCTATTAATTTAGGTTAGCTAGGAAAGGGAAAAAAATGCATCTTATATCCAAATTTTCTAAAACATGATGTCTCAAATTGATAGAGATCATGCTTTTCTTTGACATAAAATACAATGGAATAGTATTGGGGTGTTCTTCATGAACTGCAAACAGCCTGTTTTCTGTTTCCCACAGGAACTGCTTTTGGGATGCTTTTAGGACAGCCTGAGTGGCATATTGGTGGTACTAATGGTATAAAGTATTGATTTGGGTTTATATTAAATGCAATTTTCTTTAAACATGGGAACCCCCCCCACCCCCTCCAAATACACTCTCTGCATAAAGACAGAAGTCTCTACAAAATATTGAGAGGTAGAAGTAGGGAAGGGTGCATTTGTATGGGATGTTGACATCTTTTATCTATATAACTGTGTATAAGTGAATAGAAAACTAAAACACTTTAAATCTAGATTTTGCTATTAAGGACAAATGATGAAAGCAGAAAGTTGAAGACCCAAAGCTGTCAGAAAAATCTGACTAAGCCTCATTAGTCATTTAAGAAATAAATCATAAATAGATCACAATAGAAAGGCTGTCGACTCTGAGGGACTGCTGAGCATACACTTTGTGCATCTTTGTGCATATTTAAAGTGATGAAAGGGAAAAAGCCTACAACCAAGATTACTCTACCCAGCAAGGATCTCATTCAGATTTGACGGAGAAATTAAAACCTTTACAGACAAGCAAAAGCTGAGAGAGTTCAGCACCACCAAACCAGCTTTACAACAAACGCTAAAGGAACTTCTCTAGGCAAGAAACACAAGAGAAGGAAAACACCTACAATAACAAACCCAAAACATTTAAGAAAATGGGAATAGGAAAATACATATCGATAATTACCTTAAATGAAATGGATTAAATGCTCCAACCAAAAGACATAGACTGGCTGACTGGACACAAAAACAAGACCCGTATATATGCTGTCTACAAGAGACCCACTTCAGACCTAGGGACACATACAGACTGAAAGTGTGTTGATGGAAAAACATATTCCATGCAAATGGAAATCAAAAGAGAGTTGGAGTAGCAATTTTCATATCGGACAAAATAGACTTTAAAACAAAGACTATTACAAGAAACAAAGAAGAACACTACATAATGATGAAGGGATCAATCTACAAAAGAAGATATAACAATTGTAAATATTTATGCACCCAACATAGGAGCACCTCAATACATAAGGCAAATGCTAACAGCCACAAAAGCAGAAATTGACAGTAACACAATCATAGTGGGGGACTTTAACACCCCCTTTCACCAATGGACAATTCATCCAAAAGGAAAATAAATAAGGAAACACAAGCTTTAAATGATACATTAAACAAGATGGACTTAATTGATATTTATACGACATTCCATCCAAAAACAACAGAATACACTTTCTTCTCAAGTGCTCATGGAACATCCTCCAGGATAGATTTTATCTTGGGTCACAAATCAAGCCTTGGTAAATTTAAGAAAATTGAAATCGTATCATGTATCTTTTCTGACCACAACACTATCAGACTAGATATGAATTACAGGAAAACATTTGTAAAAAAAATACAAACACATGGACGCTAAACAATACACTACTTAATAACCAAGAGATCACTGAAGAAATCAAAGAGGAAATAAAAAATTACCTAGAAACAACTGACAATGAAAACACAATGACCCAAAATCTAAGGGATGCAGCAAAAGCAGTTCTAAGAGGGAAGTTTATAGCAATACAATCCTACCTCAAGAAAAAAGAAAAATCTCAAATAAACGACCTAAACTTACACCTAAAGCAATTAAAGAAAGAATAATAAAAAAAAACCCAAAGTTAGCAGAAGGAAAGAAATCATAAAGATGAAATCAGAAATAAATGAAAAAAAAATGAAGGAGGGCTTCCCTAGTGGCGCAGTGGTTGAGAATCTGCCTGCCAATGCAGGGGACACAGGTTCAAGCCCTGGTCTGGGAAGATCCCACATGCCGCGGAGCAGCTAGGCCCGTGAGCCACAACTACTGAGCCTGCGCGTCTGGAGCCTGTGCTCCGCAACAAGAGAGGCCACGATAGTGAAGAGGCCCGCGCACCACGATGAAGAGTGGCCCCCACTTGCCGCATCTAGAGAAAGCCCTCGCACAGAAACAAAGACCCAACACAGCCAAAAATAAATATAAAAATTTTAAAAAAAGTTTAAAAAAAAGAAATTAATAAAACAATGCATAAAGGCTGGATAGGGTGTGGAGAAAAGGAAACCCTCCTGCACTGTTGGTGGGAATGTAAACGGATACAGCCATTATGGAGAACAGTATGGAGGTTCCTTAAAAGCTAAAAATAGAACTATCATATGACCCAGCAATTCCACTACTGGGCATATACCCAGAGAAAACTATAATTCAAAAAGATACATGTACCACAATGTTCACTGTAGCACTATTTACAATAGCCAGGACATAGACGCAACCTAAATGTCCATCGACAGATGAATATATAAAGAAGACGTGGCACATATACACAATGGAGTACTACTCAGCCATAAAAACGAACAAAATTGAGTTATTTGTAGTGAGGTGGCTGGACCTAGAGTCTGTCATACAGAGTGAAGTATGTCAGAAAGAGAAAAACAAATACCGTACGCTAACACATATATATGGAATCTAGAAAAATGGTACTGACGAACCTAGTGACAGGGCAGGAATAAAGACACAGATGTAGAGAACGGACTTAAGGACACAGGGGGGAAGGGGAGACAGGGACGTAGTGAGAGAGTAGCACTGACATATATACACTACCAAATGTAAAATAGCTAGTGGTAAGCTGCCGCATAGTACAGGGAGATCAACTCGGTGCTTTATGTCCCCCAGAGGGGTGGGATAGGGAGTGTGGGAGGGAGGCTCAAGAGGGGGGGGTATCGGGAATATATGTATACATATAGCTGATCCACTTTGTTGTAAAGCAGAAACTAATACAATGTTATAAAGCAATTATACTCCAATAAACATGTATTTGAAAAACCCACAGCATTGTAAATCAACTACACTTGAAGATATTTCTTTAGTGCAAAAAAATTTGGGAATGTAAGTTTTATTGTGTGTGTGTACCACAGGTTCAATATATATGAATTATGTCAAATTGATTACATTGTTTTTCAAAATAAAGAATTTTTGATACTTTACATCAGCTTCATAATATAAATGCAGAAAAACTATATTAATTCTTTCTAAAGTTCAGAAATAGCCATTTTGCTCATTCGGTATACTATAAACCACTAACTTTATTGAAAAGGGATTCGTGACCGACCTCTTCCTTCCAAAGAAATATTTCTCCACTCACACAAGTTTAATAGAATGTTCCGCCATGAACTGACTTCCCACCTTAGAGACACGAGATTTGCATCCTGAAATCTCTTTCTTGCAAAAATGTCCAATTAGCATCCTAGCATTACAGAAAAGAAATGCTTTTTTTCCAGATCTCAAAGTCCATACAGCTTTAGTCAAGATATCATGTATTTTTTTTACACACACACACTGTATTTTATTTTTACAAGAGATAAATCAACTGACACCAAGCATTGTAAATGGATGACCACAACAAAAGCAACAATGATTGCAATTACCAAACACGAAACACACTCATACTATGTCATGATATTGACATTCAGTCCAGTAATCCTCCACTGTAACTGCTCCTTTACTTTGCAGTGAAAGACATCATGTATTTTTAAATTATCAGCACTCACCTGAGGTCTTTAAAAATCAACAAAAACATAATTTTGTCTTCTCTTTCATTTATTCTGATTCTAAGTGGTCATTTCTAAATGAAAGTGTTTAAGTATGTTAACGTCATCTTATAACATCATATTTCCAATGACTACCGTGTCTCCAAAGATGAAATATGAGGAACTCACAAGTAGGCTCTACAAAGTTTTACTCTCTGAATCTGTATGACCCTTCTGCTGAACTCCACACTGTTCATTATTCTCTGAGAATCTTCTTTTTCTTGTATGGCCATCTCACATGCTCTTTCATTTCATGAAGTTTTTTCCTACAATTTTATGCCTAGTCTATTTCTGAGAAAATGCATTATTTCAGAGTGATATTTATAGACACAAAGACTTCTCTATAATTCCCTCAGAGTTTCAAGAACTCCTTCTTCTTCTTTTTTTTTTAATACCTAGATTCTGAAGCTCTCCACAAAGCATTACTAAAATTGCATTTACATAAGTATCTACATATTAATCACACATTAATGCATTTACAATTGTATTATGATTTATTGTTAATTTTGGAGCATAAACATAGCTGTCTTATTTACCACCCTCTTGGAAATCACTTTAATATTTGCACTTAGGACTTGAAAGAGAATGGATAAATAAAAACCTGAAGAATATGCAGATACAATTTATATATTTCTCATAAAATTAGGTGATTATCTAAACTTTATCCAGAAAAAAGAAGAGCCCAGATACTTTGCAGGCATGATACTCGAGAATGTATGGTCTTCTAGCAGGAAAACATGCAGTAATCCATGTGGCAGAGTTTACCTGTGACCAGCTGGGGTTAGTGACCTATGCATTCCTTACATGCAACATATCAGGAGTGGAAAAAGGGAATTTGTCAGTTGTGGCAATAAGTATAATGAAGTTTTGTAGCAGGTCATGCTCATATATTCAACACAGGTACAATCAAAATTTTGCTCAATTCTGATAAATCTAAGTCTGTATCTGTTACCATGTCTTTAACGAGGAAATGTCAGAACTGACTAAAAAAAAAAGTGTTTTGTTTGTTTGTTTGTTTTAATTACAGTCACGGTGAGTAAGACATAGCTCAGAACAGCTAATGTGACTTAGTGATTCTCTCATCAGGAAATACAGTTTCTACTTCCCTGTTTATTCTCCACATCCTGTAGTAAGTAAAGTTTCAATGAAAGATAAATCTACAGGGCGAAAAGAAAAGAAAACTTACATGTGTGGATAAGATCATTTTGACAGGTTTTACCACGTATGTCAGTGTTTCTGGGGATGGACACAAGCCAGAGCTCCCTACTCTGACATTTTCACTGATGTCATTCCCCTTGATCCTCAATTTGAAAGTGGATAAAAATGTTTTCTATGTTTTCTTCTTTAAGAAATTAAATAAGGAATGCTTTCTAGACATGATTCTCTAATGATTTTCAGTCAGTGGTCATCAACGGAGGAAAAGCACAGAATCTCATCCCCACAGAAGGGTGACATTCAGTCAGGTAAGAAAATTCTCCCCGAAATCAGAGCTTCATCTTTAACATGCAATCAAAGGCTTTCACAGGTTCTTCATCACTCTGCACTCAGCCCTACCATATGGGATTGGCTCTGAGAATCTCACATCAGATGACTGACAAACATGGCATAGTACACTGATCTGGTACCAGATCCTACCTCTCTTAATGATCTCCTGCAGGGACATTGGAATATTCTAGGATATTTCCTGGAGCCCTCTACTCTATACAGGTACACTTCCAAGTAGAAACAGAAGCTTTGATTTTCACTGGGACCCCTGCTCTGTCCAACCAACCTCTCTAGAAATATGATGTTCTAATCTCTCCTGATTAGAACATTTCAAGGTCTCTCCCTGTGCTAATTTAGTAAAGATAAAAGAGAAACAAGAAGGAGCAAACTATGCAGGGAGCACTGTATAAGATTCCTTTACTTAATGTATTTGCCTGATATACCCAAATGTTGAGAAATATAGATTCATTTCATAATGGTCAAGAAAAGAGGAGGAGGAACCTCCATGCCAACAGTATATATAAAATGGAATCAATATTGCATAAGCTCCAGCTTAAGCTTAGCTACGAGGTACTAACTCTTCTCATAAAGAAGCAATAGTTCTCCATCATTTGAAGCACACTGAGGACTCAGACAGCTGGACACTGAGGGTGTAGTCTCCTCACTCGAATTCTGTACCTGCATCACAGAGCCATGAAATATTCCCAAAGAATGATTAAGGATGTGGTGGGGAGCTGAAATAAAAAAGATGAATCCATAGTCTGCTCTACCATCTGTTCTGCTGGATATTACCACCATCTTGGCCCAATATGACCTTCCCACTTCTCTCTGGGCCTCCCTACTTTCCACCTCCATCCTCTCATTATATCTTACCTACACTTGGAAACGACTCTAGTTTTTCCACTTATCTTTATCAACAAGTAATCCAAATAGCAACTGTGTATATAACTCCTTAGGAACATCAGGTCTGATTCAGTAATAATACATGACCTTCGAAGTCCAAAGTTTTCCTAATTCACTTTATTATTTTTTTTCTAATTTCCATGTACTTACACTCTTAAGACCTCCACTCTTCTCAGGTTCGTCTTCCCTGCAAAATCTGTCAACCTAGACATAGACTTAAGTACCACCCTCTAATTATCTCCTAGGGAATCCAGTTTTTAAAAAAGCCTCAGCAAGCCTTATGGACTTTATTAAAGACTCTTTAAGATAACCCATGGGAGATAGCAGTGCACCCATAGATATCTATTTAATACACCCTCAGAGTAATTTTTTTTTATAAAGACTCTTCTGGCCAATGAAGACTCTCAGCTCTTCTTCTTCAACATATGCAGTGTCTCACCCTTCTGATTACTCTCTGCTCTATCCCAGGTCCACTCCCTTTCCTGATATTACATTCTTTCCCAATTGTGTATGTTGGTAAAATCAAATAACATAAAATATAACATCTTAATTATTATAAAGTGCACCGTTCAGTGATATTAAATACATTCATATTATTGGGCGATCAACATCACCATTTATCTTTCTAATTCTTTTCTACGTTTTAAAACTGTAACTCTGTATCCTTTAAACATAACTTTCCTTTTTGTTCCATAACCACCTGAAAAGCATCATTACCCTCCCAATTTCTATGGTTTTGACTACACTAAGTACCCCATATAATTGAAATAAGTAGTTGTATTGTTATGACTCACTAAAAGTCACAAAAATGGCATTTTTGGTAGCTAAATTTCCTCAAGATTCATCCATGTTGTAGCATATTCCTAGATCTTTTCCTTCTTAAGGCTGAATAATATTGTATTATATGGGTATACCACACTTTGCTTATCCAGCAACTAGTGGATGAACACTTAGGTTGCTTTCATATTTTAGCTACTCTGATTATTACTGCTCTAAACACTGGAGTACAAATATTTCTCTAAGACCCTGATTTCAATTCCTTTGGGTATACCTCATAGTAAAATTCCTGGATCATGTAGTAATTCTATTTTTCAATATCTGAAAAATTGCCATACTCTTTTGCAAAACAGCTGTATCATTCTACATTCCCACTGACATAGCACAATGGTTCCAACTCCCTCACATCCTCACCAATACTTGTTTTCTGCTTGTGTATGCGTGTGTGTGCTTGTGTGTGTATGCATGCACACAAGTATATAAACATGCATTTAGTGATATGGAGCATCTATTCAAGTGCTTAGTCATTTGTACATCTTTTTGAAGAACCATCTATTCAAGTCTTTTATCCATTTTTGAATCAGGGTGTTTGCTTTTTGTTGAGGTGTAGGAGTTCTCTGTATATTCTGAATAGAAATCTCGTGTCAGATACATGACTTTCAAATATTTTCTCCCATCTTGTGGGTTGCCATTTTATTCTGTTTACATTTCTTTGATACACATTTTTTTTTAAATTATGTACTGCAAATTGTTAATTTTTTTGTTAGCTGTACCTTTGTTGTTCCTTCGTTTCATAAGGAGGAAAACACTGCCAAATCAAATGTCATGAAGCCCTTGTCTTGTGTCTTCTTCTAAGACTTTTTATTTTATTAGGTCTTATATTTAGTTTCTTGATACATTTTCATTAATTTTTGCATATGATGTTAGGTAAGGGTCCATCTTCCTACTTTTGCATGTTGACAACATGACTTCCCAGCACCAATGTTGAAAATACTATCCTTTCTACTTTGAAAAGTCTTGGCAACTTGTCAAAAATCATTTGGCCATATATCAGGGTTTATTTCTGGGTGTTCTATTCTATTCTATTGGTCTTGAATAAGGGAGAAAATAGTATAACCTATCCAGGTTGATGAAGAACATAAAGAAAGACCAGGACTGAGAATTAGGAGGGCAATATAAAACAGCAGGGAGTAAAAGACAGTGTGAGAGAAGATCTTGTATTTGCGAGTTCATGAAAATAGGATCATGCTAAAACCACTAAACGCCTGACTTTGAACAATACGGTAAATGTGCTAGCAAGAAACATAACACTTACCCATCTCTGGGAAATATAGTATGGGCATAAAGATAAACTACACACAAATATATTAAACAGGGAAGGGTTTTCATGGTGTGACAATATTGTGGGATTTGAAATACAATTTACTTCTGTTCTACCATTGTCTCTAAAATTTATCAAAGTGTACATACAAGCAATTCCAATTCTGGTAATGTGCTTGACAGGTTTATATATGAACTTCAGCAGACCAGTAAATGTACATTCATAGTAGGACTGTTCCCTAAACCAAAAAACAAAACTCAAAAACTGGAAAGACTAGAGTTCACTTTGTCAACACACATACAGATGCAATGATGGTTAACGGTCCAAAAACAGAAAGTGAACATGGGTACAAGAGGTTAATCCCTAGGCTGGGGTGGGGTGCAGAGTTTGAGGGTAACACAGGTAGAAAAGGCTTTTGTCCTATCCTTGATTTTTGAGGTATGGAAATTCACAGGTCACTATCTTCATTTCAAGATGAATGAATGCACTATTCAATTTTTTTAAACAGGCGAAGTAAACATGAGTGATAATAAATTTCAAACTGTTGCTAATCAAATAAGATACTAAGAAAAATTAAATAATATGATTTAAGAATGAAGTGTACAGATTGTCCAAGATGGTAGCATTCAAAGACCCAGAGCTTGATGCCTCTCATGGGCACACCAAAGTCACAAGAGTTTACAGAACAGCAATTGATGAAAAAGTCCGGGACCTACCGTAAAAGATGTTTTACAGCTAAAGACATAAGGAAGGCACCTCTACAAGACAGGAAGGAAGGGCAAAATCTCAATAGAGTCAAGACCCATACCACCAGGTGGGTGGCCCATAAATGGGAGAATAATTACAATTTCAGAGGTGAAACAGGGATCCTGTTCTGGAAAGAAGAGTTCCTAGAAAGTTGGGCTTTGAAGACCAGTAGTGCTTATTTTCCAGAGAGCCAGAGGGTTGTGGGAAATAGAGATTCCACTCTTAAAAGATGCTCACAAAATCCCACATGATCCGAGAATCAGAACA
Source organism: Eubalaena glacialis (assembly GCF_028564815.1). Taxonomy (NCBI): domain Eukaryota; kingdom Metazoa; phylum Chordata; class Mammalia; order Artiodactyla; family Balaenidae; genus Eubalaena; species Eubalaena glacialis. Next base: position 85,509,036 of record NC_083717.1, read on the forward strand.
GAAGCAGTCATTTGAAAGGATCCCGGGTCACACCTACCTCCTGATCTTGGAGAGTCTCCCAGACAGGCAAGAGGCAACTACAGCACAGCCTCAGGGACAGAGACACTGGCAGCAGCCATTCGGGGGAGCTCCTTCTACCTCGTGGACACTGGTACCAGCAAGCATAATTTCAGAATCCTCCCTCTATCTTTTTAGCCTCAGGACCTAGCCCTACCCATTTCCACCAGACTAGAGACACAAGTACTAGGATGCTGCAGGCCAAGCAACTAACTGAGCAGGGGCATAGCCCCACCCACCAGCAAACAGGTTGCCTTCAGACCCTCTCAATGCACAGCTGCCCCTGGGTATGGGCCCAGCCACCAAAAGCCCCAGGACCAGCCTCCACACCTCAGTGGACAGACACCAGCCCCAGAGTCCCTGGCCCCTCTGACAAGTGAGCTTACTCTGGCCTTGGAGTCAGCCTCACCATCGGCAGGTGATAACTGCACAGGGACTGGATGGAGCTTGGACCTACCCAACAGCAAACCTGCTCTAGCATTGGGATCAGCCTCATACACCAACAGGCACACACCAGCTCCAGGAATACCACAGCCCAGCAGCCTGTGTGACCAGAACACTCACTTGCAGGCCAGAAGCAGCCATGGACTCAGCTGGGTCCTGACCCTGCCCATCAGAATGTCAACACAAGATTAGGGATACCCCAGACCCTGCAGATAGCTGTGTCAGGAACAGTGATCCAACACTAACTCTGCGACTCCTGGGCCCTGCAGCCAGAACTCAGGACCTGTCTCTTCCTCCCAGTAGCCAGCATAGCCCCAGGACCAGTGACTGGGCACTAGCCCTGATATCACCTGGACTGCAGTTCTACCCATAAGTGAACCAGCACTAGATTTGGTGTCCCCCAGAGTTGTGCAGCCAGCTGCCTTATGATTTAGTCTCACCAAGCAGCACAGACAGCCTCCATACAAGGCAGAGCCTGGCAAACAAGCAGTCTCGGGGCAGCCAAGCCTACCAGACCACCCACAGTAGTCAGCCCACCACAACAGAAGAGCCCAAGCAGCCCACATAGGGGGTACACCTAGAACATATAGTTCTAGTGACCAGGGGACACTGGGCTGCTGGGACACATAGGACTTCTCCTACAAAAGGCCACTTCTCCAAGGTCAGGAAATGTAATGAACCTACTGCATACATAGCAATAAAAACAGCAAGTTAAGAAAAATGAGGTGACACAGAAACACGATCCAAATGAAGGAACAAGATAAGAACTCAGAAGATCTAAGTGAAGTGGAGATAGCCAATCTACTCAAGAAAGAGTTCAAGGTAATGACGGTAAAATTGATCAAAGAACTCAGGAGAAGAATGGACGACCAGAGCAAGAAGTTAGAAGTTTTTCAGAAAGAGTTAGACCATTAAAGAACAACAAAACAGAGATGAGGAATGCAATAACTGAAATGAAAAATTCACTAAAAGGAAACTACTGTAGACTAAATGATACAGAGGAATGAATCAGAAAACTGAAGGACAGAGTACTGGCAATCACTGAAGATGAACGGTAAAACAATAGATTAAAATGACATGAGGAAAGTTGAACAGACTTGTGAAACAACATCAAGTGTACTAATATTTGCATTATACTGGTCCCAGAAGCAAAAAGGGAAGAGAAAGCAGTGTAGAACATACCTGAAGACATACGAGCTGAAAACTTCCCTAACCTGGGAAAGAAAACAGACATCCAAGTCCAGTAAACACAGTAAGGCCAAAACAGGATCAACCCAAAGAGGACCACACCAAGACTCATTGTAATTAAAATGGAAAAAAAATAAAGATAAAAAGACACTATTAAAAGGAGCAAAGGAAAAGCAACAAGTTACAAACATGGGAACTTGCATAAAGTTACCAGCTGACTTTTCAGGATAACCTCTGCATGCCAGAAGGGAGTGGCATGGTATATTTAAAGTCATGAAAGGGAAAAGCCGATAACCAAAAATACTCTACCCAGCAAGGCTCTCCTTCAGATTTGATGGAGAGATATAAAGTTTTACAGAGAAGCAAAACTAAAAGAGCTCAGCATCGCCAAACCAGCTTTATGAGAAATCTTAAAGGGGCTTTTCTAAGTGAAAAAGAAAAGGCCACGACTGAAACATAAAAATTAGGAAAGGAAACTTACTAAAGGAAAAAGCTCATTGGTTAAGGCAAGTATTCAACAAAGGTACTAAATCAACCATGTACACAGCTAATAGGAAGGATGAAAGAAAACAGTAATAAAATCATCTATATTCACAATAAGAAGTTAAGGGACACACAAAACAAGTAGATGTAAAATATAAGGTCAAATTCCGTAACTGTGGGGGAGCAGAATAACAATGCAGGGTTGGTAGTGTCCATGTGACATTAAGAGCTCAGCAACTTAAATAATTACACACATACACACTCACACAAAATTGAAAGAAATCCAAACATAATATTAAAGATAGTCTTCATGTCACAGATGAAGGGAATAAAAGGGGAAGAAAGGAAGACTGAAGAAATTAAAGAGGGATTCTAAAAATACCCAAGACAAATGAAAATGAACACACAATGATCCAAAATCTATGGAACACGGCCAACGCAGTTCACGGGGGAAGTTATAGTGACACAAGCTTATTCTTAGGAAACAAGAAAAATATCAAATAAACAACCTAACATTACACCTGAAGGAATTAGAGAAAGAAGAAAAAGCAAAACCCAAAGCTGTCAGAAAGAAAAATTAAGAAAACTATACCATATGCAATCACATCAAAAAGAATAAGATACCTAGGAATAAACACACCTAAGCAGGTAAAAGACGTGTGCTCAGAAATCTATCAGCCATTGGTGAAAGAAGTTGAAGGCAACACAAAAAGATGGAAAAACATAGCATGTGCATAGACTGGAAGAATTAATACTCTTAAAATAACCATACTACCAAAGACAATCTACAGATTTAATGCAATCCCTATCAGAATACCAAAGCATTTGCACAGAACTTGAAAAAGTAATTTTAAAATTTGTATAGAAACACAAAGACCCCAAATAGCCAAACAATCTTGAGAAGGAACACAGCTGGAGGCATCACGCACCTTGACTTCAGATTATATTGCAAAGTGACAGTAATCAGAGAGAATCGTACCAGAGCAAAAACAGACACAAAGATCACTGGAAGAGAACAGAGATCCCAGAAATAAGCCCACACACTTATATTTAATTGACTTATGACAAAGCAGGCAATATGGAGAAAAAAAATGTCTCTTCAATAAGTGGTACTAGGAAAACTGGTCAGCTCCATGGAAAAGAATAAAATTAGATTATTTTAGCACACCATATATAAAATAAATGCAAAACTGAATAAACACCTAAATGTAGGACCAGAAACCATAAAACCCCTAGAGGAAAATATACAACATTCTTCAACATAAATGATAGCAACAGTTTTAGGTTCAGTCTACTAAGGCAAATGAAACAAAAGCAAAAATAAACAAATGGGATTTCACTAAACTTAAAAGATTTTGCACAGCAAAGGAAACCAAAGACAAAATGAAAAGACAACCTGCTGAAGGAGAGACAATATTTGCACATGATAAGAGGTTAACACCAAAAAGATGACTAATCAAGGGTTCATATCTAAACTACAGAAACAGCACATAAAACTCAATATCAAAAAAACACCCAAAATCTTTTTTTTTTAAAATGAGAAGACCTAAATAGACATTTTTCCAAGGAAAAAGTACAGATAGACAGCCAGAACTCACAAAGATGCTAAACATAGCTAATCGGCAGTAACATGCAAATCAATACTATGAGATATACCACCTCAGTCTTGTCAGAATGGCTGTCATCAAACAGATCACAAATGACAAAGGTTAGTGAGGATGTGGAGAAAGGGAAACTCTTGCACACTCTTGATGTGAATGTGAATTAGTGCAGCTACTGTGGAAAGCAGAATGGAGGTTCCACAAAAAACTAAAAATAGAACTACCATAATATCCAGCAGTTTCACTCTTGGGTATATCAGAAGAAAACAAAAACACTATTTCAAAAAACTAACTGCACCCCAATGTTCATAACAGTGTTATTTGCCATAGCCAAGATATAGAGTCAAACTAAGTGTTCATCAATAGCTTAGTAGATAAACAAGATTTTTTTATGATGACTTCAGCAAAAAATGAAATTTTGCCTTTTGCAAGAACATGGATGGACTTGGAGGGTATTATGCTTAGTAAAATAAGCCGCAGAGAAAACAAACATGGTATGTTATGAGAAAACAAGCATGGTATGTTATCACTTACACGTGGCATCTGAAAAATTGAATACAACAACAACAACAAAAAAACAGACTCACAGATTAAAAAACAGACTAGTGGTTACCAGCAGGGAGAGATAGGGTGGAGGAGCAAAATAGTGGTAGGAGATTTTGAGGTACAATCCACTATGTATAAAATCAATAATCTACAGTGGTGTACTGTATAGCATGGGGAATATAGCCACTCTTTTATAATAACTATAAATGGAGAAGAACCTAAACATTTATGAATCACTGTTGTACCTCTGAAACTAATATAATAATGTAAATTAACTATAGATCAATAAAATATAAAGTAAGAAACAATAAAGGGGAGACACAGATTATTAGATTGAAATCAATTAAATAAACACAAGTTTTGGAAATCAAGGAATTAAAACACAACATGTAAGACACAACATTGGCATTTAAAGTGTACAATCTATTCATTTAAAAGAAATCATTTAAGTGGTAAAAAATGGTACCCATTCTCACAATTTTGTATATCTAGGATAAATTATTATCTACAAAATATGTTACAAATATTCACTCAAAAAGAAAGAGAAAATTTGGATAAACCCATTTTAGTATACAAATTTAATATCAAAGTCTCTATGTAAAATTGATTTGAATAAGTTCTGTTAGCCACTTCTAGTTTCTTTGTGATGTAAAATCTTTTAAAGCATAAAAATCAGCCTTTCTACATTATTCCATTAGACATTCATAGAAGTTAAAAGAAATGAGAAGACAGAACAATCAACCAGGAAGGTGAATTTACTGAGAAACAGTCATTCGTTCTCCCTCCTCCTTTTCTTTTCCTCCTTTTCCAGGTCTCTTTCGGTTCCAATCAAGAGAAGTCTTGAGAGTTCTGAGAATATTTCTTTGAGGGCTTCAAATCACCATACCTACATCCTCTGACACAACTACACACATGGGAACAAAAATAAACATCTGCTATCTACTCATGTAGGAGGGATTCATGCAAAATTAACTCCTACATGGAGATCAACAGGTGAGCTTTCTACCTGTTCTTTATAATGTCCTTCCATTATAGTAAATCCCACACATTATGAGGCAGAAGTGGTTACATGAGCTTTTCCTTGAAGTCAAAAATCTTGCATTCATTTCAAGCACCTGGTGATCATAGGGTACAGCCAGGGAAGGTGCCATCCCCCCCTGGGGGTGGGGGGTGGCAGTGAATGGGCTCCCACACCCATGCACCGCCTGATGTACAGATTCTGGAGAAACGAAGGGCGATCACACCGCAGTCAGCCTGTCAGGCTGTCGGGCCACTGGGCAACCCGACCAGCCTGGAAGTGTCCCATCAGTTGCTGAAAGCAAAACTCTGTCCCCCCTGTGACGTCAGGCAATTTGGGCCAGAGAGTCAGAGGGTAATCAAATCAGAGAGTCAGAGGATAATCAGAGGTAATCAACTCCTCCTCTCTGCTCACCTCCTTGGGGTTACAGCAACCCCATCTCCAAACCCAAATCTGACCCTGGAGTGCCAAACTGGGAGTGGCAGGTGGGCTCTGCCGGTGCTTCAGCGCCCTCTGGAGGTTGTCTGCTCTAATGGCAACTCTCAGCCCTTCCTCCTCCTCCTTCCCTAGTCCTGGGGGCTCCCTTGGCCTCCTGCAGCTGCTGGCCTGATTTCATTCTTCTTTTTTCTCCAATTACAATGAAGTGTCTTACAGAGGTTTGGAATCTCTTGAAGAAGGAAGATCTTTTAGTCAATACACCTTAACTGTGAGAAGTTGGTATCAAGAATGAACCTGAAATACTGTATTTTTCTCCTGATGATTCCAAGGAGATACAGCTCAAGTTTTCTAAAGCATAAGAAGAACCAAGGTAAATATGATATTCTGAGCCAGAGATGAAAAAGCAGTTTCTAGCACCCCTTCCTCATGTCATTTAACTGGGATTTAAATCAATCAACTGCCACTGGTTTTTAAATCACATGACCCAACTTTAAATCAATCAGCTGCTTCCCTGTAGCTCACGTGACTTGGCTTTGAATAGTAAGAAATGCAGAGGTATAAAAAGGATGTTCTGAACAATAAATGGAAAAACAACATTTTAGAAAGTTTTTTTCTTTTCGAATGGACCATTCATTGCCTACAGAATAAAGGATTCTCTTGTGGATTTCTTGAACTGTAAACACATACAATGTCTCCGTTGGCTTGATTGACTTAGATTTTGGGGTTTTGTTGTTGTTGTTGTTAACATATTTCTTGGAGTATAATTACTTTACCTTGTTGTGTTAGCTTCTGCTGTATAACAAAGTGAATCAAATATTCATATACATATATTCCCATAACCTCTCCCTCTTGTGTCTCCCTCCCACCTTCCCTATCCCACCCCTCTAGCTGGTCACAAAGCACTGAGCTGATCTCCCTGTGATCATATATGCAGCTGCTTCCCACTAGCTATCTATTTCACCTTTGGTAGTGTATATATGTCCATGCCACTCTCTCACTTCATCCCAGCTTACCCTTCCCCTTCCCTGTGTCCTCCAGTCCATTCTCTACATCTACGTCTTTATTCCTCTTTAGTGACTCCTGCTAGGGATGGATACTTCCTTTTATGCTCAGGGAAATCCCCTAGTTTGAATATGATTTGAGTTTGATCCTGTGAAACCATCAGAACTTCCCACTAGAGATAAATGAGGAGATTCTGGCCTTTATTAGTATGCACGATGAACACGGGTGTCCTGGCTGTACTTGCCAACCCTCCTATTTTACCCACCTATTTTTATCCACCTTCCTCCCTGTGAGTACCTTTGACAAACCCTGAGCTCAGACTCCTGACCTATTCCAGTGACTCTGTCAGTCTTTCTTTAAAACTGGACAGGTAATAAAATGAATTTAACCTAGAAGCAGCAGCTCAGTAAGGGAAATAAAATCATCAGAAGTTATCTAATCACAGCCACAGCCATCCAGGGCTCTGTCTTCTCTGCTGGGTCATAAGAATGGTACCTTCCTAAACTTGAAGGGCATCCAATCAAATAAGTAAAGGTGTTGCTCACCTCTGGCTCTTGGAGGGATTGCTAGGCAGTCTACCCAGTGTATACTAACTGCAAAACACTGACATGGTTTTGAAACACCTATGATCCAGGAAAGCTTTTGGGGGTGCATGGGGAAGGTTTCTTTTTGACATCAAGCAAAAAATAAATCACCAAGCTCTTTGAGCACAGGGGTTCTTAAGAGGGAAGTAGAAGGAAGGAATGGGCAGAAAAGATGATCTCCAATGAAGTGAAGGACATTTTTCCAAAAGAGTAGAATTTAGTCTCAGTTTAAGGAGGACACTTTTAAATAGCTGGGACAGCTCCAAACTGCAGTTTAGGGAATGAGTGCTTCAAAAGAACAGTGCTTTAAAAGTCCTGGCAAGGCAGCAAGAGGATGAAGAGTTGGTTTTGCATAGTTTTGAACACAGGAGTAAAGAAGCAGAGGCATCTCTGACTAAAAGGCCCCGAGATCCTATGGCATCAATAGGTCAGTTGCAGGGGCAGGGGGTGTGGGGGGCGATATCTCTCTCTCAACGTCTCCCAGGGCAGCCACCCCTCAGTACCCAACACCCCCACTCCCTTCACCCTTCCTCCCTCCACTGTTGGGTCCCCGGGGACAGCACTTCTTAAGCTGGAGTGCTCAGGCACCATCTCTGCAGTCTGGATTCTTCCTGGAGCCTGGCAAGTTCTGGGACAGGAAGGCAGGTCTGCAAGGCCGCTGCGGTGCAGTCGGACCTGGAGGCCTGGAGAGGAACTGGAGCCCTGAAGCCCACCCACGTCCTTGAAGCTGAGGGAGGAACACATCCTCCTAACAGTACTTCTCAGGGGTCAGGCTGCTCCCCACCCGACGGTGATCCATACTCACTTGAGGCAGCAAACACTGCCTCTAGCTGGCCCCCTCGATCCCGCCTTAAGGGTCCTCGCACATGTGTGATAGCGCAGGCCCCGGATCTCTTTAGTCAGCTGAGGCCAGTGCTGCCGGTATCCCTCCAGTCTCATCCCCCAGCCCCTCCCTCTGGGACTGTATCTAATAGAAGAAAGAGCACAGGGGAATTGGCTGAATCAAGGAACCTGGGAGCCTGGGTATGAGTTTGAAGACCGAGAACCTAAGGCACAATTACATATTATTGGAAACTCTTGTGGGGTGTGTGGGGGGAGGTTAGCAGGCTGAGAGGCTGAGTCGACCTGGTGAGTCCAGCCCTAGGACACCACACAGCCCTGCCCCCCTTTCCCTGCCATCAGACAAGGGTGCCGCAACTTCAGCTGGGACTCTGCACTTCCCCCTCCCTGATTCTCCAGAAGAGCAGGTGGCCCCCCTCTGAGGGCAGGGGGAAGACAACGGACCAAGTCCCCCTGCACTAAGGCGCTACTGGAAGCTCTTCCTGAACAGCAATGCTGGCTTGGAGCGAACCCGTGCACCACCAAAGCTGGTCTCATCCTGCAGCTGAGGGACGCAGGCTTTAAGTCAGCTGCCTTGGCTTTAAATCAATCAGTCTCCCCTAAGTCAGGTGACCTGACTTTAAATCACTGTATGCCCCTCAAGCCTGCAACTTCACAAGTTGGGAACTTCACTTTGATCCCAGCACCTCACACAGCTGAATGCACACTGTAGTCACCCCCAACCCTGGCTTAGAGGCAGGATATAAGGTAAGGGGATGGGCGTGCACACATGGTGATGAGGGTGTACTTCATGTACCAGAAGGGTCCAGGTACTCTGGGTACAGCAAGCAGTGCACGATACAGCAGCTCCCTGGCAAAGCTGGTGATGCACAGGGGGAGCAGGCACACCCAGGCATGCAGAGGCTCCAGGGCGGGAGCTGGGGCACAGCCAGCCGGGAGGGTGTGAAAGCGGAGGATCTGAGTCTTCTTGAGAAAGGCAGACACAGAGGATGGATGAGAAACAAAGACCAGATGAAACATGGATTTGAAAAACACACCCTGCTCTTGAAACTGGGGTGTGGGGCACCCCGGATTTGAGTTTTCTTACTCCCCAGTAGCTAGTGCTTTGTCATTTGCCCAATTACTTATAAAATGTGACTGATAATATCTAACCCATAGAATACAGCATTTGGAGTGGTTTGCGTGTTTATGTTTCTATAGGGGAATAAACTTTTCTACAAGAAAAATGTCTATTTTCTGAAATAAATTAAAACCCCTTTTTAAAAAGTACTATATCGGACTTCCTTGGTGGCGCAGTGGTTAAGAATCTGCCTGCCAAGGCAGAGGACATGGGCTCGAGTCCTGGTCAGGGAAGATCCCAAATGCCGCGGAGCAGCTAAGCCCATGCGACACAACTACTGAGCCTGGAGGCCACAACTACTGAAGCCCGAGCGCCTAAAGCCGGTGCTCCACAACAAGCACAACAAGAGAATCCACCGCAATGAGAAGCCACAACAAAGAGTAACCCCCGCTCACTGCAACTAGAGAAAGCCCACACGCAGCAACGAAGACCCAACGCAGCCAAAAATAATTAAATTAATTATTTTTTTTAAAAAAACTACTATATCCTTCTTTACATCTTCTCTGGGAAGAACAGAGAGAAGGAGTGGGAGAGTGAGAAAGACCAATACTTAGTGCACATCCCTGATGCAGGTGCTCTGCTGGCTCAGATAGTTTTATCCCCACTTTACAAAGGAGGAAGTAAGCTCAGAGAGGTTTAGTAATTTTCCCAAAGCCAAACAGCTATCAAGTGGCAGAACCAGGATCTGAACCAAGTCTGTTACCTTCAAAGCCTAAGCCCTCATCACAACAAAACTCAATTAATATTTACATTTATCGAATTACATTGCAACCTGGGGAGTTCTTGGCACAGTCCTGAATAAGAGTGAGAAAGAAAGAAATAGCATTGTTCATCCAGTCAACCAAATTTTTTGAATCAGCTGTTAGATGCCTGGCCCTGTTTGGAGTTCAGCAGTGATCAAGACAGGAAGAGTCCTGCTTTCATGAACCATGTAGTGGGGAGGAGAGACAGGTGCAACTTGGGTGAGGGATTTCACCTTGCTGGGCTTCTGTTTTCTCATCTGGAAAATGGGATGGGTGTTTCTCATTTTCTGGGATTGTCCAGCCCTCACATTCTCTGATTCCATAAGAAGCATTTGTTTTCCTGTTTCTTTAAAATTCAATCAGGCCATGAGCTGTGATGAATGTCGTTAGCTGCTCCCCAAATCACTCTATTTCCACCCATTTCCTGTGATCAGGTCTTTCCCCCAACATGACTCACAATCAATCAAGTCACAGAAGCTAAGGGGCACCCAGCAGAAGAATTCCAACCCTGGCTTCTCAGGAGCTCTGCGGTCTACCTGGCCAGGTAAACTTCACTCACCTGGCACAAGGTGGCCATCCCTGGTTTCACATCAACATGATCTCAGGCACAAACCTCCTTGTTTTTCCATTTTGTCTTTAAGTTACTTGCTGAAACAACTGCACAAATATGACAAAGATATAAAATCAGGCATCCTCTGCCCTCAGTGCCTACTAATAAATGATTTTCTGCCAATTTAATGATAAAGATACAACATTTCAGCATTCCGCTGCCCTTATTATTTTTCATTTTGTTGATATTTCTACTGAATACACCTTTCAATATTTTAACAATGGAACATGTATTTAGGTTGTTCCACACACAGCCTTTGGTGGTAAGGGTTTTGTTGTTATATTTCTATTATGTTTCCTTTAAAAATCATTATCCTGTTTAAATGGATTATGTCAATTTTATAGGCATTTATCATGATAAATATCAATCATATCATGATAAAATATTGATGAAATTAATACATAGAGGGCAGTAGTACAAATTGATTGGAATTGAGCGCCTCCATTAGCACAGTTAAATATAAATATTATATATATATATATATATATATGCCAAATTACACGCTGAGTGAGATTCTCCTACTCTTTTTCACTCTCTGCCCCTCAAGCCTGTGAGAAATGGAATATTTCTTGCCATATCAGTAAAAAAAGGATGTCACAGTCATCAGCACTTGCAGAACTCCAATGTGAGCCCGTGGGCCCTGAGGAACTCAGGATATGCAAATACAGAATGCTGGCCCCAGAGAGCTGAGGTGCATATCAAAGGAATGATTTCAGTGAGCCCAGACTCTTGCATCTTCCCATACAAAGAAAAACGCTACATTCCTCACCTTGGGAGAGCTGGTTTTCCTTAGTTAACAATCATTTTTGATGTTCCCCATTACCTGCGCCATTGCCCTCCCCTGTCCCCTCCCCCCGGTACTTTAGCTCAGGGAGGAAGGAGCGCAGAGAGAATCGGCTGAACAAGGGGGCTGTGAGCCTGGGGATGCGTTTTCAGCCGCTTTCCCCGCAGTCAGGAGGAGGGGCGCTGACGCTCCAACCGGGCCCTGCACCTCCCTTTCCCCGTTTCCCCTCAGGACGCTCAGGCCGACCCACTCCCCACGCCCACCAGGCCCCGCGAGCCAGGCCGAGGGCAGGGGCGAGAGGAAGGACCGAAGTTCCCCGGGATCAGAACGCTGGGGGCCACTCTTTCTGCACAGCAGCGGCGGGTGGCAGCGAACCCCTGCCCCTCAGAAGCTGGTCTTGCACTGACGCCCGGGCACCGGACCAGGAGGAGGGTCGGCACCCACTTACCCGGCCCGCGGTCCCCAGGACTGTCAAGGCTTTGGCCGCCGGGGCCCCTCCAGAGCTGGCAGCCTCAGTGAGGACGCCCTCCCCTCGGGCTCCGGGGCACTTCAGTGACGGCGGAGGGAAGAGACCCCGAGCCGGGAGTTCCAGCTCTGCGGAAACGCGGGCTCCATTCTGGGCGAGGAGGTGGGACCGCTCTGCCCCGAGGCCTTCCGGGAGGGAGGGCGGCGCCAGGGGAGGAGCCGCCTGGAGCGGCCAGGAGCCCTTCTGGGGGTCCTGGAGGGGCGGCCTGGCCTGGGGGCCCCGCCCACTGTGGCCGCAGCCCAGGCCTTTTCCCTGGAATCCTACACGAAAAAGAAAGATACACAGTCTATAGTAAATATTCACAAATGATTGTTGCTGCTGTGCTTACTATTCTATTAAAGGTGAAAAATCCATAAAACACTTTAAGTTCAAAGTTAAATATGAATTTTTACCTTTCTAATTATCTCTCTGCTATTCCCAACTGTGGTTAATGAATCAGGGACTGTGGCATCACTAGTTAAAAATGAGCTTGAGAAAAATATAGAACTCAGGCCCACCAGACCTACTGAATCACGAGCTGCACTTTTACAATCTCCCCAGTGTACTTCTGTACCCATGAATAGTTGAAAGGTACATTTCTACCTCGACATGTCTTTTCTGTCTGAGAAATACACACATTTTATCCAGTTTGATATAAATAAAACACTCAAAAATGCATATGCCTGTGTTGAAACCATCATTTTATCATTTCTTTTCCAGACGAGTATAGTCTCTACACTGGTTTTGTGGATCACATGCCATACTCTTTTCTTGTAGTTAGAAATAAGGTAGAGAAAGTTACTTTGTAAATATATATATATATATTAGTGGATAATTGAAGACAGTCTTCTAAATTAAAACCAGTTCTCTTAACTTGCTGTTTTCTTCTTGGGTCACATTATGAACTCTTCCCGTGGCCACATGGCATGTGTACTTTTAATTTCAGGGACTGCTGACATTCCAGGATGTGGCCATAGATTTCTCTCAAGAGGAGTGAGAATTCCTGGACCAAGATCAATGGGAATTGTACAGGGATGTGATATTAGAGAAGTATACGAACCTGCTCTCCTTGGGTGAGGATACCTTCCTTCCAGAATTCCTTATCCAACCACAGGGTTTAGAGTCCTTCATTTGTAGAATGTCTCCTGGAATCTTCTGCTTCCTACAATAGGGTTTCAGATTGCAACGTTTCAGGAAAGATTGGGAGTTTGTGGGTATAATTTATCTTATTATTTTAAAATTGCAGCCTCCCTTTTAATATACTTTGTAACTGCTTGGGATATGTCTATATGAACTGTGTACTATATGCTTCTGTTATAGTCCTTACAATATTTTATTGTCTTATTTTCAGTAACAATTTTCCATGGATTCTTTGGGCTTAAGGTATATTAAAAGGGAGACTGCGATTCTGGGACTTCCCTGGTGATGCAGTGGTTAGGAATTCACCTGCCAATGCAGGGGACAGGGGTTCGATCCCTGGTCCGGGAAGATCCCATGTGCCACGGAGCAACTAAGCCAGTGGGCCACAACTACTGAGCCTGCGCACCACAACTACTGAAGCCGGTGCGCCTTGAGCCCGTGCGCCATTTATTTTTTGGAGAATAAAACCGCCTCTGAGTGATTAAAATTTAGACCAGCTAGTCAAAATGCTTTATCACCTGTTCTTCTAAAACACTGATCAACGGAACAAGTTTTACTAGGGATAACAGTGTGATTGTATTCTGGAGTTCATATGGGCAATATGGTTTATGACCTTGATGCTGGATCACGACATTTCAATGGTATAACTGCTATGAATTGTCTGTTTGTTCAACGATTAAAGTCTCACGTGATCTGAGTTCAGACTGGAGTCATCCTGGTTGGTTTCTGTCTATTGCAGATTTCTTCCAGTATGAAAGGACAAGAGCAACACGGCTTACTTTACAAAATGTCTTCAAACTAAATGATGATATAATCTACATTCAATTAATTTATACATACCCTACTGTAGAACAGGGTTTGTTACGGTGGCAGAGCCCGGTAATTAAGTAAGACTGAAACATTTATCTGCAGTGGTTCAAGTTCTCTTCCTAAGAATATGTTTATAATCAACATGCTTTCACAAAGTACCCAATTTAATTCACCATAACATTCCTCATATTAACTAAATGGAGAATCCTAGGCTATATACAAATCCAGAAAGGGCCAAAAGTCAGCAGCCCCTATGGATTATTACAACCCATTACTGAGACATTCAAATTATTTATTAAAGAACCACCATGACCATCAACATCATCAATTTATATATTATTGCCCCAATGCTAGCCTTAACCGTGGCTCTCACAACATGAATTCCTCTTCCCATATCTTATCCACTAATTAATATAAATGTAGGCATACTGTTTATATTAGCCATATCAAGCCTAGCCATTTATTCCATCCTCTGATCTGGATGAGCTTCAGATTCAAAATACTTACTCACTGGAGCTCTACAGACAGTAGCACAGACAATCTCATATGAAGTCTTGTTAGCAGTTATTCTATTCTCAGTCCTACTGCTAAATGGATCATTTACAATTTCAACAGTATTTATTACACAAGAACACCTATGACTAATTTTCTCCTGACCCCTACCCAGAATTTGATTATCTCCACAGTAGCAGAAATCCAATGAACCCCACTTGATTTAACAGAAGTAGAATCAAAACCTGTATATGTCTTCAATGTAGAAACTGTAGCAGGCCCATTCACCCCGTCCTTCCTAGAGAATATGTCAATTTCCTTATAATAAACATTTCCACAACATTCTATTTTTAGGAGCATTCAACAATCCCTACGTGCCAGAATTATATACAGCCCAAGTCATCATTAAAACACATCTAACAATCTCCTTTCTATGAATTCGAGCATCCTACCCACAATTTTGATATGATCAACGTATACATCTCTCATAAAATTTTTTTACTACTAACATTAGCCCTATGTATATGAGAGTTTTCACTACCTGTCATCATACCAGGCAACCCACAGCAAACTTAAGAAATATGTTTCACTAAAGAGTTACTTTGATAAAGTAAATGATAGAGGTTTAAATGCGCTTATTCCTGGAATTGAACTTATTTCTAAGAATTTTACATTCTCCATGCTACCACATTACACCACAATGCTATATAGTAAGGTTCTCTAAGAAAGCTTCAAGGCCCATACCCCCAAAATATTGTTGTATATCCTTCCTGTACTAATAAACTCTCATTGTTTTTACTATCATTCTACTGACCATTATTTCAGGAAATATAATTGTAGTAACAAGCTCACACTGGTTAATGGTATCCCCATTCTAATAAAAAACATGAACCCATAAGCTACAGAAGCATCCAACAAATATTTTCTAAAACAATCCACCACATCAATACTACTTATAATGGCTATTATCATTAATCTAATATACTCTGGTCAAAGAACACAATGAATTACAAAAATCTTTAATCCAGCAGCATCCACTATCATGACAATCGTCCTTGTCACTAAAGTAGGACTTTCCCCATTTCACTTCTGAGTGCCCAAAGTAACTCAAGGCATTCCATGAACAGCAGGCCTGATGCTATCAACATGACAAAATTGCACCCCTATCAGTTTTATACCACATGTCACCATCCATCAACCTAAACATACTGTTAATCATAGTGATATTATAAACCATAGTTGGACGCTGAGGCAGACTTAGCCATACTCACCTGGAAAAAATTACAGCCTCCTCATCAATTGCCCATATAGGATGAATAACAGCTATTATCATGTATATTCCAAGTATAACAATCCTAAACATACTAATTTATATCATAACAACACTATCTTCTTCCTATTTATACCCAGATCATGTACTACAAGAGTATCATTATCACACACATGAGATAAAACACCTCCCATCAGGATCCTTATCCTCAGCATTATAGTGTCATTAGGAGGTCGCCCACCATTATCAGGGTTTTGACCCAAATGAATAATTATCCAAGAGATAACAAAAATGATAACATCATTCTACCAACACTAATAGCCATCACAGCAGTCCTCAGCATATATTTCTACTTGAAGCTAACATAATCCACATCACTAACTATATTCCCTTCATTAAACAACACAAAAGTACAACAATTTGAACATACAAAACAAATAACTTTCCTATCATTACTCATCATAATAGCCACACAATTACTACCCATAACACCCATCCTATCAGTGCTGGACTAGGAATTTAGGTTAGTTTAGACCAAGAGCTTTCAAAACCCTAAAAAAGTACAATTTACTTAATTTCTAAAAATAAGGACTGCAGGACTTTATCCTACATCAACTGAATGCAAAGCAAACATTGTAACTAAGCCAAATCCTTACGAGATTGATGAGTTTTAACCCCAGGAAATTTTAGTTAACAGGCAAATCATCTAGTCAACTGGCTTCAATCTACTTCTCCTGCCTTTGAGAAAGAAAAAAGAAGAAAAAAAAAAGGCAGGAAAATCACCGGCAGAATTGAAGCTGCTTCTCTCAAGTTACAATTCAATTTGTTGATTCACCACAGGGTTTGCCAGAAAGAGGGCTCAATCTCTGTCTTTAGATTTAGAGTCTAATGCTAACTCAGTCATTTTACCTCTGTTCATACACTGCTGATTATTTTCAACAAATCACAAAGATATCGGCATTTTATCTTTACTATTTGGTGCTTGAGCTGGAGTAGCAGGCAGCGCCTTAAGTATATTAATCCTGGCTGAGCTATGCTAACCTGGAGCGCTACTTGGAGATGCCCAAATCTGTAAGGTAGTCATAACAGTCCCTGCACTTGTAATAATTTTCTTTATAGTTGTACCCATTATGATTGCAGGCTTTGAAAACTGACTTGGGCCACTAATAACTCGGACACCAAAAGTAGCATTTCTCCAAATAAATCATATAAACTTTTGACTACTTCCCCCATCATTCTTACTCCTACTCATATCACCAATAGTAGAAGCTGGTTCTGGTACAAGTGGAACCGTATATTCAGCTCTAGCCTGCAATCTGGCCCATGAAGGAGCCTCTGTCGACCTAACCATTTTCTGCTTACATTTAGCAGGTGTCTCTTCAATTCTTGGTGCTATTACTTTTATTACTATAGTCTTTAATACAAAACATCAGTCATATCCCAATACCAAACACCAGTATTTGTTTAATCTTTCC
Organism: Eubalaena glacialis; assembly: GCF_028564815.1. Taxonomy (NCBI): domain Eukaryota; kingdom Metazoa; phylum Chordata; class Mammalia; order Artiodactyla; family Balaenidae; genus Eubalaena; species Eubalaena glacialis. The sequence continues at coordinate 85,526,186 of NC_083717.1, forward strand.
CAACTATAGCCGTATTACTATCATTACCACTCTCAGTCTGAGCAGCCAGAATTGCCATACTGTTAAGAGACAGAAATCTAAACACTACTTTCTTTGACCCTGCAGGAGGAGACCGAATCCTATACCAACACCTATTTTGACTCTTTGGTCACCCTGAAGTCTGTATTCATGGCCTACCAGGATTTGTTATAATCTCACATATCATTACATACTATTTAGGACAAAAAGTGCCTTTCAGCTATTTGGGACTAGTATGAGTCATGTCCACTGGCTTTTTAGGATTTCTCTCGTGGGCCCATCATATGTTTACCATAGGGATAGCTGTCGACTCAGGAGCATACTTTGCATCAGCTACCATAATTACTTCTATCCCTACAGGAGTAAAAGTATCTAGCTGATTAACAACTCTTTATTTAATTTTTTTTCTCTTTTCTTTTTTTTTTTGGCTGCGTTGGGTCTTGGTTGCTGCACGTGGGCTTTCTCTGGTTGTGGTGCACGGCCTTTTCATTGCAGTGGCTTCTCTTGTTGCAGAGCACAGCCTCTAGGCGCGTGGGCTTCAGTAGTTGTGGCTTGGGGGCTCTAGAGGGCAGCTCAGTAGTTGTGGCGCACGGGCTTTTTGCTCCACGGCATGTGGAATCTTCCCAGACGAGGGCTCGAACCCGTGTCCCCTGCATTGGCAGGCGAATTCTTAACCACTGCGTCACCAGGGAAGTCCCTGGTTAGCAACTGTTCACGGAGGTAATATTATATGACTTCCCACTATACTATGAGTTTTAGGCTTTAGTTTTTCTTTTTACAGTAGGTGGTTTGACAGGAATCATCTTAGCCAACTCACCCCCAGGCATTGTCCTCCAGGATACATACTATGTAGTAGCACACTTCCATGACCTAATGTCCATGGGAGCAGTCTTCACTATTATAGGAGGCTTCCTACACTGATTCCCACTATTCTCAGGTTATACAGTTAACTCAGCATGAGCAAAAATTCACTTCACAAGTATATTTGTAGTAGTAAATATGACTTCCTGCAGCACTTTCTTGGCCTCTCAGGGATGTCACTACGTTAGTCTGAGTACCCTGAGGCACACACCACATGAAATATTTTGTCTTTAGGCTCATTCATCTCAGTAGCAGCAGTAATGCTAATAATCTTCATACTTTGAAAAGCATTTGTGTCTAAACAAGAAGTCTTAGCAGTGGAAATTGCTACTCCTAACCTAGAAAGGTTACACGAATGCCCTCCACCATATCCTATGTTTCAAGATCCTACCTATGTAAATGTAAAATAAGGAAGGACTCAAGTCCTTCTCAACCAGTTTCAAGCCAACACCATAACAATTATGTCTTTCTCAATAAATGAGATAAAAGTAAAAAGTGATGTAGCTTTGTCAAAGTTAAATCATAGGCTAAAATCCTGTATATCACTAAGGCATATCAATTTCATCTACGCTCTCAAGATATAACATCACCGATAATGGAAGAACGTTTACATTTTCATCATCACACATGAATAGTGATTTTTAAAATAAGTTCTCTAGTCATCTATATCATTTCACTAATATTGACATCTAAACTAACTCATATGCATACAATAGATGCACAGGTAGAGAAAATGTGAACAATTTACTAGCCATTATTGTAATCTTAATTGCCCTATCATCATTGTGAATCCTTTACATGATACATGAAATCAATAACTCTTCCCAAACCATAAAAACTATGGGTCAGTAATGATACTGAAGCTACAAATACACAGATTATGAAGATTTAAATGTTGACTCCTCTGTAATTCCCACATCAGAGCTAAAACCAGGAGAATAATGACTAATAGAAGTCAACAACCGAGTAGTTGGAGATAGTCATTGAATATTAGTTTCATCTGAAATTGTTGTACACTCCTGAGTTGTTCCTTCTCAGGCCTAAAAAGAGCTATCCCAGGACGCCTAACTTAAAGAATCCTAATACCAACAGGACCAGGCCTATGTTGTGGACAAGAGAGCTCGTTTTCCTAAGTTCAAAGACAGGACAGAGGGAAATGGCTGAGATATGGGGTGAATCTGGAGCCCATGGGGATGCACTCTCCAAGCTCCAGGATAGGAATGGGGCCTCTAGGGTCCCAGGCCACCCACCACACCCTCCCGAGCAGGATCTGGGCAACATTCCCTGTCAGTGATGAGGCAGCCCTAATACTTGTCACTCCCCAATGTTGTGTCCTATGTGGGCCCCATGCTCTTGGGACCACACCCCACACTCTGCAGGTCCATGCTACAGGGTCCTTCGTGCCTCAGGAGTAGAGACCACACAGCAAGCAGTTCCCTCCCCAACCAGCAGGAGGAGGGGAGGAGAGCAGGGGCACCAGGGGAATCTCACTCAGACAACAACACCCCAGGGGTGCCAGCGGGGACAGTGAAGATGCAGATGAAGCACACACCAAGAGATGGGACCAAAGGACCCAAAAGGCAGCTGGTCAGGTCCTGGCTCATCTGCACCGCGGACACCTTTGTCCCTCCTACACCCCCTTCCTCATACACCCTCTCCTTAAATGCAGATTCTTCAGATGCAAACAGGCAGAGCTTCAGACTGAAAGTCAGCTCTTCCAAAATGACCCATCAGCAAACACTGCAGGATTCCACTCCCTGTGCTTTGTGGTTGCTTCCCACTAGCTAGCTATTTTACATTTGGTAGTATATATATGTCCATGCCACTCTCTCACTTCATCCCAGATTACCCTTCCCCCTCCCTGTGTCCTCAAGTCCATTCTCTATGGCTGAGTCTTTATTCCTGTCCTGCCCCTAGGTTCTTCATAACAATTTTTTCTTTTTTTTTTAGATTCCATATATATGTGTTAGCATACGGTATTTGTTTTTCTCTTTCTGACTTACTTCACTCTGTATGACAGTCTCTAGGTCAATCCACCTCACTACAAATAACTCAATTTCATTTCTTTTTATGGCTGAGTAATATTCCATTGTATATATGTGCCACATCTTTATCCATTCATCTGTCGATCCTGCCAACACTTTTACTTTACTCAATTGAGACCAATGTCAGACTTGTAAGGTAATAAATTTATGTTGTTTTGAGTCACTCAATTTGTGGTAATTCATATGAAAGCAATAAAAAACAAATACAGAGGTCCTACAAGAGCTAGGCTATATATTTATATTTAAGTATTTCTAAAATGAATTTAACCTTGTGATTGACAGCAGCAGCAGCTTCCAAGGGATCCCACCACACACTTGAGGCAAAAGCAGCCTAATAAAGAAACAGTGACAGCAGCAGGTCACTGCCCCACACTTGGGGTAGAGGGGGATTTGATCTACTGTAGCAGCAGCATAGCCTGAATGGGAATGCATTCTCCTGTGGCACTAGTCCCATCAACATTAGTCTAATCTGCTAGCATCTGCTGTGCCAACAGGCCCAACATATACAAACCCTCCAACTCAGTAGCATCAAGTGAGCCAGGCTCAGTGTTTCCTGAAACTCATATCCAATGGCACTGGAAAGCCCAGATATCACCTACTGTTATGAAAACATAAAAAAACAATAACAGAAGACTGGGAACTTCAGAAAGAAAAGGGGAACAATGGAATGGGTGAAAACAAATGGGGTAAATATAAGAGACTATCATTAGCCTCATGAGTTTCTTAAATTCTATATGATGGTCAAAGCAAAAATTATGACACCATCTGATGTGGTTCTCAATGTACATAAAGGAAATACTACAGAAAATCATACTTTAAAACTGGGGAATATTAAGAGACCTAAATGGAAGTAAAATTTTGAAACTTCACTTGAAGTAATAAAACACTGATTCCAGTAGGCTATGATAAGTTACATATGTATAGTGTAATGCCAAAAGCAACCACTAAGAAAACTATACAAACAGTATACACAAATGATTATAAATAAATTAGATTAAAATGCACTTATTAAAAAATGTTTAAGTAACGCACAAGAAGGCAAAATAAGAGAAACACAGGATTGAGAAACTAAGGTAAAAGACAAAACAAAAAATAAAATGGTAGACCTAATCTTTAACATAGCAATAATTATATTAACTGTAAATGTTCTAAATAACCAAGTCAAAGACAGAGATTGGAAGAGTAGATGAAAAAATCACAAGCATGATCCAACTATATACTGTCTATAAGAAGCTTACTTTAAACATCATGATATAGGTAGTTCAAAGTAAAAGGATGAAAAAGATATATCATATGAACATTAATCAGAAAAAGCAGGAATAGCTATATTAATATCAGATAAAGTAGATTTCAGAGCAAAGGAAATTAATAGGGGCAAAGAGGGTCATTACATAAAGATAACAGGAATAATCCACCTAGATGACCTAGTGATACTAAATGTGTGTGCACCAAACAACAGAACTTCAAAACACATGAAGCAAACACTGAAAAAGGTAAAAGGAGAAAATTTTAAATCCACAATTATTATTTGAGACTTCAACACAGCAATTTATAGAACTACCAGAGAGAAAAATCAGCAAGGATATGGAAGAACTGAAAACATCATCAATCAACAGGATATAACTGACATTTAAAGAACACACTCAATAAAAGCAGAATACATATTCAAGTGTCCATGGACCATTCACTCATATACCATATACTGGGTGATAAAAAAATTAGCAGATTTAAAAGAATTAAAATCATAGAGAGTATGTTCTCTAGCCATAATGGAATCAGACTAGAAATCAATAACAGAAAGACAACAGGAAAATCTTCAATCACATGAAAACTAAACATCACAATTCCCAATAACTCATGGGTAAAAAGTCAAGGAAAAATTTTTAAATGCATAGAATAAAAGAAAATGGAGATATAACGGATCAAAGTTTGTGGAATGAAGTGAAAGCAATGCTGAAAGGGAAGTTTATAGGACTAAATTGGGAAAGAAAATATTTCAAAGCAATAATCTAATTTTCTATATTAAAATAGTAAAAATGGAAGAGGAAAAAACACTAAACAAGCAGAAAGAAGGAAATAATAAGGATGAAACAAAAATCCATGAAACTGAAAACAGGAAAATAGGGGGGGAAAATCAATGAAACAAAAGGCTGGTTCTTTGAAATAAACAATCTAATCAATAAAGATGTAGCAAGACTGATAAAGATAAAAAGAGAGATGGCACAAATCACAGATATCAGAAATGCAACCAGGGATACCATGACATATCCTGCAGGTTAATAAGGGACAAGCTATTATGAACAAGTCTACACTATAAATTCAAAAATGTGGATGAAATGGACCAATGCTTCTACACCCAAAACTACTAAAACTCAGCCAAGATGAAATAGATAATCTCAATTTTCCTGTAACCATTAGAAACACTGATTTTTCATTTAAAAACTCCCAAAAGAAATATTCAGGCTTAGATGTTTCACTTTCACCCAAGACTTAAAGAATTAACACCAATTTTACATGACTTGATAAGAAATAGAAGTAGAGGGAACAGTTCCTAATTAATTTTATGAAGCCAGTATTACCTTGATACCAAAACCAGACAGGGATAGTATAGAAAGAAGAAAACTACAGACCAATATTTTTTATGAAATTGGCTGTAAAAATCCTCAGCCAAATATTAGCAAATTAAATCCAGAAATATATAAAAAGAATAATATACCATGACCAAGTGGTATTTATTCCAGTTATGCAAAGTTGGTTAAATATTTGAAAATCAAACAATGTAATCCACCATATCCAATAGATTAAGGGGGAAAAGTCATGTCATCCTATCCATTAATGCAGAGAAAGCATTTGACAAAATCCAATCCCATTCATGATTTTTAAAAAAGAAGAAAAAAAACTCCAAGCAAACTAGGAATAGAAAAGGAACATCCTGAAACTCATAAAGATGATCTACAAACAACCTATACCGACATTATATTTAACTGTGAAAGACTGAATGCTTTCTCTGTAAGATCAGAAACAAGGCACCGATATCTGCTCTCACCACTTTTATTAAATATATTACTGGAGGTTCTAGTAAGAAAATAAAGCAAAAATAAATAAATACATAAATTGAAAAGTGAAATTTTTTAAAAATTTATTTAAAAGATAAAAGGACTATTCCTACTATGTTGAATAGGAAGGAATATATCCTACTGAATGTTGAATAGTAATATATCCTATTATACTGAATAAGGAAAACTAAAACTGTCTATATCTGAAGATGAGATGATAATCTAAATGGAGAAAATACCAAGGAATCCACAAAAAGCTTGAGAAATAATACTAGTTTGTAAATGTTTTAGAGTACAAGATCAACACAATTTTATCAAATTATATATTAATAACAAATGTGTAGAAGCTTAAATAAAAATATGTGATGCCATTTACAACTGACTTAAATAAATACTTAAATATAAGCCCAATAAGACATTTATAGGACCTCTATACTGAAAATTACAAAATGCTGATGAAGAAAATTTTAAAAGTCCCAAACAAATAGGGAGATATACCTTGTTCATGGATTAGAAAACACAACATAATAAAGATGTCAATTCTCCCCAAGTTAAGAGGCTTAACACAATTACTCTTAAAATGACCTCAAGGTTTTTGTGGATATAGACAAGCTTATTCTAAGATTTATATGGTAAGAAGAGGCTGAAGAATAGCTAAAACAATTTGTAAAGGAAGATTAAAATGGGAGGAATTAATCCACCCAATTTCAAGATTTTGCAGTAATGATGGAGGGTAGATACATAGATCAATGGAATGGAACAGAGAACCCAGAAATAGACTGACATAAATACATTTAACTTGTTTTTGACAGCAGTGCAAAAGCTATCAAGGAAGAATAGACTTTTCAAAAAATGGTACTGAAACAGTTGGACATCCCTCGACAAAAACAAACAAACAAAAAATGAACCTTAACCTAAACCTTACACACCTTACACAAAAATTAAATCAAAGTGGATCATAATCTTAAATGTAAAAGCAGGACATTTTTAGAAAAAAAAATAGGAGAAAATCTTTGGCATCTAGAACTAGGTGAATAATTCTTAGACTTGACACCGAAAGTATGATCAATAAAAGCAAAAACTGATAAGTTGGATCTCATCAAAATGAGTTAAAAATGCTTCATAGAAGATCCTTTTAAGTGGATGAAAACTCAAATTACACAATGGGAAAACATATTTGAAAATCCCATATGAGACAAATGACTTGTATCTATAATATACAAAGAACTCTCCAAACAACTTAAAAAAATCCAACTAGAAAATAGGCAGAAGACAGGAACAGACATTTCATGGAAGAGAATATACACATGGCAAAGAAGCACATGAAAAGATGTTCAACATCGTTAGCCATCAGGGAAATGCAAATTAAGACCATAATGAGATATCAGAGAATAACTAAAATTAAAGTATAGTGACAACATCAAATGCTGGCGAGTACGTAGAAAAATTATATCACATCACTGGTGGGAAAATAAAATGGTTTAGCCACTCTGAGAAACAGCTTGACAGTCTCTTTTAATCCTAAAAGTAGATTCACCCTACAATGCAGTAATTGTACTCTTGAGCATTTATCCAAAAGAAACAAAAACTTAATGAAGTTCCCACAGAAACTTACACATAAATGTTCATAGCAGTTTTATTTATAATAGCCAAAAACTGGCAACTACCCAAATGTCTTTCAATGGGTGAATGTTGAAACAAATTGTGATAAAATCTTATGATAGAATACTACCGAGCAACAAAAAGGAACAAATTATTAATATATGCAAAAATTGAAATGAACTTCAAGGGAATGATGCCGAGGGAAAAATTTTAAAAAGCCAATCTCCGAAGATTAAGTAATTCATGATTATGTTTACATATTATTCTTAAAATAACAAAACTGTGGAGATGGAGAACAGATTAGAAGTTGCCAAGGGTTAGAGATGGAGGTAGAAGGTACAGCGGGGGAACTTTGTGAGGTTTTTGTGGTCCCAGTACAAATAATACAGCAATCTTGATTTTAATCCCTAAAGATTTTTAAAAGCAATTCCTAATAAGAGGTGTCCAGATATTTAGCAATGGCAGCAGATTAGAGGTATAGCTCCCCAACATGACAACTTCGAGAGAGATCTATACTATCAATACTAATTTAATGCATATGTTAATTTTTAAAAGGCCAGTCACAATACTTAAATGGTATATATCTTAACGATATTATTCTGGGTATCCAGCTATACCAGATGGACTAGCAGGATTTTCTGTACATTCAATCTTATTTAAGACAATAAATCTTATAATAAGACAGTTAAAAAAAGAAAAAGAAAAAAACAAACCTCAACTACAGTTGGATATTCTCATAGGAAGATGAGGTGAAAATATGTAGCAGCGGTTCAAAAGCTTAAGCAGTGACACCTAAATTTGGTTGCACATTAGAATCATCTGAAGCACTTTTTAAAAACCCTCACACCGACAGTTGGTCATCCTAGACCAATAAAATCATTTTAAATCTCCTCAGACAATGCCAATGTCTAGCCAGAACTGAGAACCAGCGGACTAAGCAGAAGGGGATGTTTCTACAAAGATCTCTTAACAATAAGTCCTTTCACCCAATCAGATTTACCTCCCCGCAAGGGGGTAAAGAAGGCTAGATGTTGTCCATACTTGCTTAGCTTTAATTAGCACTTGTGACTTGCCCAAAACCTAGATCATGTTTCCCCTAAATTTCATGTTATTCCCTAAGTTTTTCAAACCCAGGGCTAAGGGGTTTGCCAGGATGAGATTTTAAGTGCTCACACAGGGGAAGTCCCTGGCAAACCAGGACAGCGGTCACTCTACATTGAAATGTAAAGCATCCTAAATAACCCTGCCACTGCTCCCAGATACTAGTCTGTGCCAACCAGTGGAGAAAAGGCATTCTCCATTACTACCATGGCAAATGCTGCTGTACTTGCCTTGGCTAGTCCCTATCTTTTCCAGGCGCCACTCCCCTTCACCTGCTGGTGGACGCTTTGGCCAGCTGACGATGCAGATATTTTCAAACTTTAAGGTGAATAAAAATCATCTGGAGGGCCTGTTATAACAGAGATCACTGAGCCCCACCAGAGTTGCTGATTCCATAGGGCTGGGACCGGGCCCTAAAACTTGAATATCTAACACATTATCAGGGGACGTGGGTAAAGCTGGTCAGGTAAAGTCTGGTAAAGCTGGTCAGGAAAAAGAAACCCGACGTGTCAGATCATAAAGTACGGAAGGGCAAGCCTGCCAGCAGTCCAGGCCGGGGGGGACCGGGGTCCTCAGACCTACGGAGCCAACGGCAGACCAGCTCAGGCGCCCCTCGGAAGCGCGGGGTCCCCGCGGCCGAGTCTGCGCCCCCGGCCGGCCCCGGCTCCCCTCTGCCCACCCTGCGCGCGGGGGCTGGAAACGGCCGCGGAGAACCACAGCGGGGTGGGAAAGGGGTCTCCAAAGAGGGTCTGGCGACTCGAGTCGCTCCGTTTCTTGGTGGGCTCAGCGCGCGCCGTGGGGGAAGAGAGGCGGGGGTCCGGGAAGAGGGGACGGGCGGCACTCACGTAGACCGGCAGCGGCCACGGGTAGATGGCGGGCTCGGCCCCCACGGGCGACTGCAGCCTCGGTTTCTCCCCCATGTCTTCGCGTGCGGCCCCCGCACCAGGCTAGTCTGGCGATTGGGGGAGGGGCGGGGCGCCGCCGGCGGGGGCGGGGCAGGCGGGCGGGAGGCTGAGGGGAGGGGGCCTGGCCTGGGCCTCAGCCGCCGCCGCCGCCGCCGCGCTCCCGTCAGGCCCCCGGCTCCCTCTTTGTGGTCACAGGCCCGGGGCCTCCAGCGCTGCTGCCAACTGGGGCCAGCGTGAAGCAAGCACAATGGGCCAGGGCCGGACTGAACCACTCACTCGCGGCGAGCACCGCCCGCCCCGTGGACACGCCCCCTCTCACGCACGCACGTACGCACGCACGCAAGCACGTGTTCGGCTGCCCCCGGCCACACCCACCGGCCCGAAGTGGGGACCTGGGGAGATCCCTCGGGGCCTGGGGTGGCGGGTTCGACTCCCGCCCTTGACGTACCATGACACCTCCCCCCGAATAATAAGACTATAATTCCTCATTAAATATGACAGCTGGAATCCCGGATTCTGTTCACAAAAATGCTGTGTATTTAGCCTATGCTAGGCACCAGACCCTGGACGCTCAGTACTGGCAAAAAAGGAAATGCCCTGTCCTCATGGCGCTGCCATTTTAATTGGAATAGTAGTGACAATGGTCAAGGGAGAAAATAAAGTGTCATCATCGCCACGGGGATGGTTAATCTCATGTGTGCACTGCGTGGGGCCCCGGCAACCACCAACATTATTCCAGATGTGGCCAGGAAGGTATTTTTCAGAAGAGATGAACACTGAAATTGGTCCACTTTGCGTAAAGGAGATTGTCAATGCCACGGCGTGGGTGGGCCTCGTCCATTAGTTGAAGGACTGGAGAGAAAAATGAGGTTCCGTAGAAAGAGGGAACTGTTCCTCCAATGGCCTTGGGACATCAGCTCTTCCCTGTGTCTCCAGCCCAGAGTCCTGCCCTGACTTGCCTGCCTCACGGTCACATGAGTCAACTCCTTAAAACAAAACTGTATATGTAAAAATACTGAATATATACAAGCCTATTAATTTGTATACGTGTGTATACGTATTATATATATGTATACACATGTTTATATGTGCGTGCGTTTGTAGTATATGTGTAAGTACTATATACAGTATACATACAAGCTTATATATTTGTGTGTATATATTGTATACATGTATGTATGTGTATATATATAGTATACATATTATAAATGTGAACATGCTGTATATATACACACACCCATATATTGATATATGGGTGTGTATATATACAGTATATGTACACTGTATGTATGTATACAGTGTATATTTATATATAGGTGTGTATATATGTTATATACCTGTATGTGTATATGTTTCTAGGTATTATATGTATATATGTATATACTATTATATACACACTTGCGTATGTATTTATATGTGTATGTACATACGCATATTTACATATAGGTGTGTATGTGTGTGTATACATTGTATATATGTATGTGTATATATCTTATATATATGATATATGTATGTATATATACGATGAATCTATATATACAGTACATATATATTTTTATGCTATATGCTTTTATATGTAGGTGTATATGTGTGTCTATATGTATGTACGTGTATGTATTGCATATATTATATGTGTATGTACGTATACTGTCTAATACACACCTAGATATCTTTGTATGTGTGTATATATGTATGATATATATGTACCTAGGTGTGTATATTGCATATGTTATACGTATGTGTACATACTGTATATATACAAACTATGCATTTTATATGTGTGTATGTATAGTGTATATGTATGTGTGTATTGTATATATTATGTGTATATGTGTGTATACATACTGTATATATACAAACTGCATTTTATATGTGTGTATATATGTATGTGTGTATTGTATATACTATATGTGTATATGTGTGTATGCATACTGCATATATACACAGCTGTATATTTTTGTATGCGTGTACATATGTATGTGTGTGTGTATATACACACACACACCCTGTGGATTCTGTTTGTCTGGAGAACCCTCACTGATACGGACACTTATGACAATTGAGTACCTGCTCTTCGCCAGCCAGGGAGCCAAAGGCTTGTCCTTTCGGTGTCTCCCTTAAGTGTCACAAATCCCAGGAGGGAAGGTGATGTGGCTCCTACCAGTTGAGGTGCCTCAGGATCAGAGAGGTGCACAGGGCGGGGGGCTGGAGCCTGGTGGAACCCAGGTGGAGTTCTAGCAGCAGTACAGCCTAGCAGTCCCACTTCCCCGCGTGCTTCTCACAAAGACGTCGAGGGAGAGATGGGATCTGAAGGAGCGGATGAGGAAGCTTTCGTGGGTCCGCAAGCCCAGACCAAGGCTGACTCGTCAAGGGTGTTAGAGGTCAGGACTGTGGTTACCCTGGGGGTGGGCTTACACAGAGCCATTCACATTCTGAAAAAGTATCCATTCTGCTCTTGTTTGTATGTTTACCCCCTCCCCCAAATCTTTTAAAAACAGATTCTCTTGGTTGCTGGGAACACACACAGGGAAGTTGTGTGTGAGGGGGTATGATCCAGGGGACAGGGAGGATAAGACCCCCACTCGTAGGGCCAGGAGTGGCTCAGCTTTGTGAGCTGAGGATGGCCCACGAGGTCCCCGAGAGAAGGGTCCCTGCTCCGTCCCTGCTCTGTGCACCCCATTCCCAGCCTGAGAAACCCAGAGCCACCCCCCCCACCAACACACACACACCAGGGAGGAGAGCCAGTCACCCTGGCTCCCAGGCTCTGGCTCCAAGGCTCCCGGCACTAGGAGCTATTTTCAGCTTTCATGCCCTAGCACACGGCCAGAGCTATTGTCTCTGGAAACTCTCTGCCTGTCTCTCGCCCGCCCTCCCTCCCTCCCTCCCTCTTCCGCTTCTTCCCCTCCCGCTCCATCTGTCCTCCCCTCCACACTGCATTTCTACACAGGATGGCTCACAGACAGCTGCTCCCCGTGCCCACCTGCCACCATTCGATGGATGTCAAAGCAAGCCCTAGGGACTTCCCTGGAGATCCAGTGATTAAGACTCCGAGCTTCCACTGCAGGGGGCGCGGGTTTGATCCCTGGTCAGGGAAATAAGATCTCACATGCCGCACAGCACGGCCAAAAAAAATAAATGAATAAAAAATAAAGTTATAGTGATGAAACAGCCCTAGTGGTGCAAGGATGGGACGTATAGCTCTATGGTATAGAATAAAGGTCCAGAAACAGATATATGAGAACTTGATATGATAGAAAGTGGGGAAATTAAGGAGTTTTCAATAAATGGCATTAGGGCAATTGCATATCCATGTGGGAAAAAGTAAATTAGAAAAAAAAAAAGCAAGCCCTGGTCAGGTGTGACCTTGGGCCCAGGGCCATTGGCACACGTTGTCATGTGGGACGTTCTTCCTTAGACTCCTCCCTCCTTCCTGTGTCACTGTCACTTCCTCCAGAACCTTCCTGGACTCCCCTACACAAGCCCGGGGTGTGCCCTCACCCGCCCTGGATCACCAGAATTCCGATCCTGGCCCACCCTTCCCCGCCAGGTAAAGAACTGTGCATGGTCAATAAGACCGTAGAGGTCATTGGCCATTGCTATTGCAGCTGGAATTGTTACTGTGTTTAGATAGGGTGACCAACACCCACCCCAAGTTTGCCCAAGACCGCTCAGGTTTCAGCGCTGGAACTCTGGGGAAACCCTCAGTCCCGGGGAACACCAGAAGGCTGGTCAGCCTATTTAGGATGGATCTTTCACTTGATCTCCCAACCACCGAGAGCCAGAAAGGGAATCTCCCCCCTCCTTCCATTGTAACCTTCATTCATTCATCCACTCATCCCTTTATTAAACTCCTTTATTCAGCAAGTATTTATGAAGCATCTACTACACAGCAGACACTCTTCTAGGTGCTGGGGACATAACAGAATCCCTGTCCTCAAAGAGCTCACGTTCTAGTGAGGGCAGCAAACAGTAAACTGAGAAGGTGTGATTTATTACATGGGGATGATGTCTCGGAGACCACTGCAGGGCAGGGGAGGTGGGAGAGGAAAGGGGCAGTTCTAAATGCAGGCACTGACGGGATTGGGGCAGACCTTGCCCTGGGCCAGGCTGGTTGCTTCAACACAGCTGTCCTCACCCAGGGCCATCCTGCCCCCGCCTCACCCAGTTCTTCCGTGATGTGTGGGGAAAATCTGTGGTTGTCACAACTGGGGGGGAGGGGCCCCTGGAATCAAATGGGTGCGGCCAGGGATGCTGCTAAACCCCACACAGTGCCCAGGAGGGGCCCTCAGCAGAGGATGACCTGCCCCAAATAACCCCAGTGCCATGGGGGAGACCCTGCACTAATATTATTCAGACCCGCTGGTGCCCCCAGATTCCTGCACAGGCAGGGACTCTAACCGGGTCACCTCTGTATCCCGAGGTGACCTAGAGTGGGGCAGCCAGGAGGGCTGAGATAAGTATCGGGAGTGAAATGACAAATCTCTGTGCCCACTCTCCCCGCCGCACCCCAGGGGCGATGGTCTCTATCTCCTCCCTGTGCAGGTAGCTTTTCCCTGAGCCATTTCTTCTTGTCAAGGTCCCTGTCGCAGGTTGGGTTCCCCGAAGATGACGTTGAGAGCAAGGATTGGAGTGCAGGTGGTTGATGTGAGATGTGCAGGAACAGATACAGCTGCCATAGGGTCCCGCAATTCCACTCCTGGGCATAGATCCAGAGAAAACTCTAATTCAAAACTATACATACACCCCTGGGATTTCCCTGGTGGGCCAGTGGTTAAGAATCCGCACTTCCAGTGCAGGGGGCATGGGTTCCATCTCTGGTCAGGGAACTAAGATCTCACATGCCGTGTGACAATAAAAGAAGAAAGAAAGAAAAAAGAAAGAAAGAAAGAGAGAAAGAGAGAAAGAGAGAGAGAGAAAGAGAGAGAGAGAAAGAAAGAAAGAAAGAAAGAAAGAAAGAAAGAAAGAAAGAAAGAAAGAAAGAAAGAAAGAAAGAAAGAAAGAAAAAGAAAGAAAGAAAGGAAGAAAGAAAGAAAGAAGAAAGAAAGAAAGAAAAGATACATGCACCCCAATGTTCATTGCAGCACTATTTACAATAGTCAAGACATGGAAGCTACCTAAATGTCCACTGATGGATGAATGGATAAAGAAGATGTGGTACATATATACAATGGAATATTATTCAGCCATAAAAAGAATGAAATAATGCTATTTGCAGCAACGTGGATGGACCTAGAGATTATCATACTAAGTGAAGTAAGTCAGAAGAGAAAGACAAATATCATATGATCTCACTTCTATGTGAAATCTAAAATACGACACAAATGAACTCGTCTACGAAACAAAAACAGACTCACAGACATAGAGAACAGACTTGTGGTTGCCAAGGGGGAGAAACAGTGAGGGAGGGTTGGATTGGGAGTTTGGGGTTAGCAGATGCAAACTATTAAATATAGGATGGATAAACTACAACGTCCTACTGTCTAGCACAGGGAACTATATTCAATATCCTGTGATAAGCCATAATGGAAAAGAAAAAAGTTTTATTTATAGGTTCCATCCCTAACTGAGCTGGCCCATCCCCTCCCATGGTTCTAAGTGCAGCCCGAAGCTGCAGACTTCCCAGCGTGGTCTTCAGATCCAGAGCAAGCCACCTGCAAACCACCCACATCTTCCCAGGGGCTGGCAACTCTCCTTTGCTACTGATTCCAAGACACATCCAGATAGCAAAAATGTGACCATGAAAAGAAACTCAGGCATGTTCAAATCAGGGAAATAACATTCTTATCTCTGTTCAGTACTCGCTTAATTTTAGAATAGCTTGGAGTTACAAAAAAGTTGCAAAGATCTGTACAGAGTGTACAGAGTGCCGTGGACCCTGACCCAGTACCCCTATTTCCAACACGTTAGTACGTTAGTACGACATGTTTATCCAACTAAGGAACCAAGATGGATACATTGTTATTAACTAAAGTCCACACTTTATTAGACTTTCCCTAGTTTTCCCCTAACATCCTTTTTCTGTCCCAGTCTCCTCTGGGCTGTGACATTTCTCAGACGTCTCTGGGTTTTGATACCTTGAAAGTTTTGAGGAGGACTGGTCAGGTATTTTGTCCCTCAATTTGTTTGTCTGTTTGTTTTCTGATGTTTTCTTATGGTTGGTCCGGAGTTATGGGGTTTGGGGCGGAAGATCCAGACAGAGATAAAAATGCCATTCTCCTCAGGTCACATCAAGGATACACACCATCAACGGGACTTATGACAAACGATTTTACCCTTGATCACCTGGCCAGTATCGTCTTTTTTTTTTTTTGCTGCGTTGGGTCTTCGTTGTGTGCGGGCTTCTGTAGTTGTGGCACGGGGGCTCAGTAGTTCTGGCTCCCAGGATCTAGAGCGCAGGCTCAGTAGTTGTGGCCCACGGGCTTAGTTGATCTGCGGCACCTGGGATCTTCCCGGACCAGGGCTTGAACCTGTGTCCCCTGCATTGGCAGGCGGATTCTTTTCTTTTCTTTTTTCTGTTGCAACCAAAACTTTAATCCCAAGGATCCTCACAAAACATATTACAAATGACAGCATAAAAAAAATAATTGCACAGTAACTCAAAGTTCAGCTCTACAATATACTCTTAATCTGGCAGGACATTGGTATCTTGATAATCTCAAATTTCCAAAAAATATTACAAAGAGCTATGTATTCATGTACAGCAATCACAGAGGGGACTTATGACCTAACTCAAAGGTAAACTAACTTCCTTGAAACTTCTTAGATTCTAAACTCCCTGGACAACCTCTTGTCCAGTGTGAAGACTAGTGGAATTATTAAACCTCTAATCTAGGGTAAGGGTGCGGCTTTCATTTTTACCTGCTGGCTTGTGTTCACAGGACCTTTTAAAGACTGCTTGCTTAACTACAGCTGCATATCATATCCCAGCTACAGAAAGTCTTTTCAATGTTTGCCAGTGTTGTTTCCATAATAGTAAACATCACACTTTAGGTGGGCAGGAGTTAGAGTTTTATTATCAGTCTAGGCAAGACCAAAAATTCAAAGCAAATTCAATTTTGCTTAAGGGAACATTGTAAGGTAACAATTCTTCATATTACATGCCTCATATGACCCATTTCAAACCATAGAGAATGACACCTTTATGTGTCACTGTCCCAAGAGACAAACAAATGTGAACAACCAAAACATTTAAAAAGTGCACCAAGCTTCAGAAGTCCCAAAGAAAACTTGAATTTTCTGTACATACTCCTGCCAAATGAAGTTATTGCCTGTACACCACTCCTCTTGCAAAGTGGTCTTCTATTTCCTTTCATTTGACCTAGATCGGCTAGGAGACCTAGAGAAAGATCGGGACGGCTTGTGATTTCTCTCCTGGGACAGTGATCTCTCTCTTCTCCTATATCTAGAAAGGGACCTGCTCTGGCTGACAGAGAAGGCTCTCCATCTTGGAGATGTGTGGGAGGTGGAGGACTCCTCCTCCCATAATCATCTCGAGGGCGACGACCCCAACAAGGAGGCGGTCACGATTTCGACTTCTCTTTTCCCCATTCCACAGGTCCATCCTTACTCGGCAGCCACATAGTGTTCTCCCATCTAGTTCTCGGACAGCATCGGCTGCATCTCGGGGATCTTCACATTCAACAAGACAGAAGCCGGGAGGGTTTTTAGCACCCCACACACTTCAGAGTGGTCCATAATAGCCTAAAGCTCGTTCCAATTCAGCCTTGTTACCACTGTTTCCAAGATTCCCTACATAAACTTTATAGTCCAACGGACCGGAATCACGATGCAAGACCCTCGTGGCTCCTTGGTTTCACGGGCTGCAGGGTCGTCCCGGGCCTCTAGAATCTGGCAGCTGAATCTGCTCACACAAGCTGTCCTGTGGGGATGCTTTTCCCCCTATGTGTCCAGCCCGGGGCCCTGCTGTCTTGGCCCGGCCTCCCGGGTGAGAGGGTGAACCCCAGCTCCCTGGAGCAGACACTCAGAGCCCTGGTGACCGGACTCACGGCTGACGGGGCTGGAGCGGCGGTTGGACATGGGTGGCCAGCCTGGTGGTGTTTGGCCCCCTCTGCATTTCCAGTTCCAGCTGAGAAAGAGCCTCCCTGTGTTATTTTCTCCTGGTTGTGTAAGGATCCCCGGTGTCATTTGACAGAAGTGTAGATGGTGTGTTCTTTCTCTCTTTTCTCCCTGCTTCCTCTCCGCCCTCTATCCCTCCCTCTCTCCCTGTCCCTCTTTCCATGTTCTGCTCTCCCTCTACCTCTTTCCCTCTCCCTCTCTCTCTCTCCCTCTCTCTTTCTCCATCTGTCTCTCCCTCTCTCCCTCCCTCTCTCCCTCTCCCTCTCTCTCTTTCCTCTCCCTCTCTCCCTCTCCCTCTTTCCTCTCCCTCTCTCCCTCTGCCTCTCTCCCTCCCTATCTCCTGTGCCTGTTTCCCTGTCCTTGTTTCCCTGTCCCACTCTGCCTCTACCTCTTTCCCTCTCCCTCCCTCCCTCCTTCTCCCTCTCCCTCCACCTCCTTCCCTCTCTGGGGATGGAAGGAGGTGGAGGGAGAGGGAGAGAGAGCAGGAGAGGGAGGGGGAGAGGGAGAGAAAGGGGGGGAGAGGGAGAGAGGGATGGAGGGACGGAGGGAAAGACATCTCTCCCTCCATCCCTCTATCCCTCTCTCCCTCCCTCTCTTCCTCTCCCTCCTTCCCTCTCCTCCCTCTCCCTCTCCCTCTAACTCTCCCTCTCCCTCCGTCTCTCCATCTCCCTCACTCCCTCCCAGAGAGGGAGAGACTAGACGGAGGGAGAGGCAGAGACAAGGGAGAGGGAGAGAAGGAGAGGGAGAGGGAGGGGGAGAGAGGGAGAGAGAGAGATGTTTTTTCCTCCCTCCCTCTCCCTCTCTACTCCTTCTCTCCCTCTCTCCCTCACCCTCTCTCCCTCTCCCTCCCTCCATCACATTCCCTCCTTCTCACTCTCCCTCCCTCTCCCTCTCCCTCTCTCCCTCTCAGAGAGGGAGAGACAGAGGGAGAGGGAGAGGGGGGAGAGAGGGACACGGAGAGGGAGGCAGGGAGACAGAGAGGGAAGCAGTCACCCTCTCTCCTTCTCCCTCTCCCTACCTCCTTCTCCAAATCCCCCTCTCCTTCGCTCAATCCCTCTCCTCCCTCCATCTCTCCCTCTCCCTCCCTCCCTCTAGGAGAGGAAGAGGAAGGGAGGGAGAGAAAGAGGGAGGTGGAGGGAGAGGGAGAGGGAGAGACGTCTCGCTCTCCCTCCCTCTTCCTCCCTCGCCCTTTCCCTTCCTCTCTCCCTCTCTCTCCTTCTGTCTCTCACTCTCCCTCCATCTCTCCCTCTCCCGCACTCCCTCCCAGAGAGGGAGAGAGGGAGGGAGAGACAGAGACAAGGGAGAGGGAGAGCGGTAGAGGGACAGATGGAGGGAGAGGGAGAGGGAAGAGGGAGAGAGAGAGAGAAGGAGGAGAGAGAGAGAGAGAGGAAGGAAGAGACCTCGCTCCCTCTCCCTCTCTCCCCTCACTCTCGCCCTCTCCCTCTCTCCCCCTCCCGTGTCTCAGACTCTTCCTCCATATCTCCATCTCTGGGAGGGAGTGAGGGAGATGGAGACATGGAGGGAGAGGGAGAGGGAGAGGGAGGAGAGGGAGCGAGGGAGAGGGAAAGAGGGAGAGAGAGAGGGATAGAAGGAGGGAGGGAGAAACGACTTTGTCTTTCCCTCCCTCCCTCTATCCATCTCTCCCCCTCCCCCCCCCTCTCTCCTCCCTCTTTCTCCTGCTCTCTGTTCCTCTCGTGAACCTCTTTCCCTTCTTCCTCCTGGCACGTTTAGGCCAATCAAGCAATCCGGAAAGGCAAATCAGCACTACAAGGAAGTCTCGCTTGCCATCGGTGAAAAGGGCCATGCTGAAAAAAGTGTAAAAACCAGAAATGCAGGGCAGGCCATGGAGACATGGGAGCCTTGCTACGCTGATGGGCGGGATGTAAATTGCCAACAGCCACTCTGGAGAAGTGTACGGTGTGTCCTGAAACATGTAATAAACACAGCTTAGAGAGCATAGGGCACTTCCACTCATGGGCGTATACATTGGGAAAACTGAAAATCCACAAGACACAGGCACCCCAAAGAGTAGGGCTGCTCTGTTTACAAGAACCTCCACTTCGGTACACCTTAAATAGCCCAGGAAAGAGAAAAATGGATAAAGAAGTTGTGGTACTTATGCACAATGGACTATCACTCAGCCATGAAATCAATGTCATAAGGCTAGTAGCAGCATGATGAGTGGATTTAGGTACGATGACTCTAAGTGAAATAAGTCAAACAGAAAAAGACACTTATCCTAAGATATCACTTATAGAGAAAATGTCAAAATCGCTACCCTTGAACTGAATTACAAAACAGAATAGAGTCACACGTTTAGAAAACACACTATGGCTGCTTACCGGGAAAGGTGAGGTGGGGTGATGCAAAAAACAAGGGTTTGAAATTAGCTCAGATACCGTTCCATAAGCCAAATATGTAATAGACAAGACCTACTCCCTGCTCAGTGAACTGGACTCAAAACCCCCTATTCACCGCACAAGAATATATCTGACTAGTAAGAATCTTAAAACCTATGTATTGATATCTCTCGGGAAGTGAATCAAGAGGGTGTAAAGCGGCATAAACACAGCAGTGAAAAGCAGCTAAACCCCATTATAAAAATAAATTACTCAAAAAAAAACCCCATAAAACAAAGACAGTGAAAGAGAGAGAAATTCTTACAAAATCCGTTCAGGGGCTCTGATGCCACCTGGATTGACCATATCTAGACACACAGCTGGATGAGACAGAAGGCTGGACACTCTTGGGGCTGAGAGGTTTGGTGAGGTTGGGCGAGCAAACGCAGACCCTTTAAAGTAATACTGCGTGGTACCCATCCCATGGGTCCCAAATCTCCAGGTTCAAGGGCATCTTCCTACATCGAAAACATGCCTGGGAAACCCAGAAGATGGTACACCGTGTGATTGGGAAAGGTTTGTAAAACGCACCTCATTTCTCCTCTCCTTGTGCTCGGGTTCGCCATTCCAGCCGCTTTACCAACAATCTCCCTACTTGGAGAATCAGCACCGTTACCCTGTGTTTCGTACAGATTGCAATTTGTCCTGAGGATGAACGGGAAGAGGGGGAACCAATGAGAGACTAGCTCTAGGTGTTGGGACAGGCACAGGTCACTCTATTTTCCCATCAGGAAGAAGAATGAACCACAGGCTCAGCCTGCCCCCCCGGAACCAGAATAGGGCCTGAAGCAATCCTGCGCTTTTGCGGCCAGCTCCCAAAAAAGCGAGTTGACAAATGGAGCTCAGAGGCACTGCAATTCACAAACCTGCAGAGTTAGAAATGATAACTCTTGTCCACAAATATATTGAGGGATCGCAACGAAGAGGATTGGAAAGCAAGGCAGAATTGCAGGAAACATATTTCAGGAGGTAGATTCGACTCGCCTTTAAAGCACATGATAAGCGTCAAAACGTCGACAATGATGCCTATGGCCAAAAAGGGCGTATGTGTTTTTTCCTGAATATATTCAGGAAGAAACACATACGCCCTTTTTGGCCAACCAAGCAAGCTGGAAAGGCAAATCAGCACTACAAGGAAGTCTCGCTTGCCATCGGTGAAAAGGGCCATGCTGAAAAAAGTGTAAAAACCAGAAATGCAGGGCAGGCCATGGAGACATGGGAGCCTTGCTACGCTGATGGGCGGGATGTAAATTGCCAACAGCCACTCTGGAGAAGTGTACGGTGTGTCCTGAAACATGTAATAAACACAGCTTAGAGAGCATAGGGCACTTCCACTCATGGGCGTATACATTGGGAAAACTGAAAATCCACAAGACACAGGCACCCCAAAGAGTAGGGCTGCTCTGTTTACAAGAACCTCCACTTCGGTACACCTTAAATAGCCCAGGAAAGAGAAAAATGGATAAAGAAGTTGTGGGACTTATGCACAATGGAATATCACTCAGCCATGAAATCAATGTCATAAGTCTAGTAGCAGCATGATGAGTGGATTTAGGTACGATGACTCTAAGTGAAATAAGTCACACAGAAAAAGACACTTATCCTAAGATATCCCTTATAGAGGGAATGTCAAAATCGCTACACTTGAACTGAATCACAAAACAGAACAGAGTCACACGTGTAGAAAACACACTATGGCTGCTTAACGGGAAACGTGATGTAGAGTGATGCATAAAACAAGGGGTTGAAATTAGCTCAGATACCGTTCCATAAGCCAAATATGTAATAGACAAGACCTACTCCCTGCTCAGTGAAATGGACTCAACACCCCCTATTCCCCGCACAAGAATATATCTGACTAGTAAGAATCTTAAAACCTATGTATTGATATCTCTCTGGAAGTGAATCAAGAGGGTGTAAAGTGGCATAAACACAGCAGTGAAAAGCAGCTAAACCCCACTATAAAAATAAATTACTCAAAATAAACCCCATAAAACAAAGAGAGTGAAAGAGAGAGAAATTCTTACAAAATCCGTTCAGGGGCTCTGATGCCACCTGGATTGACCATATCTAGACCCACAGCTGGATGAGACATAAGGCTGGACACTCTTGGGGCTGAGAGGATTGGTGAGGTTGGGCGAGCAAACTCAGACCCTTTAAAGTAATACTGCGTGGTACCCATCCCATGGGTCCCAAATCTCCAGGTTCAAGGGCATCTTCCTACATCTAAAACATACCTGGGAAACCCAGAAGATGGTACACCGTGTGATCGGGAAAGGTTTCTAAAACGCACCTCATTTCTCCTCTCCTTGTGCTCGGGTTCGCCATTCCAGCCGCTTTACTAACAATCTCCTTACTTGGAGAATCAGCACCGTTAACCTCCTGTTTCGTACAGGTTGCAATTTGTCCTGAGGATGAACAGGAAGAGGGGGAACCAATGAGAGACTAGCTCTAGGTGTTGGGACAGGCACAGGTCACTCTATTTTCCCATCAGGAAGAAGAATGAACCACAGGCTCAGCCTGCCCCCCCGGAACCAGAATAGGGCCTGAACCAATCCTGCGCTTTTGCGGCCAGCTCCCAAAAAAGCGAGTTGACAAATGGAGCTCAGGGGCACTGCAATTCACAAACCTGCAGAGTTAGAAATGATAACTCTCGTCCACAAAAATATTGAGGGAAGGCAACGAAGAGGATTGGAAAGCAAGGCAGAATTGCAGGAAACAGATTTCAGGAGGGAGATTCGACTCGCCTTTAGAGCACATGAAAAGCGGCAAAACGCCAACAATGATGCCCTTGGCCAAAAAGGGCGTATGCGTTTTTTCCTGAATATATTCAGGAAAAAACGCATACGCCCTTTTTGGCCAACCAAGCAAGCCGGAAAGGCAAATCAGCACTACAAAGAAGTCTCGCTTGCCATCAGTCAAAAGGGCCATGCTGAAAAAAGTGTAAAAACCAGAAATGCAGGACAGGCCATGGAGACATGGGAGCCTTGCTACACTGATGGGCGGGATGTAACTTGCCAACAGCCACCCTGAAGAAGTGTACGGTGTGTCCTGAAACATGTAATAAACACAGCTTAGAGAGCATAGGGCACTTCCACTCATGGGCGTATACATTGGGAAAACTGAAAATCCACAAGACACAGGCACCCCAAAGTGTAGGGCTGCTCTGTTTACAAGAACCTCCACTTCGGTACATCTTAAATAGCCCAGGAAAGAGAAAAATGGATAAAGAAGTTGTGGTACTTATGCACAATGGAATATCACTCAGCCATGAAATCAATGTCATAAGGCTAGTAGCAGCATGATGAGTGGATTTAGGTACGATGACTCTAAGTGAAATAAGTCACACAGAAAGAGACACTTATCCTAAGATATCCCTTATAGAGGGAATGTCAAAATCGCTACCCTTGAAATGAATTACAAAACAGAACAGAGTCACACGTTTAGAAAACACACTATGGCTGCTTAACGGGAAAGGTCAGGTGGGGTGATGCATAAAACAAGGGTTTGAAATTAGCTCAGATACCGTTCCATAAGCCAAATATGCAATAGACAAGACTTACTCCCTGCTCAGTGAACTGGACTCAACACCCCCTATTCACCACACAAGAATATATCTGACTAGTAAGAATCTTAAAACCTATGTATTGATATCTCTCGGGAAGTGAATCAAGAGGGTGTAAAGCGGCATAAACACAGCAGTGAAAAGCAGCTAAACCCCATTATAAAAATAAATTACTCAAAAAAAACCCCCATAAAACAAAGACAGTGAAAGAGAGAGAAATTCTTACAAAATCCGTTCAGGGGCTCTGATGCCACCTGGATTGACTATATCTAGACACACAGCTGGATGAGACAGAAGGCTGGACACTCTTGGGGCTGAGAGGATTGGTGAGGTTGGGCGAGCAAACGCAGACCCTTTAAAGTAATACTGCGTGGTACCCATCCCATGGGTCCCAAATCTCCAGGTTCAAGGGCATCTTCCTACATCGAAAACATGCCTGGGAAACCCAGAAGATGGTACACCGTGTGATCGGGAAAGGTTTGTAAAACGCACCTCATTTCTCCTCTCCTTGTGCTCGGGTTCGCCATTCCAGCCGCTTTACCAACAATCTCCCTACTTGGAGAATCAACACCGTTACCCTCCTGTTTCGTACAGGTTGCAATTTGTCCTGAGGATGAACGGGAAGAGGGGGAACCAATGAGAGACTAGCTCTAGGTGTTGGGACAGGCACAGGTCACTCTAGTTTCCCATCAGGAAGAAGAATGAACCACAGGCTCAGCCTGCCCCCCCGGAACCAGAATAGGGCCTGAAGCAATTCTGCGCTTTTGCGGCCAGCTCCCAAAAAAGCGAGTTGACAAATGGAGCTCAGAGGCACTGCAATTCACAAACCTGCAGAGTTATAAATGAAAACTCTTGTCCACAAATATATTGAGGGATCGCAACGAAGAGGATTGGAAAGCAAGGCAGAATTGCAGGAAACAGATTTCAGGAGGTAGATTCGACTCGCCTTTAAAGCACATGATAAGCGGCAAAACGTGGACAATGATGCCTATGGCCAAAAAGGGCGTATGCGTTTTTTCCTGAATATATTCAGGAAAAAACACATACGCCCTTTTTGGCCAACCAAGCAAGCTGGAAAGGCAAATCAGCACTACAAGGAAGTCTCGCTTGCCATCGGTAAAAAAGGCCATGCTGAAAAAAGTGTAAAAACCAGAAATGCAGGACAGGCCATGGAGACATGTGAGCCTTGCTACGCTGATGGGCGGGATGTAAATTGCCAACAGCCACTCTGGAGTAGTGTACGGTGTGTCCTGAAACATGTAATAAACACAGCTTAGAGAGCATAGGGCACTTCCACTCATGGGCGTATACATTGGGAAAACTGAAAATCCACAAGACACAGGCACCCCAAAGAGTAGGGCTGCTCTGTTTACAAGAACCTCCACTTCGGTACACCTTAAATAGCCCAGGAAAGAGAAAAATGGATAAAGAAGTTGTGGGACTTATGCAGAATGGAATATCACTCAGCCATGAAATCAATGTCATAAGGCTAGTAGCAGCATGATGAGTGGATTTAGGTACGATGACTCTAAGTGAAATAAGTCACACAGAAAAAGACACTTATCCTAAGATATCACTTATAGAGGGGATGTCAAAATCGCTACCCTTGAACTGAATCACAAAACAGAACACAGTCACACGTGTAGAAAACACACTATGGCTGCTTAACGGGAAACGTGATGTAGAGTGATGCATAAAACAAGGGTTTGAAATTAGCTCAGATACCGTTCCATAAGCCAAATATGTAAAAGACAAGACCTACTCCCTGCTCAGTGAAATGGACTCAACACCCCCTATTCCCCGCACAAGAATATATCTGACTAGTAAGAATCTTAAAACCTATGTATTGATATCTCTCGGGAAGTGAATCAAGAGGGTGTAAAGTGGCATAAACACAGCAGTGAAAAGCAGCTAAACCCCACTATAAAAATAAATTACTCAAAATAAACCCCATAAAACAAAGAGAGTGAAAGAGAGAGAAATTCTTACAAAATCCGTTCAGGGGCTCTGATGCCACCTGGATTGACCATATCTAGACC
Source organism: Eubalaena glacialis (assembly GCF_028564815.1). Lineage (NCBI taxonomy): Eukaryota > Metazoa > Chordata > Mammalia > Artiodactyla > Balaenidae > Eubalaena > Eubalaena glacialis. The sequence goes on from NC_083717.1 coordinate 85,551,853, forward strand.
CACAGCTGGATGAGACATAAGGCTGGACACTCTTGGGGCTGAGAGGATTGGTGAGGTTGGGCGAGCAAACTCAGACCCTTTAAAGTAATACTGCGTGGTACCCATCCCATGGGTCCCAAATCTCCAGGTTCAAGGGCATCTTCCTACATCTAAAACATACCTGGGAAACCCAGAAGATGGTACACCGTGTGATCGGGAAAGGTTTCTAAAACGCACCTCATTTCTCCTCTCCTTGTGCTCGGTTTCGCCATTCCAGCCGCTTTACTAACAATCTCCTTACTTGGAGAATCAGCACCGTTAACCTCCTGTTTCGTACAGGTTGCAATTTGTCCTGAGGATGAACAGGAAGAGGGGGAACCAATGAGAGACTAGCTCTAGGTGTTGGGACAGGCACAGGTCACTCTAGTTTCCCATCAGGAAGAAGAATGAACCACAGGCTCAGCCTGCCCCCCCGGAACCAGAATAGGGCCTGAAGCAATCCTGCACTTTTGCGGCCAGCTCCCAAAAAAGCGAGTTGACAAATGGAGCTCAGGGGCGCTGCAATTCACAAACCTGCAGAGTTAGAAATGATAACTCTCGTCCACAAATATATTGAGGGAAGGCAACGAAGAGGATTGGAAAGCAAGGCAGAATTGCAGGAAACAGATTTCAGGAGGTAGATTCGACTCGCCTTTAGAGCACATGAAAAGCGGCAAAACGCCGACAATGATGCCCTTGGCCAAAAAGGGCGTATGCGTTTTTTCCTGAATATATTCAGGAAAAAACGCATACGCCCTTTTTGGCCAACCAAGCAAGCCGGAAAGGCAAATTAGCACTACAAAGAAGTCTCGCTTGCCATCAGTCAAAAGGGGAATGCTGAAAAAAGTGTAAAAACCAGAAATGCAGGACAGGTCATGGAGACATGGGAGCCTTGCTACGCTGATGGGCGGGATGTATCTTGCCAACAGCCACCCTGAAGAAGTGTACGGTGTGTCCTGAAACATGTAATAAACACAGCTTAGAGAGCATAGGGAACTTCCACTCATGGGCGTACACATTGGGAAAACTGAAAATCCACAAGACACAGGCACCCCAAAGTGTAGGGCTGCTCTGTTCACGAGAACCTCCACTTCGGTACACCTTAAATAGCCCAGGAAAGAGAAAAATGGATAAAGAAGTTGTGGTACTTATGCACAATGGAATATCACTCAGCCATGACATCAATGTCATAAGGCTAGTAGCAGCATGATGAGTGGATTTAGGTACGGTGACTCTAAGTGAAATAAGTCACACAGAAAAAGACACTTATCCTAAGATATCACTTATAGAGGGAATGTCAAAATCGCTACCTTTGAACTGAATTACAAAACTGAACAGATTCACACGTTTAGAAAACACACTATGGCTGCATAACGGGAAAGGTCAGGTGAGGTGATGCATAAAACAAGGGTTTGAAATTAGCTCAGATACCGTTCCATAAGCCAAATATGTAATAGACTAGACCTACTCCCTGCTCAGTGAACTGGACTCAACACCCCCTAATCAGCACACAAGAATATATCTGACTAGTAAGAATCTTAAAACCTATGTATTGCTATCTCTTGGGAAGTGAATCAAGAGGGTGTAAAGCGGCATAAACACAGCAGTGAAAAGCAGCTAAACCCCATTATAAAAATAAATACTCAAAAAAATCTCATAAAACAAAGACAGTGAAAGAGAGAGAAATTCTTACAAAATACGTTCAGGGGCTCTGATGCCACCTGGATTGACTATATCTAGACACACAGCTGGATGAGACAGAAGGCTGGACACTCTTGGGGCTGAGAGGATTGGTGAGGTTGGGCGAGCAAACGCAGACCCTTTAAAGTAATACTGCGTGGTACCCATCCCATGGGTCCCAAATCTCCAGGTTCAAGGGCATCTTCCTACATCGAAAACATGCCTGGGAAACCCAGAAGATGGTACACCGTGTGATCGGGAAAGGTTTGTAAAACGCACCTCATTTCTCCTCTCCTTGTGCTCGGGTTCGCCATTCCAGCCGCTTTACCAACAATCTCCCTACTTGGAGAATCAGCACCGTTACCCTCCTGTTTCGTACAGGTTGCAATTTGTCCTGAGGATGAACGGGAAGAGGGGGAACCAATGAGAGACTAGCTCTAGGTGTTGGGACAGGCACAGGTCACTCTATTTTCCCATCAGGAAGAAGAATGAACCACAGGCTCAGCCTGCCCCCCCGGAACCAGAATAGGGCCTGAACCAATCCTGCGCTTTTGCGGCCAGCTCCCAAAAAAGCGAGTTGACAAATGGATCTCAGGGGCACTGCAATTCACAAACCTGCAGAGTTAGAAATGATAACTCTCGTCCACAAATATATTGAGGAAAGGCAACGAAGAGGATTGGAAAGCAAGGTAGAATTGCAGGAAACAGATTTCAGGAGGTAGATTCGACTCGCCTTTAAAGCACATGAAAAGCGGCAAAACGTCGACCATGATGCCCTTGGCCAAAAAGGGCGTATGCGTTTTTTCCTGAATATATTCAGGAAAAAACGCATACGCCCTTTTTGGCCAATCAAGCAAGCCGGAAAGGCAAATCAGCACTACAAGGAAGTCTCGCTTGCCATCGGGCAAAAGGGCCATGCTGAAAACAGTGTAAAAACCAGAAATGCAGGACAGGCCATGGAGACATGGGAGCCTTGCTACGCTGATGGGCGGGATGTAAATTGCCAACAGCCACTCTGGAGAAGTGTACGGTGTGTCCTGAAACATGTAATAAACACAGCTTAGAGAGCATAGGGCACGTCCACTCATGGGCGTATACATTGGGAAAACTGAAAATCCACAAGACACAGGCACCCCAAAGTGTAGGGCTGCTCTGTTTACAAGCACCTCCACTTCGGTACACCTTAAATAGCCCAGGAAAGAGAAAAATGGATAAAGAAGTTGTGGTACTTATGCACAATGGAATATCACTCAGCCATGAAATCAATGTCATAAGGCTAGTAGCAGCATGATGAGTGGATTTAGGTACGATGACTCTAAGTGAAATAAGTCACACAGAAAAAGACACTTATCCTAAGACATCACTTATAGAGGGAATGTCAAAATCGCTACCCTTGAACTGAATTACAAAACAGAACAGAGTCACACGTTTAGAAAACACACTATGGCTGCTTAACGGGAAAGGTCAGGTGGGGTGATGCATAAAACAAGGGTTTGAAATTAGCTCAGATACCGTTCCATAAGCCAAATATGTAATAGACAAGACCTACTCCCTGCTCAGTGAACTGGACTCAACACCCCCTATTCACCACACAAGAATATATCTGACTAGTTAGAATCTTAAAACCTATGTATTGATATCTCTCGGGAAGTGAATCAAGAGGGTGTAAAGCGGCATAAACACAGCAGTGAAAAGCAGCTAAACCCAATTATGAAAATAAATTACTCAAAAAAAACCCCCATAAAACAAAGACAGTGAAAGAGAGAGAAATTCTTACAAAATCCGTTCAGGGGCTCTGATGCCACCTGGATTGACCATATCTAGACACACAGCTGGATGAGACAGAAGGCTGGACACTCTTGGGGCTGAGAGGATTGGTGAGGTTGGGCGAGCAAACGCAGACCCTTTAAAGTAATACTGCGTGGTACCCATCCCATGGGTCCCAAATCTCCAGGTTCAAGGGCATCTTCCTACATCGAAAACATGCCTGGGAAACCCAGAAGATGGTACACCGTGTGATCGGGAAAGGTTTGTAAAACGCACCTCATTTCTCCTCTCCTTGTGCTCGGGTTCGCCATTCCAGCCGCTTTACCAACAATCTCCCTACTTGGAGAATCAGCACCGTTACCCTCCTGTTTCGTACAGGTTGCAATTTGTCCTGAGGATGAACGGGAAGAGGGGGAACCAATGAGAGACTAGCTCTAGGTGTTGGGACAGGCACAGGTCACTCTATTTTCCCATCAGGAAGAAGAATGAACCACAGGCTCAGCCTGCCCCCCCGGAACCAGAATAGGGACTGAAGCAATCCTGCGCTTTTGCGGCCAGCTCCCAAAAAAGCGAGTTGACAAATGGAGCTCAGGGGCACTGCAATTCACAAACCTGCAGAGTTAGAAATGATAACTCTCGTCCACAAATATATTGAGGGAAGGCAACGAAGAGGATTGGAAAGCAAGGCAGAATTGCAGGAAACAGATTTCAGGAGGTAGATTCGACTCGCCTTTAAAGCACATGAAAAGCGGCAAAACGTCGACCATGATGCCATTGGCCAAAAAGGGCGTATGCGTTTTTTCCTGAATATATTCAGGAAAAAACGCATACGCCCTTTTTGGCCAACCAAGAAAGGCGGAAAGGCAAATCAGCAATACAAGGAAGTCTCGCTTGCCATCGGGCAAAAGGGCCATGCTGAAAACAGTGTAAAAACCAGAAATGCAGGACAGGCCATGGAGACATGGGAGCCTTGCTACGCTGATGGGCGGGATGTAAATTGCCAACAGCCACTCTGGAGAAGTGTACGGTGTGTCCTGAAACATGTAATAAACACAGCTTAGAGAGCATAGGGCACTTCCACTCATGGGCGTATACATTGGGAAATCTGAAAATCCACAAGACACAGGCACCCCAAAGTGTAGGGCTGCTCTGTTTACAAGCACCTCCACTTCGGTACACCTTAAATAGCCCAGGAAAGAGAAAAATGGATAAAGAAGTTGTGGTACTTATGCACAATGGAATATCACTCAGCCATGAAATCAATGTCATAAGGCTAGTAGCAGCATGATGAGTGGATTTAGGTACGATGACTCTAAGTGAAATAAGTCACACAGAAAAAGACACTTATCCTAAGACATCACTTATAGAGGGAATGTCAAAATCGCTACCCTTGAACTGAATTACAAAACAGAACAGAGTCACACGTTTAGAAAACACACTATGGCTGCTTAACGGGAAAGGTCAGGTGGGGTGATGCATAAAACAAGGGTTTGAAATTAGCTCAGATACCGTTCCATAAGCCAAATATGTAATAGACAAGACCTACTCCCTGCTCAGTGAACTGGACTCAACACCCCCTATTCACCACACAAGAATATATCTGACTAGTTAGAATCTTAAAACCTATGTATTGATATCTCTCGGGAAGTGAATCAAGAGGGTGTAAAGCGGCATAAACACAGCAGTGAAAAGCAGCTAAACCCAATTATGAAAATAAATTACTCAAAAAAAACCCCATAAAACAAAGACAGTGAAAGAGAGAGAAATTCTTACAAAATCCGTTCAGGGGCTCTGATGCCACCTGGATTGACCATATCTAGACACACAGCTGGATGAGACAGAAGGCTGGACACTCTTGGGGCTGAGAGGATTGGTGAGGTTGGGCGAGCAAACGCAGACCCTTTAAAGTAATACTGCGTGGTACCCATCCCATGGGTCCCAAATCTCCAGGTTCAAGGGCATCTTCCTACATCGAAAACATGCCTGGGAAACCCAGAAGATGGTACACCGTGTGATCGGGAAAGGTTTGTAAAACGCACCTCATTTCTCCTCTCCTTGTGCTCGGGTTCGCCATTCCAGCCGCTTTACCAACAATCTCCCTACTTGGAGAATCAGCACCGTTACCCTCCTGTTTCGTACAGGTTGCAATTTGTCCTGAGGATGAACGGGAAGAGGGGGAACCAATGAGAGACTAGCTCTAGGTGTTGGGACAGGCACAGGTCACTCTATTTTCCCATCAGGAAGAAGAATGAACCACAGGCTCAGCCTGCCCCCCCGGAACCAGAATAGGGACTGAAGCAATCCTGCGCTTTTGCGGCCAGCTCCCAAAAAAGCGAGTTGACAAATGGAGCTCAGGGGCACTGCAATTCACAAACCTGCAGAGTTAGAAATGATAACTCTCGTCCACAAATATATTGAGGGAAGGCAACGAAGAGGATTGGAAAGCAAGGTAGAATTGCAGGAAACAGATTTCAGGAGGTAAATTCGACTCGCCTTTAAAGCACATGAAAAGCGGCAAAACGTCGACCATGATGCCCTTGGCCAAAAAGGGCGTATGCGTTTTTTCCTGAATATATTCAGGAAAAAACGCATACGCCCTTTTTGGTCAACCAAGCAAGCCGGAAAGGCAAATCAGCACTACAAGGAAGTCTCGCTTGCCATCGGGCAAAAGGGCCATGCTGAAAACAGTGTAAAAACCAGAAACGCAGAACAGGCCATGGAGACATGAGAGCCTTGCTACGCTGATGGGCGGGATGTAAATTGCCAACAGCCACTCTGGAGAAGTGTATGGTATGTCCTGAAACATGTAATAAACACAGCTTAGAGAGCATAGGGCACTTCCACTCATGGGCGTATACATTGGGAAAACTGAAAATCCACAAGACACAGGCACCCCAAAGAGTAGGGCTGCTCTGTTTACAAGAACCTCCACTTCGGTACACCTTAAATAGCCCAGGAAAGAGAAAAATGGATAAAGAAGTTGTGGGACTTATGCAGAATGGAATATCACTCAGCCATGAAATCAATGTCATAAGGCTAGTAGCAGCATGATGAGTGGATTTAGGTACGATGACTCTAAGTGAAATAAGTCACACAGAAAATGACACTTATCCTAAGATATCCCTTATAGAGGGAATGTCAAAATCGCTACCCTTGAAATGAATCACAAAACAGAACAGAGTCACACGTTTAGAAAACACACTATGGCTGCTTAACGGGAAAGGTCAGGTGGGGTGATGCATAAAACAAGGGTTTGAAATTAGCTCAGATACCGTTCCATAAGCCAAATATGCAATAGACAAGACTTACTCCCTGCTCAGTGAACTGGACTCAACACCCCCTATTCACCACACAAGAATATATCTGACTAGTTAGAATCTTAAAACCTATGTATTGATATCTCTCGGGAAGTGAATCAAGAGGGTGTAAAGCGGCATAAACACAGCAGTGAAAAGCAGCTAAACCCAATTATGAAAATAAATTACTCAAAAAAAACCCCATAAAACAAAGACAGTGAAAGAGAGAGAAATTCTTACAAAATCCGTTCAGGGGCTCTGATGCCACCTGGATTGACCATATCTAGACACACAGCTGGATGAGACAGAAGGCTGGACACTCTTGGGGCTGAGAGGATTGGTGAGGTTGGGCGAGCAAACGCAGACCCTTTAAAGTAATACTGCGTGGTACCCATCCCATGGGTCCCAAATCTCCAGGTTCAAGGGCATCTTCCTACATCGAAAACATGCCTGGGAAACCCAGAAGATGGTACACCGTGTGATCGGGAAAGGTTTGTAAAACGCACCTCATTTCTCCTCTCCTTGTGCTCGGGTTCGCCATTCCAGCCGCTTTACCAACAATCTCCCTACTTGGAGAATCAGCACCGTTACCCTCCTGTTTCGTACAGGTTGCAATTTGTCCTGAGGATGAACGGGAAGACGGGGAACCAATGAGAGACTAGCTCTAGGTGTTGGGACAGGCACAGGTCACTCTATTTTCCCATCAGGAAGAAGAATGAACCACAGGCTCAGCCTGCCCCCCCGGAACCAGAATAGGGCCTGAACCAATCCTGCGCTTTTGCGGCCAGCTCCCAAAAAAGCGAGTTGACAAATGGAGCTCAGGGGCACTGCAATTCACAAACCTGCAGAGTTAGAAATGATAACTCTCGTCCACAAATATATTGAGGGAAGGCAACGAAGAGGATTGGAAAGAAAGGCAGAATTGCAGGAAACAGATTTCAGAAGGTAGATTCGACTCGCCTTTAAAGCAAATGAAAAGCGGCAAAACGTCGACCATGATGCCCTTGGCCAAAAAGGGCGTATGCGTTTTTTCCTGAATATATTCAGGAAAAAACGCATACGCCCTTTTTGGCCAACCAAGAAAGCCGGAAGAGCAAATCAGCACTACAAAGAAGTCTCGCTTGCCATCGGTCAAAAGGGCCATGCTGAAAAAAGTGTAAAAACCAGAAATGCAGGGCAGGCCATAGAGACATGGGAGCCTTGCTACGCTGATGGGCGGGATGTAACTTGCCAACAGCCACCCTGAAGAAGTGTACGGTGTGTCCTGAAACATGTAATAAACACAGCTTAGAGAGCATAGGGCACTTCCACTCATGGGCGTATACATTGGGAAAACTGAAAATCCACAAGACACAGGCACCCCAAAGTGTAGGGCTGCTCTGTTTACAAGAACCTCCACTTCGGTACATCTTAAATCGCCCAGGAAAGAGAAAAATGGATAAAGAAGTTGTGGTACTTATGCACAATGGAATATCACTCAGCCATGAAATCAATGTCATAAGGCTAGTAGCAGCATGATGAGTGGATTTAGGTACGATGACTCTAAGTGAAATAAGTCACACAGAAAGAGACACTTATCCTAAGATATCCCTTATAGAGGGAATGTCAAAATCGCTACCCTTGAAATGAATTACAAAACAGAACAGAGTCACACGTTTAGAAAACACACTATGGCTGCTTAACGGGAAAGGTCAGGTGGGGTGATGCATAAAACAAGGGTTTGAAATTAGCTCAGATACCGTTCCATAAGCCAAATATGCAATAGACAAGACTTACTCCCTGCTCAGTGAACTGGACTCAACACCCCCTATTCACCACACAAGAATATATCTGACTAGTAAGAATCTTAAAACCTATGTATTGATATCTCTCGGGAAGTGAATCAAGAGGGTGTAAAGCGGCATAAACACAGCAGTGAAAAGCAGCTAAACCCCATTATAAAAATAAATTACTCAAAAAAAACCCCCATAAAACAAAGACAGTGAAAGAGAGAGAAATTCTTACAAAATCCGTTCAGGGGCTCTGATGCCACCTGGATTGACTATATCTAGACACACAGCTGGATGAGACAGAACGCTGGACACTCTTGGGGCTGAGAGGATTGGTGAGGTTGGGCGAGCAAACGCAGACCCTTTAAAGTAATACTGCGTGGTACCCATCCCATGGGTCCCAAATCTCCAGGTTCAAGGGCATCTTCCTACATCTAAAACATACCTGGGAAACCCAGAAGATGGTACACCGTGTGATCGGGAAAGGTTTGTAAAACGCACCTCATTTCTCCTCTCCTTGTGCTCGGGTTCGCCATTCCAGCCGCTTTACCAACAATCTCCCTACTTGGAGAATCAGCACCGTTACCCTCCTGTTTCGTACAGGTTGCAATTTGTCCTAGGATGAACCGGAAGAGGGGGAACCAATGAGAGACTAGCTCTAGGTGTTGGGACAGGCACAGGTCACTCTAGTTTCCCATCAGGAAGAAGAATGAACCACAGGCTCAGCCTGCCCCCCCGGAACCAGAATAGGGCCTGAAGCAATCCTGCGCTTTTGCGGCCAGCTCCCAAAAAAGCGAGTTGACAAATGGAGCTCAGGGGCACTGCAATTCACAAACCTGCAGCGTTAGAAATGATAACTCTCGTCCACAAATATATTGAGGGAAGGCAACGAAGAGGATTGGAAAGCAAGGCAGAATTGCAGGAAACAGATTTCAGGAGGTAGATTCGACTCGCCTTTGAAGCACATGAAAAGCGGCAAAACGTCGACAATGATGCCCTTGGCCAAAAAGGGCGTATGCGTTTTTTCCTGAATATATTCAGGACAAAACGCATACGCCCTTTTTGGCCAACCAAGCAAGCCGGAAAGGCAAATCAGCACTACAAAGAAGTCTCGCTTGCCATCGGTCAAAAGGGCCATGCTGAAAAAAGTGTAAAAACCAGAAATGCAGGACAGGCCATGGAGACATGGGAGCCTTGCTACGCTGATGGGCGGGATGTAAATTGCCAACAGCCACTCTGGAGAAGTGTACGGTGTGTCCTGAAACATGTAATAAACACAGCTTAGAGAGCATAGGGCACTTCCACTCATGGGCGTATACATTGGGAAAACTGAAAATCCACAAGACACAGGCACCCCAAAGAGTAGGGCTGCTCTGTTTACAAGAACCTCCACTTCGGTACACCTTAAATAGCCCAGGAAAGAGAAAAATGGATAAAGAAGTTGTGGGACTTATGCAGAATGGAATATCACTCAGCCATGAAATCAATGTCATAAGGCTAGTAGCAGCATGATGAGTGGATTTAGGTACGATGACTCTAAGTGAAATAAGTCACACAGAAAATGACACTTATCCTAAGATATCCCTTATAGAGGGAATGTCAAAATCGCTACCCTTGAACTGAATCACAAAACAGAACACAGTCACACGTGTAGAAAACACACTATGGCTGCTTAACGGGAAACGTGAGGTGGGGTGATGCATAAAACAAGGGTTTGAAATTAGCTCAGATACCGTTCCATAAGCCAAATATGTAAAAGACAAGACCTACTCCCTGCTCAGTGAAATGGACTCAACACCCCCTATTCCCCGCACAAGAATATATCTGACTAGTAAGAATCTTAAAACCTATGTATTGATATCTCTCGGGAAGTGAATCAAGAGGGTGTAAAGTGGCATAAACACAGCAGTGAAAAGCAGCTAAACCCCACTATAAAAATAAATTACTCAAAATAAACCCCATAAAACAAAGAGAGTGAAAGAGAGAGAAATTTTTACAAAATCCGTTCAGGGGCTCTGATGCCACCTGGATTGACCATATCTAGACCCACAGCTGGATGAGACATAAGGCTGGACACTCTTGGGGCTGAGAGGATTGGTGAGGTTGGGCGAGCAAACTCAGACCCTTTAAAGTAATACTGCGTGGTACCCATCCCATGGGTCCCAAATCTCCAGGTTCAAGGGCATCTTCCTACATCTAAAACATACCTGGGAAACCCAGAAGATGGTACACCGTGTGATCGGGAAAGGTTTCTAAAACGCACCTCATTTCTCCTCTCCTTGTGCTCGGGTTCGCCATTCCAGCCGCTTTACTAACAATCTCCTTACTTGGAGAATCAGCACCGTTAACCTCCTGTTTCGTACAGGTTGCAATTTGTCCTGAGGATGAACAGGAAGAGGGGGAACCAATGAGAGACTAGCTCTAGGTGTTGGGATAGGCACAGGTCACTCTAGTTTCCCATCAGGAAGAAGAATGAACCACAGGCTCAGCCTGCCCCCCCGGAACCAGAATAGGGCCTGAAGCAATCCTGCACTTTTGCGGCCAGCTCCCAAAAAAGCGAGTTGACAAATGGAGCTCAGGGGCGCTGCAATTCACAAACCTGCAGAGTTAGAAATGATAACTCTCGTCCACAAATATATTCAGGGAAGGCAACGAAGAGGATTGGAAAGCAAGGCAGAATTGCAGGAAACAGATTTCAGGAGTTGATTCGACTCGCCTTTAGAGCACATGAAAAGCGGCAAAACGCCGACAATGATGCCCTTGGCCAAAAAGGGCGTATGCGTTTTTTCCTGAATATATTCAGGAAAAAACGCATACGCCCTTTTTGGCCAACCAAGCAAGCCGGAAAGGCAAATTAGCACTACAAAGAAGTCTCGCTTGCCATCAGTCAAAAGGGCCATGCTGAAAAAAGTGTAAAAACCAGAAATGCAGGACAGGCCATGGAGACATGGGAGCCTTGCTACGCTGATGGGCGAGATGTATCTTGCCAACAGCCACCCTGAAGAAGTGTACGGTGTGTCCTGAAACATGTAATAAACACAGCTTAGAGAGCATAGGGCACTTCCACTCATGGGCGTATACATTGGGAAAACTGAAAATCCACAAGACACAGGCACCCCAAAGTGTAGGGCTGCTCTGTTCACGAGAACCTCCACTTCGGTACACCTTAAATAGCCCAGGAAAGAGAAAAATGGATAAAGAAGTTGTGGTACTTATGCACAATGGAATATCACTCAGCCATGACATCAATGTCATAAGGCTAGTAGCAGCATGATGAGTGGATTTAGGTACGGTGACTCTAAGTGAAATAAGTCACACAGAAAAAGACACTTATCCTAAGATATCACTTATAGAGGGAATGTCAAAATCGCTACCTTTGAACTGAATTACAAAACTGAACAGATTCACACGTTTAGAAAACACACTATGGCTGCATAACGGGAAAGGTCAGGTGAGGTGATGCATAAAACAAGGGTTTGAAATTAGCTCAGATACCGTTCCATAAGCCAAATATGTAATAGACTAGACCTACTCCCTGCTCAGTGAACTGGACTCAACACCCCCTAATCAGCACACAAGAATATATCTGACTAGTAAGAATCTTAAAATCTATGTATTGATATCTCTCGGGAAGTGAATCAAGAGGGTGTAAAGCGGCATAAACACAGCAGTGAAAAGCAGCTAAACCCCATTATTAAAATAAATACTCAAAAAAAACCCCATAAAACAAAGACAGCGAAAGAGAGAGAAATTCTTACAAAATACGTTCAGGGTCTCTGATGCCACCTGGATTGACTATATCTAGACACACAGCTGGATGAGACAGAAGGCTGGACACTCTTGGGGCTGAGAGGATTGGTGAGGTTGGGCGAGCAAACGCAGACCCTTTAAAGTAATACTGCGTGGTACCCATCCCATGGGTCCCAAATCTCCAGGTTCAAGGGCATCTTCCTACATCAAAAACATGCCTGGGAAACCCAGAAGATGGTACACCGTGTGATCGGGAAAGGTTTGTAAAACGCACCTCATTTCTCCTCTCCTTGTGCTCGGGTTCGCCATTCCAGCCGCTTTACCAACAATCTCCCTACTTGGAGAATCAGCACCGTTACCCTCCTGTTTCGTACAGGTTGCAATTTGTCCTGAGGATGAACGGGAAGAGGGGGAACCAATGAGAGACTAGCTCTAGGTGTTGGGACAGGCACAGGTCACTCTATTTTCCCATCAGGAAGAAGAATGAACCACAGGCTCAGCCTGCCCCCCCGGAACCAGAATAGGGCCTGAACCAATCCTGCGCTTTTGCGGCCAGCTCCCAAAAAAGCGAGTTGACAAATGGAGCTCAGGGGCACTGCAATTCACAAACCTGCAGAGTTAGAAATGATAACTCTCGTCCACAAATATATTGAGGAAAGGCAACGAAGAGGATTGGAAAGCAAGGTAGAATTGCAGGAAACAGATTTCAGGAGGTAGATTCGACTCGCCTTTAAAGCACATGAAAAGCGGCAAAACGTCGACCATGATGCCCTTGGCCAAAAAGGGCGTATGCGTTTTTTCCTGAATATATTCAGGAAAAAACGCATACGCCCTTTTTGGCCAATCAAGCAAGCCGGAAAGGCAAATCAGCACTACAAGGAAGTCTCGCTTGCCATCGGGCAAAAGGGCCATGCTGAAAACAGTGTAAAAACCAGAAATGCAGGACAGGCCATGGAGACATGGGAGCCTTGCTACGCTGATGGGCGGGATGTAAATTGCCAACAGCCACTCTGGAGAAGTGTACGGTGTGTCCTGAAACATGTAATAAACACAGCTTAGAGAGCATAGGGCACTTCCACTCATGGGCGTATACATTGGGAAAACTGAAAATCCACAAGACACAGGCACCCCAAAGTGTAGGGCTGCTCTGTTTACAAGAACCTCCACTTCGCTACACCTTAAATCGCCCAGGAAAGAGAAAAATGGATAAAGAAGTTGTGGTACTTAAGCACAATGGCATATCACTCAGCCATGAAATCAATGTCAAAAGGCTAGTAGCAGCATGATGAGTGGATTTAGGTACGATGACTCTAAGTGAAATAAGTCACACAGAAAAAGACACTTATCCTAAGATATCCCTTATAGAGGGAATGTCAAAATCGCTACCCTTGAAATGAATTACAAAACAGAACAGAGTCACACGTTTAGAAAACACACTATGGCTGCTTAACGGGAAAGGTCAGGTGGGGTGATGCATAAAACAAGGGTTTGAAATTAGCTCAGATACCGTTCCATAAGCCAAATATGCAATAGACAAGACTTACTCCCTGCTCAGTGAACTGGACTCAACACCCCCTAATCAGCACACAAGAATATATCTGACTAGTAAGAATCTTAAAACCTATGTATTGATATCTCTCGGGAAGTGAATCAAGAGGGTGTAAAGCGGCATAAACACAGCAGTGAAAAGCAGCTAAACCCCAGTATAAAAATAAATTACTCAAAAAAACCCCATAAAACAAAGACAGTGAAAGAGAGAGAAATTCTTACAAAATCCGTTCAGGGGCTCTGATGCCACCTGGATTGACCATATCTACACACACAGCTGGATGAGACAGAAGGCTGGACACTCTTGGGGCTGAGAGGATTGGTGAGGTTGGGCGAGCAAACGCAGACCCTTTAAAGTAATACTGCGTGGTACCCATCCCATGGGTCCCAAATCTCCAGGTTCAAGGGCATCTTCCTACATCGAAAACATGCCTGGGAAACCCAGAAGATGGTACACCGTGTGATCGGGAAAGGTTTGTAAAACGCACCTCATTTCTCCTATCCTTGTGCTGGGGTTCGCCATTCCAGCCGCTTTACCAACAATCTCCCTACTTGGAGAATCAGCACCGTTACCCTCCTGTTTTGTACAGGTTGCAATTTGTCCTGAGGATGAACGGGAAGAGGGGGAACCAATGAGAGACTAGCTCTAGGTGTTGGGACAGGCACAGGTCACTCTAGTTTCCCATCAGGAAGAAGAATGAACCACAGGCTCAGCCTGCCCCCCCGGAACCAGAATAGGGCCTGAAGCAATTCTGCGCTTTTGCGGCCAGCTCCCAAAAAAGCGAGTTGACAAATGGAGCTCAGAGGCACTGCAATTCACAAACCTGCAGAGTTATAAATGAAAACTCTTGTCCACAAATATATTGAGGGATCGCAACGAAGAGGATTGGAAAGCAAGGCAGAATTGCAGGAAACAGATTTCAGGAGGTAGATTCGACTCGCCTTTAGAGCACATGAAAAGCGGCAAAACGTCGACAATGATGCCCTTGGCCAAAAAGGGCGTATGCGTTTTTTCCTGAATATATTCAGGACAAAACGCATACGCCCTTTTTGGCCAACCAAGCAAGCCGGAAAGGCAAATCAGCACTACAAAGAAGTCTCGCTTGCCATCGGTCAAAAGGGCCATGCTGAAAAAAGTGTAAAAACCAGAAATGCAGGACAGGCCATGGAGACATGGGAGCCTTGCTACGCTGATGGGCGGGATGTAAATTGCCAACAGCCACTCTGGAGAAGTGTACGGTGTGTCCTGAAACATGTAATAAACACAGCTTAGAGAGCATAGGGCACTTCCACTCATGGGCGTATACATTGGGAAAACTGAAAATCCACAAGACACAGGCACCCCAAAGAGTAGGGCTGCTCTGTTTACAAGAACCTCCACTTCGGTACACCTTAAATAGCCCAGGAAAGAGAAAAATGGATAAAGAAGTTGTGGGACTTATGCAGAATGGAATATCACTCAGCCATGAAATCAATGTCATAAGGCTAGTAGCAGCATGATGAGTGGATTTAGGTACGATGACTCTAAGTGAAATAAGTCACACAGAAAATGACACTTATCCTAAGATATCCCTTATAGAGGGAATGTCAAAATCGCTACCCTTGAACTGAATCACAAAACAGAACACAGTCACACGTGTAGAAAACACACTATGGCTGCTTAACGGGAAACGTGAGGTGGGGTGATGCATAAAACAAGGGTTTGAAATTAGCTCAGATACCGTTCCATAAGCCAAATATGTAAAAGACAAGACCTACTCCCTGCTCAGTGAAATGGACTCAACACCCCCTATTCCCCGCACAAGAATATATCTGACTAGTAAGAATCTTAAAACCTATGTATTGATATCTCTCGGGAAGTGAATCAAGAGGGTGTAAAGTGGCATAAACACAGCAGTGAAAAGCAGCTAAACCCCACTATAAAAATAAATTACTCAAAATAAACCCCATAAAACAAAGAGAGTGAAAGAGAGAGAAATTTTTACAAAATCCGTTCAGGGGCTCTGATGCCACCTGGATTGACCATATCTAGACCCACAGCTGGATGAGACATAAGGCTGGACACTCTTGGGGCTGAGAGGATTGGTGAGGTTGGGCGAGCAAACTCAGACCCTTTAAAGTAATACTGCGTGGTACCCATCCCATGGGTCCCAAATCTCCAGGTTCAAGGGCATCTTCCTACATCTAAAACATACCTGGGAAACCCAGAAGATGGTACACCGTGTGATCGGGAAAGGTTTCTAAAACGCACCTCATTTCTCCTCTCCTTGTGCTCGGGTTCGCCATTCCAGCCGCTTTACTAACAATCTCCTTACTTGGAGAATCAGCACCGTTAACCTCCTGTTTCGTACAGGTTGCAATTTGTCCTGAGGATGAACAGGAAGAGGGGGAACCAATGAGAGACTAGCTCTAGGTGTTGGGATAGGCACAGGTCACTCTAGTTTCCCATCAGGAAGAAGAATGAACCACAGGCTCAGCCTGCCCCCCCGGAACCAGAATAGGGCCTGAAGCAATCCTGCACTTTTGCGGCCAGCTCCCAAAAAAGCGAGTTGACAAATGGAGCTCAGGGGCGCTGCAATTCACAAACCTGCAGAGTTAGAAATGATAACTCTCGTCCACAAATATATTCAGGGAAGGCAACGAAGAGGATTGGAAAGCAAGGCAGAATTGCAGGAAACAGATTTCAGGAGTTGATTCGACTCGCCTTTAGAGCACATGAAAAGCGGCAAAACGCCGACAATGATGCCCTTGGCCAAAAAGGGCGTATGCGTTTTTTCCTGAATATATTCAGGAAAAAACGCATACGCCCTTTTTGGCCAACCAAGCAAGCCGGAAAGGCAAATTAGCACTACAAAGAAGTCTCGCTTGCCATCAGTCAAAAGGGCCATGCTGAAAAAAGTGTAAAAACCAGAAATGCAGGACAGGCCATGGAGACATGGGAGCCTTGCTACGCTGATGGGCGAGATGTATCTTGCCAACAGCCACCCTGAAGAAGTGTACGGTGTGTCCTGAAACATGTAATAAACACAGCTTAGAGAGCATAGGGCACTTCCACTCATGGGCGTATACATTGGGAAAACTGAAAATCCACAAGACACAGGCACCCCAAAGTGTAGGGCTGCTCTGTTCACGAGAACCTCCACTTCGGTACACCTTAAATAGCCCAGGAAAGAGAAAAATGGATAAAGAAGTTGTGGTACTTATGCACAATGGAATATCACTCAGCCATGACATCAATGTCATAAGGCTAGTAGCAGCATGATGAGTGGATTTAGGTACGGTGACTCTAAGTGAAATAAGTCACACAGAAAAAGACACTTATCCTAAGATATCACTTATAGAGGGAATGTCAAAATCGCTACCTTTGAACTGAATTACAAAACTGAACAGATTCACACGTTTAGAAAACACACTATGGCTGCATAACGGGAAAGGTCAGGTGAGGTGATGCATAAAACAAGGGTTTGAAATTAGCTCAGATACCGTTCCATAAGCCAAATATGTAATAGACTAGACCTACTCCCTGCTCAGTGAACTGGACTCAACACCCCCTAATCAGCACACAAGAATATATCTGACTAGTAAGAATCTTAAAATCTATGTATTGATATCTCTCGGGAAGTGAATCAAGAGGGTGTAAAGCGGCATAAACACAGCAGTGAAAAGCAGCTAAACCCCATTATTAAAATAAATACTCAAAAAAAACCCCATAAAACAAAGACAGCGAAAGAGAGAGAAATTCTTACAAAATACGTTCAGGGTCTCTGATGCCACCTGGATTGACTATATCTAGACACACAGCTGGATGAGACAGAAGGCTGGACACTCTTGGGGCTGAGAGGATTGGTGAGGTTGGGCGAGCAAACGCAGACCCTTTAAAGTAATACTGCGTGGTACCCATCCCATGGGTCCCAAATCTCCAGGTTCAAGGGCATCTTCCTACATCAAAAACATGCCTGGGAAACCCAGAAGATGGTACACCGTGTGATCGGGAAAGGTTTGTAAAACGCACCTCATTTCTCCTCTCCTTGTGCTCGGGTTCGCCATTCCAGCCGCTTTACCAACAATCTCCCTACTTGGAGAATCAGCACCGTTACCCTCCTGTTTCGTACAGGTTGCAATTTGTCCTGAGGATGAACGGGAAGAGGGGGAACCAATGAGAGACTAGCTCTAGGTGTTGGGACAGGCACAGGTCACTCTATTTTCCCATCAGGAAGAAGAATGAACCACAGGCTCAGCCTGCCCCCCCGGAACCAGAATAGGGCCTGAACCAATCCTGCGCTTTTGCGGCCAGCTCCCAAAAAAGCGAGTTGACAAATGGAGCTCAGGGGCACTGCAATTCACAAACCTGCAGAGTTAGAAATGATAACTCTCGTCCACAAATATATTGAGGAAAGGCAACGAAGAGGATTGGAAAGCAAGGTAGAATTGCAGGAAACAGATTTCAGGAGGTAGATTCGACTCGCCTTTAAAGCACATGAAAAGCGGCAAAACGTCGACCATGATGCCCTTGGCCAAAAAGGGCGTATGCGTTTTTTCCTGAATATATTCAGGAAAAAACGCATACGCCCTTTTTGGCCAATCAAGCAAGCCGGAAAGGCAAATCAGCACTACAAGGAAGTCTCGCTTGCCATCGGGCAAAAGGGCCATGCTGAAAACAGTGTAAAAACCAGAAATGCAGGACAGGCCATGGAGACATGGGAGCCTTGCTACGCTGATGGGCGGGATGTAAATTGCCAACAGCCACTCTGGAGAAGTGTACGGTGTGTCCTGAAACATGTAATAAACACAGCTTAGAGAGCATAGGGCACTTCCACTCATGGGCGTATACATTGGGAAAACTGAAAATCCACAAGACACAGGCACCCCAAAGTGTAGGGCTGCTCTGTTTACAAGAACCTCCACTTCGCTACACCTTAAATCGCCCAGGAAAGAGAAAAATGGATAAAGAAGTTGTGGTACTTAAGCACAATGGCATATCACTCAGCCATGAAATCAATGTCAAAAGGCTAGTAGCAGCATGATGAGTGGATTTAGGTACGATGACTCTAAGTGAAATAAGTCACACAGAAAAAGACACTTATCCTAAGATATCCCTTATAGAGGGAATGTCAAAATCGCTACCCTTGAAATGAATTACAAAACAGAACAGAGTCACACGTTTAGAAAACACACTATGGCTGCTTAACGGGAAAGGTCAGGTGGGGTGATGCATAAAACAAGGGTTTGAAATTAGCTCAGATACCGTTCCATAAGCCAAATATGCAATAGACAAGACTTACTCCCTGCTCAGTGAACTGGACTCAACACCCCCTAATCAGCACACAAGAATATATCTGACTAGTAAGAATCTTAAAACCTATGTATTGATATCTCTCGGGAAGTGAATCAAGAGGGTGTAAAGCGGCATAAACACAGCAGTGAAAAGCAGCTAAACCCCAGTATAAAAATAAATTACTCAAAAAAACCCCATAAAACAAAGACAGTGAAAGAGAGAGAAATTCTTACAAAATCCGTTCAGGGGCTCTGATGCCACCTGGATTGACCATATCTACACACACAGCTGGATGAGACAGAAGGCTGGACACTCTTGGGGCTGAGAGGATTGGTGAGGTTGGGCGAGCAAACGCAGACCCTTTAAAGTAATACTGCGTGGTACCCATCCCATGGGTCCCAAATCTCCAGGTTCAAGGGCATCTTCCTACATCGAAAACATGCCTGGGAAACCCAGAAGATGGTACACCGTGTGATCGGGAAAGGTTTGTAAAACGCACCTCATTTCTCCTATCCTTGTGCTGGGGTTCGCCATTCCAGCCGCTTTACCAACAATCTCCCTACTTGGAGAATCAGCACCGTTACCCTCCTGTTTTGTACAGGTTGCAATTTGTCCTGAGGATGAACGGGAAGAGGGGGAACCAATGAGAGACTAGCTCTAGGTGTTGGGACAGGCACAGGTCACTCTAGTTTCCCATCAGGAAGAAGAATGAACCACAGGCTCAGCCTGCCCCCCCGGAACCAGAATAGGGCCTGAAGCAATTCTGCGCTTTTGCGGCCAGCTCCCAAAAAAGCGAGTTGACAAATGGAGCTCAGAGGCACTGCAATTCACAAACCTGCAGAGTTATAAATGAAAACTCTTGTCCACAAATATATTGAGGGATCGCAACGAAGAGGATTGGAAAGCAAGGCAGAATTGCAGGAAACAGATTTCAGGAGGTAGATTCGACTCGCCTTTAAAGCACATGATAAGCGGCAAAACGTCGACCATGATGCCTATGGCCAAAAAGGGCGTATGCGTCTTTTCCTGAATATATTCAGGAAAAAACGCATACGCCCTTTTTGGCCAACCAAGCAAGCTGGAAAGGCAAATCAGCACTACAAGGAAGTCTCGCTTGCCATCGGTGAAAAGGGCCATGCTGAAAAAAGTGTAAAAACCAGAAATGCAGGACAGGCCATGGAGACATGGGAGCCTTGCTACGCTGATGGGCGGGATGTAAATTGCCAACAGCCACTCTGGAGAAGTGTACGGTGTGTCCTGAAACATGTAATAAACACAGCTTAGAGAGCATAGGGCACTTCCACTCATGGGCGTATACATTGGGAAAACTGAAAATCCACAAGACACAGGCACCCCAAAGAGTAGGCCTGCTCTGTTTACAAGAACCTCCACTTCGGTACACCTTAAATAGCCCAGGAAAGAGAAAAATGGATAAAGAAGTTGTGGGACTTATGCAGAATGGAATATCACTCAGCCATGAAATCAATGTCATAAGGCTAGTAGCAGCATGATGAGTGGATTTAGGTACGATGACTCTAAGTGAAATAAGTCACACAGAAAAAGACACTTATCCTAAGATATCCCTTATAGAGGGAATGTCAAAATCGCTATCCTTGAACTGAATCACAAAACAGAACACAGTCACACGTGTAGAAAACACACTATGGCTGCTTAACGGGAAACGTGAGGTGGGGTGATGCATAAAACAAGGGTTTGAAATTAGCTCAGATACCGTTCCATAAGCCAAATATGTAATAGACAAGACCTACTCCCTGCTCAGTGAAATGGACTCAACACCCCCTATTCCCCGCACAAGAATATATCTGACTAGTAAGAATCTTAAAACCTATGTATTGATATCTCTCTGGAAGTGAATCAAGAGGGTGTAAAGTGGCATAAACACAGCAGTGAAAAGCAGCTAAACCCCACTATAAAAATAAATTACTCAAAATAAACCCCATAAAACAAAGAGAGTGAAAGAGAGAGAAATTCTTACAAAATCCGTTCAGGGGCTCTGATGCCACCTGGATTGACCATATCTAGACCCACAGCTGGATGAGACATAAGGCTGGACACTCTTGGGGCTGAGAGGATTGGTGAGGTTGGGCGAGCAAACTCAGACCCTTTAAAGTAATACTGCGTGGTACCCATCCCATGGGTCCCAAATCTCCAGGTTCAAGGGCATCTTCCTACATCTAAAACATACCTGGGAAACCCAGAAGATGGTACACCGTGTGATCGGGAAAGGTTTCTAAAACGCACCTCATTTCTCCTCTCCTTGTGCTCGGGTTCGCCATTCCAGCCGCTTTACTAACAATCTCCTTACTTGGAGAATCAGCACCGTTAACCTCCTGTTTCGTACAGGTTGCAATTTGTCCTGAGGATGAACAGGAAGAGGGGGAACCAATGAGAGACTAGCTCTAGGTGTTGGGACAGGCACAGGTCACTCTAGTTTCCCATCAGGAAGAAGAATGAACCACAGGCTCAGCCTGCCCCCCCGGAACCAGAATAGGGCCTGAAGCAATCCTGCACTTTTGCGGCCAGCTCCCAAAAAAGCGAGTTGACAAATGGAGCTCAGGGGCGCTGCAATTCACAAACCTGCAGAGTTAGAAATGATAACTCTCGTCCACAAATATATTGAGGGAAGGCAACGAAGAGGATTGGAAAGCAAGGCAGAATTGCAGGAAACAGATTTCAGGAGGTAGATTCGACTCGCCTTTAGAGCACATGAAAAGCGGCAAAACGCCAACAATGATGCCCTTGGCCAAAAAGGGCGTATGCGTTTTTTCCTGAATATATTCAGGAAAAAACGCATACGCCCTTTTTGGCCAACCAAGCAAGCCGGAAAAGCAAATCAGCAGTACAAAGAAGTCTCGCTTGCCATCAGTCAAAAGGGCCATGCTGAAAAAAGTGTAAAAACCAGAAATGCAGGACAGGCCATGGAGACATGGGAGCCTTGCTACGCTGATGGGCGGGATGTAACTTGCCAACAGCCACCCTGAAGAAGTGTACGGTGTGTCCTGAAACATGTAATAAACACAGCTTAGAGAGCATAGGGCACTTCCACTCATGGGCGTATACATTGGGAAAACTGAAAATCCACAAGACACAGGCACCCCAAAGTGTAGGGCTGCTCTGTTCACGAGAACCTCCACTTCGGTACACCTTAAATAGCCCAGGAAAGAGAAAAATGGATAAAGAAGTTGTGGTACTTATGCACAATGGAATATCACTCAGCCATGACATCAATGTCATAAGGCTAGTAGCAGCATGATGAGTGGATTTAGGTACGGTGACTCTAAGTGAAATAAGTCACACAGAAAAAGACACTTATCCTAAGATATCACTTATAGAGGGAATGTCAAAATCGCTACCTTTGAACTGAATTACAAAACTGAACAGATTCACACGTTTAGAAAACACACTATGGCTGCATAACGGGAAAGGTCAGGTGAGGTGATGCATAAAACAAGGGTTTGAAATTAGCTCAGATACCGTTCCATAAGCCAAATATGTAATAGACTAGACCTACTCCCTGCTCAGTGAACTGGACTCAACACCCCCTAATCAGCACACTAGAATATATCTGACTAGTAAGAATCTTAAAACCTATGTATTGCTATCTCTTGGGAAGTGAATCAAGAGGGTGTAAAGCGGCATAAACACAGCAGTGAAAAGCAGCTAAACCCCATTATAAAAATAAATTACTCAAAAAAAACCCCATAAAACAAAGACAGTGAAAGAGAGAGAAATTCTTACAAAATCCGTTCAGGGGCTCTGATGCCACCTGGATTGACCATATCTAGACACACAGCTGGATGAGACAGAAGGCTGGACACTCTTGGGGCTGAGAGGATTGGTGAGGTTGGGCGAGCAAACGCAGACCCTTTAAAGTAATACTGCATGGTACCCATCCCATGGGTCCCAAATCTCCAGGTTCAAGGGCATCTTCCTACATCGAAAACATGCCTGGGAAACCCAGAAGATGATACACCGTGTGATCGGGAAAGGTGTGTACAACACACCTCATTTCTCCTCTCCTTGTGCTCGGGTTCGCTATTCCAGCCGCTTTACTAACAATCTCCCTACTTGGAGAATCAGCACCGTTACCCTCCTGTTTCGTACAGGTTGCAATTTGTCCTAGGATGAACGGGAAGAGGGGGAACCAATGAGAGAACAGCTCTAGGTGTTGGGACAGGCACAGGTCACTCTAGTTTCCCATCAGGAAGAAGAATGAACCACAGGCTCAGCCTGCCCCCCCGGAACCAGAATAGGGCCTGAAGCAATCCTGCGCTTTTGCGGCCAGCTCCCAAAAAAGCGAGTTGACAAATGGAGCTCAGGGGCACTGCAATTCACAAACCTGCAGAGTTAGAAATGATAACTCTCGTCCACAAATATATTGAGGGAAGGCAACGAAGAGGATTGGAAAGCAAGGTAGAATTGCAGGAAACAGATTTCAGGAGGTAGATTCGACTCGCCTTTAAAGCACATGAAAAGCGGCAAAACGTCCACAATGATGCCCTTGGCCAAAAAGGGCGTATGCGTTTTTTCCTGAATATATTCAGGAAAAAACGCATACGCCCTTTGTGGCCAACCAAGAAAGCCGGAAGAGCAAATCAGCACTACAAAGAAGTCTCGCTTGCCATCGGTCAAAAGGGCCATGCTGAAAAAAGTGTAAAAACCAGAAATGCAGGGCAGGCCATGGAGACATGGGAGCCTTGCGACGCTGATGGGCGGGATGTAAATTGCCAACAGCCACTCTGGAGAAGTGTACGCTGTGTCCTGAAACATGTAATAAACACAGCTTAGAGAGCATAGGGCACTTCCACTCATGGGTGTATACATTGGGAAAACTGAAAATCCACAAGACACAGGCACCCCAAAGTGTAGGGCTGCTCTGTTTACAAGAACCTCCACTTCGCTACACCTTAAATTGCCCAGGAAAGAGAAAAATGGATAAAGAAGTTGTGGTACTTATGCACAATGGCATATCACTCAGCCATGAAATCAGTGTCATAAGGCTAGTAGCAGCATGATGAGTGGATTTAGGTACGATGACTCTAAGTGAAATAAGTCACACAGAAAAAGACACTTATCCTAAGATATCCCTTATAGAGGGAATGTCAAAATCGCTACCCTTGAAATGAATTACAAAACAGAACAGAGTCACACGTTTATAAAACACACTATGGCTACTTAACGGGAAAGGTCAGGTGGGGTGATGCATAAAACAAGGGTTTGAAATTAGCTCAGATACCGTTCCATAAGCCAAATATGCAATAGACAAGACTTACTCCCTGCTCAGTGAACTGGACTCAACACCCCCTATTCACCACACAAGAATATATGTGACTAGTAAGAATCTTAAAACCTATGTATTGATATCTCTCGGGAAGTGAATCAAGAGGGTGTAAAGCGGCATAAACACAGCAGTGAAAAGCAGCTAAACCCCATTATTAAAATAAATACTCAAAAAAAAACCCATAAAACAAAGACAGCGAAAGAGAGAGAAATTCTTACAAAATCCGTTCAGGGGCTCTGATGCCACCTGGATTGACCATATCTAGACACACAGCTGGATGAGACAGAAGGCTGGACACTCTTGGGGCTGAGAGGATTGGTGAGGTTGGGCGAGCAAACGCAGACCATTTAAAGTAATACTGCGTGGTACCCATCCCATGGGTCCCAAATCTCCAGGTTCAAGGGCATCTTCCTACATCGAAAACATGCCTGGGAAACCCAGAAGATGGTACACCGTGTGATCGGGAAAGGTTTGTAAAACGCACCTCATTTCTCCTCTCCTTGTGCTCGGGTTCGCCATTCCAGCCGCTTTACCAACAATCTCCCTACTTGGAGAATCAGCACCGTTACCCTCCTGTTTCGTACAGGTTGCAATTTGTCCTGAGGATGAACGGGAAGAGGGGGAACCAATGAGAGACTAGCTCTAGGTGTTGGGACAGGCACAGGTCACTCTATTTTCCCATCAGGAAGAAGAATGAACCACAGGCTCAGCCTGCCCCCCCGGAACCAGAATAGGGCCTGAAGCAATCCTGCGCTTTTGCGGCCAGCTCCCAAAAAAGCGAGTTGACAAATGGAGCTCAGGGGCACTGCAATTCACAAACCTGCAGAGTTAGAAATGATAACTCTCGTCCACAAATATATTGAGGAAAGGCAACGAAGAGGATTGGAAAGCAAGGTAGAATTGCAGGAAACAGATTTCAGGAGGTAGATTCGACTCGCCTTTAAAGCACATGAAAAGCGGCAAAACGTCGACCATGATGCCCTTGGCCAAAAAGGGCGTATGCGTTTTTTCCTGAATATATTCAGGAAAAAACGCATACGCCCTTTTTGGCCAACCAAGCAAGCCGGAAAGGCAAATCAGCACTACAAGGAAGTCTCGCTTGCCATCGGGCAAAAGGGCCATGCTGAAAACAGTGTAAAAACCAGAAATGCAGGACAGGCCATGGAGACATGGGAGCCTTGCTACGCTGATGGGCGGGATGTAAATTGCCAACAGCCACTCTGGAGAAGTGTACGGTGTGTACTGAAACATGTAATAAACACAGCTTAGAGAGCATAGGGCACTTCCACTCATGGGCGTATACATTGGGAAAACTGAAAATCCACAAGACACAGGCACCCCAAAGTGTAGGGCTGCTCTGTTTACAAGAACCTCCACTTCGCTACACCTTAAATCGCCCAGGAAAGAGAAAAATGGATAAAGAAGTTGTGGTACTTAAGCACAATGGCATATCACTCAGCCATGAAATCAATGTCAAAAGGCTAGTAGCAGCATGATGAGTGGATTTAGGTACGATGACTCTAAGTGAAATAAGTCACACAGAAAAAGACACTTATCCTAAGATATCCCTTATAGAGGGAATGTCAAAATCGCTACCGTTGAAATGAATTACAAAACAGAACAGAGTCACACGTTTAGAAAACACACTATGGCTGCTTAACGGGAAAGGTCATGTGGGGTGATGCATAAAACAAGGGTTTGAAATTAGCTCAGATACCGTTCCATAAGCCAAATATGCAATAGACAAGACTTACTCCCTGCTCAGTGAACTGGACTCAACACCCCCTAATCAGCACACAAGAATATATCTGACTAGTAAGAATCTTAAAACCTATGTATTGATATCTCTCGGGAAGTGAATCAAGAGGGTGTAAAGCGGCATAAACACAGCAGTGAAAAACAGCTAAACCCCAGTATAAAAATAAATTACTCAAAAAAACCCCATAAAACAAAGACAGTGAAAGAGAGAGAAATTCTTACAAAATCCGTTCAGGGGCTCTTATGCCACCTGGATTGACCATATCTACACACACAGCTGGATGAGACAGAAGGCTGGACACTCTTGGGGCTGAGAGGATTGGTGAGGTTGGGCGAGCAAACGCAGACCCTTTAAAGTAATACTGCGTGGTACCCATCCCATGGGTCCCAAATCTCCAGGTTCAAGGGCATCTTCCTACATCGAAAACATGCCTGGGAAACCCAGAAGATGGTACACCGTGTGATCGGGAAAGGTTTGTAAAACGCACCTCATTTCTCCTATCCTTGTGCTGGGGTTCGCCATTCCAGCCGCTTTACCAACAATCTCCCTACTTGGAGAATCAGCACCGTTACCCTCCTGTTTTGTACAGGTTGCAATTTGTCCTGAGGATGAACGGGAAGAGGGGGAACCAATGAGAGACTAGCTCTAGGTGTTGGGACAGGCACAGGTCACTCTATTTTCCCATCAGGAAGAAGAATGAACCACAGGCTCAGCCTGCCCCCCCGGAACCAGAATAGGGCCTGAACCAATCCTGCGCTTTTGCGGCCAGCTCCCAAAAAAGCGACTTGACAAATGGAGCTAAGGGGCACTGCAATTCACAAACCTGCAGAGTTAGAAATGATAACTCTCGTCCACAAATATATTGAGGGAAGGCAACGAAGAGGATTGGAAAGCAAGGCAGAATTGCAGGAAACAGATTTCAGGAGGTAGATTCGACTCGCCTTTAAAGCACATGAAAAGCGGCAAAACGTCGACAATGATGCCCTTGGCCAAAAAGGGCGTATGCGTTTTTTCCTGAATATATTCAGGAAAAAACGCATACGCCCTTTTTGGCCAACCAAGCAAGCCGGAAAGGCAAATCAGCACTACAAGGAAGTCTCGCTTGCCATCGGGCAAAAGGGCCATGCTGAAAACAGTGTAAAAACCAGAAATGCAGGACAGGCCATGGAGACATGGGAGCCTTGCTACGCTGATGGGCGGGATGTAAATTGCCAACAGCCACTCTGGAGAAGTGTACGGTGTGTCCTGAAACATGTAATAAACACAGCTTAGAGAGCATAGGGCACTTCTACTCATGGCCGTATACATTGGGAAAACTGAAAATCCACAAGACACAGGCACCCCAAAGTGTAGGGCTGCTCTGTTTACAAGAACCTCCACTTCGGTACATCTTAAATAGCCCAGGAAAGAGAAAAATGGATAAAGAAGTTGTGGTACTTATGCACAATGGAATATCACTCAGCCATGAAATCAATGTCATAAGGCTAGTAGCAGCATGATGAGTGGATTTAGGTACGATGACTCTAAGTGAAATAAGTCACACAGAAAAAGACACTTATCCTAAGACATCACTTATAGAGGGAATGTCAAAATCGCTACCCTTGAACTGAATTACAAAACAGAAGAGAGTCACACGTTTAGAAAACACACTATGGCTGCTTAACGGGAAAGGTCAGGTGGGGTGATGCATAAAACAAGGGTTTGAAATTAGCTCAGATACCGTTCCATAAGCCAAATATGCAATAGACAAGACTTACTCCCTGCTCAGTGAACTGGACTCAACACCCCCTATTCACCACACAAGAATATATCTGACTAGTAAGAATCTTAAAACCTATGTATTGATATCTCTCGGGAAGTGAATCAAGAGGGTGTAAAGCAGCATAAACACAGCAGTGAAAAGCAGCTAAACCCCATTATAAAAATAAATTACTCAAAAAAAACCCCATAAAACAAAGACAGTGAAAGAGAGAGAAATTCTTACAAAATACGTTCAGGGGCTCTGATGCCACCTGGATTGACCATATCTAGACACACAGCTGGATGAGACAGAAGGCTGGACACTCTTGGGGCTGAGAGGATTGGTGAGGTTGGGCGAGCAAACGCAGACCCTTTAAAGTAATACTGCGTGGTACCCATCCCATGGGTCCCAAATCTCCAGGTTCAAGGGCATCTTCCTACATCGAAAACATGCCTGGGAAACCCAGAAGATGGTACACCGTGTGATCGGGAAAGGTTTCTAAAACGCACCTCATTTCTCCTCTCCTTGTGCTCGGGTTCGCCATTCCAGCCGCTTTACCAACAATCTCCCTACTTGGAGAATCAGCACCGTTACCCTCCTGTTTCGTACAGGTTGCAATTTGTCCTGAGGATGAACGGGAAGAGGGGGAACCAATGAGAGACTAGCTCTAGGTGTTGGGACAGGCACAGGTCACTCTATTTTCCCATCAGGAAGAAGAATGAACCACAGGCTCAGCCTGCCCCCCCGGAACCAGAATAGGGCCTGAACCAATCCTGCGCTTTTGCGGCCAGCTCCCAAAAAAGCGAGTTGACAAATGGAGCTCAGGGGCACTGCAATTCACAAACCTGCAGAGTTAGAAATGATAACTCTCGTCCACAAATATATTGAGGGAAGGCAACGAAGAGGATTGGAAAGCAAGGTAGAATTGCAGGAAACAGATTTCAGGAGGTAGATTCGACTCGCCTTTAAAGCACATGAAAAGCGGCAAAACGTCCACAATGATGCCCTTGGCCAAAAAGGGCGTATGCGTTTTTTCCTGAATATATTCAGGAAAAAACGCATACGCCCTTTGTGGCCAACCAAGAAAGCCGGAAGAGCAAATCAGCACTACAAAGAAGTCTCGCTTGCCATCGGTCAAAAGGGCCATGCTGAAAAAAGTGTAAAAACCAGAAATGCAGGGCAGGCCATGGAGACATGGGAGCCTTGCGACGCTGATGGGCGGGATGTAAATTGCCAACAGCCACTCTGGAGAAGTGTACGCTGTGTCCTGAAACATGTAATAAACACAGCTTAGAGAGCATAGGGCACTTCCACTCATGGGTGTATACATTGGGAAAACTGAAAATCCACAAGACACAGGCACCCCAAAGTGTAGGGCTGCTCTGTTTACAAGAACCTCCACTTCGCTACACCTTAAATCGCCCAGGAAAGAGAAAAATGGATAAAGAAGTTGTGGTACTTATGCACAATGGCATATCACTCAGCCATGAAATCAGTGTCATAAGGCTAGTAGCAGCATGATGAGTGGATTTAGGTACGATGACTCTAAGTGAAATAAGTCACACAGAAAAAGACACTTATCCTAAGATATCCCTTATAGAGGGAATGTCAAAATCGCTACCCTTGAAATGAATTACAAAACAGAACAGAGTCACACGTTTATAAAACACACTATGGCTACTTAACGGGAAAGGTCAGGTGGGGTGATGCATAAAACAAGGGTTTGAAATTAGCTCAGATACCGTTCCATAAGCCAAATATGCAATAGACAAGACTTACTCCCTGCTCAGTGAACTGGACTCAACACCCCCTATTCACCACACAAGAATATATGTGACTAGTAAGAATCTTAAAACCTATGTATTGATATCTCTCGGGAAGTGAATCAAGAGGGTGTAAAGCGGCATAAACACAGCAGTGAAAAGCAGCTAAACCCCATTATTAAAATAAATACTCAAAAAAAAACCCATAAAACAAAGACAGCGAAAGAGAGAGAAATTCTTACAAAATACGTTCAGGGTCTCTGATGCCACCTGGATTGACCATATCTAGACACACAGCTGGATGAGACAGAAGGCTGGACACTCTTGGGGCTGAGAGGATTGGTGAGGTTGGGCGAGCAAACGCAGACCATTTAAAGTAATACTGCGTGGTACCCATCCCATGGGTCCCAAATCTCCAGGTTCAAGGGCATCTTCCTACATCGAAAACATGCCTGGGAAACCCAGAAGATGGTACACCGTGTGATCGGGAAAGGTTTGTAAAACGCACCTCATTTCTCCTCTCCTTGTGCTCGGGTTCGCCATTCCAGCCGCTTTACCAACAATCTCCCTACTTGGAGAATCAGCACCGTTACCCTCCTGTTTCGTACAGGTTGCAATTTGTCCTGAGGATGAACGGGAAGAGGGGGAACCAATGAGAGACTAGCTCTAGGTGTTGGGACAGGCACAGGTCACTCTATTTTCCCATCAGGAAGAAGAATGAACCACAGGCTCAGCCTGCCCCCCCGGAACCAGAATAGGGCCTGAACCAATCCTGCGCTTTTGCGGCCAGCTCCCAAAAAAGCGAGTTGACAAATGGAGCTCAGGGGCACTGCAATTCACAAACCTGCAGAGTTAGAAATGATAACTCTCGTCCACAAATATATTGAGGAAAGGCAACGAAGAGGATTGGAAAGCAAGGTAGAATTGCAGGAAACAGATTTCAGGAGGTAGATTCGACTCGCCTTTAAAGCACATGAAAAGCGGCAAAACGTCGACCATGATGCCCTTGGCCAAAAAGGGCGTATGCGTTTTTTCCTGAATATATTCAGGAAAAAACGCATACGCCCTTTTTGGCCAACCAAGCAAGCCGGAAAGGCAAATCAGCACTACAAGGAAGTCTCGCTTGCCATCGGGCAAAAGGGCCATGCTGAAAACAGTGTAAAAACCAGAAATGCAGGACAGGCCATGGAGACATGGGAGCCTTGCTACGCTGATGGGCGGGATGTAAATTGCCAACAGCCACTCTGGAGAAGTGTACGGTGTGTCCTGAAACATGTAATAAACACAGCTTAGAGAGCATAGGGCACTTCTACTCATGGCCGTATACATTGGGAAAACTGAAAATCCACAAGACACAGGCACCCCAAAGTGTAGGGCTGCTCTGTTTACAAGAACCTCCACTTCGGTACATCTTAAATAGCCCAGGAAAGAGAAAAATGGATAAAGAAGTTGTGGTACTTATGCACAATGGAATATCACTCAGCCATGAAATCAATGTCATAAGGCTAGTAGCAGCATGATGAGTGGATTTAGGTACGATGACTCTAAGTGAAATAAGTCACACAGAAAAAGACACTTATCCTAAGACATCACTTATAGAGGGAATGTCAAAATCGCTACCCTTGAACTGAATTACAAAACAGAAGAGAGTCACACGTTTAGAAAACACACTATGGCTGCTTAACGGGAAAGGTCAGGTGGGGTGATGCATAAAACAAGGGTTTGAAATTAGCTCAGATACCGTTCCATAAGCCAAATATGCAATAGACAAGACTTACTCCCTGCTCAGTGAACTGGACTCAACACCCCCTATTCACCACACAAGAATATATCTGACTAGTAAGAATCTTAAAACCTATGTATTGATATCTCTCGGGAAGTGAATCAAGAGGGTGTAAAGCGGCATAAACACAGCAGTGAAAAGCAGCTAAACCCCATTATAAAAATAAATTACTCAAAAAAAACCCCATAAAACAAAGACAGTGAAAGAGAGAGAAATTCTTACAAAATCCGTTCAGGGGCTCTGATGCCACCTGGATTGACCATATCTAGACACACAGCTGGATGAGACAGAAGGCTGGACACTCTTGGGGCTGAGAGGATTGGTGAGGTTGGGCGAGCAAACGCAGACCCTTTAAAGTAATACTGCGTGGTACCCATCCCATGGGTCCCAAATCTCCAGGTTCAAGGGCATCTTCCTACATCGAAAACATGCCTGGGAAACCCAGAAGATGGTACACCGTGTGATCGGGAAAGGTTTCTAAAACGCACCTCATTTCTCCTCTCCTTGTGCTCGGGTTCGCCATTCCAGCCGCTTTACCAACAATCTCCCTACTTGGAGAATCAGCACCGTTACCCTCCTGTTTCGTACAGGTTGCAATTTGTCCTGAGGATGAACGGGAAGAGGGGGAACCAATGAGAGACTAGCTCTAGGTGTTGGGACAGGCACAGGTCACTCTATTTTCCCATCAGGAAGAAGAATGAACCACAGGCTCAGCCTGCCCCCCCGGAACCAGAATAGGGCCTGAACCAATCCTGCGCTTTTGCGGCCAGCTCCCAAAAAAGCGACTTGACAAATGGAGCTCAGGGGCACTGCAATTCACAAACCTGCAGAGTTAGAAATGATAACTCTCGTCCACAAATATATTGAGGGAAGGCAACGAAGAGGATTGGATAACAAGGCAGAATTGCAGGAAACAGATTTCTGGAGGTAGATTCGACTCGCCTTTAAAGCACATGAAAAGCGGCAAAACGTCGACCATGATGCCCTTGGCCAAAAAGGGCGTATGCGTTTTTTCCTGAATATATTCAGGAAAAAACGCATACGCCCTTTTTGGCCAACCAAGCAAGCCGGAAAGGCAAATCAGCACTACAAGAAAGTCTCGCTTGCCATCGGGCAAAAGGGCCATGCTGAAAACAGTTTAAAAACCAGAAATGCAGGACAGGCCATGGAGACATGGGAGCCTTGCTACGCTGATGGGCGGGATGTAAATTGCCAACAGCCACTCTGGAGAAGTGTACGGTGTGTCCTGAAACATGTAATAAACACAGCTTAGAGAGCATAGGGCACTTCCACTCATGGGCGTATACATTGGGAAAACTGAAAATCCTCAAGACACAGGCACCCCAAAGTGTAGGGCTGCTCTGTTTACGAGAACCTCCACTTCGCTACACCTTAAATAGCCCAGGAAAGAGAAAAATGGATAAAGAAGTTGTGGTACTTATGCACAATGGAATATCACTCAGCCATGAAATCAATGTCAGAAGGCTAGTAGCAGCATGATGAGTGGATTTAGGTACGATGACTCTAAGTGAAATAAGTCACACAGAAAAAGACACTTATCCTTAGATATCCCTTATAGAGGGAATGTCAAAATCGCTACCCTTGAAATGAATTACAAAACAGAACAGAGTCACACGTTTAGAAAACACACTATGGCTGCTTAACGGGAAAGGTCAGGTGGCGTGATGCATAAAACAAGGGTTTGAAATTAGCTCAGATACCGTTCCATAAGCCAAATATGCAATAGACAAGACTTACTCCCTGCTCATTGAACTGGACTCAACACCCCCTATTCACCACACAAGAATATATCTGACTAGTAAGAATCTTAAAACCTATGTATTGATATCTCTCGGGAAGTGAATCAAGAGGGTGTAAAGCGGCATAAACACAGCAGTGAAAAGCAGCTAAACCCCATTATAAAAATAAATTACTCAAAAAAAAACCCCATAAAACAAAGACAGTGAAAGAGACAGAAATTCTTACAAAATCCGTTCAGGGGCTCTGATGCCACCTGGATTGACCATATCTAGACACACAGCTGGATGAGACAGAAGGCTGGACACTCTTGGGGCTGAGAGGATTGGTGAGGTTGGGCGAGCAAACACAGACCATTTAAAGTAATACTGCGTGGTACCCATCCCATGGGTCCCAAATCTCCAGGTTCAAGGGCATCTTCCTACATCGAAAACATGCCTGGGAAACCCAGAAGATGGTACACCGTGTGATCGGGAAAGGTTTGTAAAACGCACCTCATTTCTCCTCTCCTTGTGCTCGGGTTCGCCATTCCAGCCGCTTTACCAACAATCTCCCTACTTGGAGAATCAGCACCGTTACCCTCCTGTTTCGTACAGGTTGCAATTTGTCCTGAGGATGAACGGGAAGAGGGGGAACCAATGAGAGACTAGCTCTAGGTGTTGGGACATTCACAGGTCACTCTAGTTTCCCATCAGGAAGAAGAATGAACCACAGGCTCAGCCTGCTCCCCCGGAACCAGAATAGGGCCTGAAGCAATCCTGCGCTTTTGCGGCCAGCTCCCAAAAAAGCGAGTTGACAAATGGAGCTCAGAGGCACTGCAATTCACAAACCTGCAGAGTTATAAATGAAAACTCTTGTCCACAAATATATTGAGGGATCGCAACGAAGAGGATTGGAAAGCAAGGCAGAATTGCAGGAAACAGATTTCAGGAGGTAGATTCGACTCGCCTTTAAAGCACATGAAAAGCGGCAAAACGTCGACCATGATGCCATTGGCCAAAAAGGGCGTATGCGTTTTTTCCTGAATATATTCAGGAAAAAACGCATACGCCCTTTTTGGCCAACCAAGCAAGCCGGAAAGGCAAATCAGCACTACAAGGAAGTCTCGCTTGCCATCGGGCAAAAGGGCCATGCTGAAAACAGTGTAAAAACCAGAAATGCAGGACAGGCCATGGAGACATGGGAGCCTTGCTACGCTGATGGGCGGGATGTAAATTGCCAACAGCCACTCTGAAGAAGTGTACGGTGTGTCCTGAAACATGTAATAAACACAGCTTAGAGAGCATAGGGCACTTCCACTAATGGGCGTATACATTGGGAAATCTGAAAATCCACAAGACACAGGCACCACAAAGTGTAGGGCTGCTCTGTTTACAAGAACCTCCACTTCACTACACCTTAAATAGCCCAGGAAAGAGAAAAATGGATAAAGAAGTTGTGGTACTTATGCACAATGGAATATCACTCAGCCATGAAATCAATGTCATAAGGCTAGTAGCAGCATGATGAGTGGATTTAGGTACGATGACTCTAAGTGAAATAAGTCACACAGAAAAAGACACTTATCCTAAGACATCACTTATAGAGGGAATGTCAAAATCGCTACCCTTGAACTGAATTACAAAACAAAACAGAGTCACACGTTTAGAAAACACACTATGGCTGCTTAACGGGAAAGGTCAGGTGGGGTGATGCATAAAACAAGGGTTTGAAATTAGCTCAGATACCGTTCCATAAGCCAAATATGTAATAGACAAGACCTACTCCCTGCTCAGTGAACTGGACTCAACACCCCCTATTCACCACACAAGAATATATCTGACTAGTTAGAATCTTAAAACCTATGTATTGATATCTCTCGGGAAGTGAATCAAGAGGGTGTAAAGCGGCATAAACACAGCAGTGAAAAGCAGCTAAACCCCATTATGAAAATAAATTACTCAAAAAAAACCCCATAAAACAAAGACAGTGAAAGAGAGAGAAATTCTTACAAAATCCGTTCAGGGGCTCTGATGCCACCTGGATTGACCATATCTAGACACACAGCTGGATGAGACAGAAGGCTGGACACTCTTGGGGCTGAGAGGATTGGTGAGGTTGGGCGAGCAAACGCAGACCCTTTAAAGTAATACTGCGTGGTACCCATCCCATGGGTCCCAAATCTCCAGGTTCAAGGGCATCTTCCTACATCGAAAACATGCCTGGGAAACCCAGAAGATGGTACACCGTGTGATCGGGAAAGGTTTGTAAAACGCACCTCATTTCTCCTCTCCTTGTGCTCGGGTTCGCCATTCCAGCCGCTTTACCAACAATCTCCCTACTTGGAGAATCAGCACCGTTACCCTCCTGTTTCGTACAGGTTGCAATTTGTCCTGAGGATGAACGGGAAGAGGGGGAACCAATGAGAGACTAGCTCTAGGTGTTGGGACAGGCACAGGTCACTCTATTTTCCCATCAGGAAGAAGAATGAACCACAGGCTCAGCCTGCCCCCCCGGAACCAGAATAGGGCCTGAAGCAATCCTGCGCTTTTGCGCCCAGCTCCCAACAAAGCGAGTTGACAAATGGAGCTCAGGGGCACTGCAATTCACAAACCTGCAGAGTTAGAAATGATAACTCTCGTCCACAAATATATTGAGGGAAGGCAACGAAGAGGATTGGAAAGCAAGGTAGAATTGCAGGAAACAGATTTCAGGAGGTAGATTCGACTCGCCTTTAAAACACATGAAAAGCGGCAAAACGTCGACAATGATGCCCTTGGCCAAAAAGGGCGTATGCGTTTTTTCCTGAATATATTCAGGAAAAAACGCATACGCCCTTTTTGGCCAACCAAGCAAGCCGGAAAGGCAAATCAGCACTACAAGGAAGTCTCGCTTGCCATCGGGCAAAAGGGCCATGCTGAAAACAGTGTAAAAACCAGAAATGCAGAACAGGCCATGGAGACATGAGAGCCTTGCTACGCTGATGGGCGGGATGTAAATTGCCAACAGCCACTCTGGAGAAGTGTATGGTATGTCCTGAAACATGTAATAAACACAGCTTAGAGAGCATAGGGCACTTCCACTCATGGGCGTATACATTGGGAAAACTGAAAATCCACAAGACACAGGCACCCCAAAGTGTAGGGCTGCTCTGTTTACAAGAACCTCCACTTCGCTACACCTTAAATCGCCAAGGAAAGAGAAAAATGGATAAAGAAGTTGTGGTACTTATGCACAATGGCATATCACTCAGCCAAGAAATCAATGTCAAAAGGCTAGTAGCAGCATGATGAGTGGATTTAGGTACGATGACTCTAAGTGAAATAAGTCACACAGAAAAAGACACTTATCCTAAGATATCCCTTATAGAGGGAATGTCAAAATCGCTACCCTTGAAATGAATTACAAAACAGAAGAGAGTCACACGTTTAGAAAACACACTATGGCTGCTTAACGGGAAAGGTCAGGTGGGGTGATGCATAAAACAAGGGTTTGAAATTAGCTCAGATACCGTTCCATAAGCCAAATATGCAATAGACAAGACTTACTCCCTGCTCAGTGAACTGGACTCAACACCCCCTATTCACCACACAAGAATATATCTGACTAGTAAGAATCTTAAAACCTATGTATTGATATCTCTCGGGAAGTGAATCAAGAGGGTGTAAAGCGGCATAAACACAGCAGTGAAAAGCAGCTAAACCCCATTATAAAAATAAATTACTCAAAAAAAAACCCCATAAAACAAAGACAGTGAAAGAGAGAGAAATTCTTACAAAATCCGTTCAGGGGCTCTGATGCCACCTGGATTGACCATATCTAGACACACAGCTGGATGAGACAGAAGGCTGGACACTCTTGGGGCTGAGAGGATTGGTGAGGTTGGGCGAGCAAACGCAGACCCTTTAAAGTAATACTGCGTGGTACCCATCCCATGGGTCCCAAATCTCCAGGTTCAAGGGCATCTTCCTACATCGAAAACATGCCTGGGAAACCCAGAAGATGGTACACCGTGTGATCGGGAAAGGTTTGTAAAACGCACCTCATTTCTCCTCTCCTTGTGCTCGGGTTCGCCATTCCAGCCGCTTTACCAACAATCTCCCTACTTGGAGAATCAACACCGTTACCCTCCTGTTTCGTACAGGTTGCAATTTGTCCTGAGGATGAACAGGAAGAGGGGGAACCAATGAGAGACTAGCTCTAGGTGTTGGGACATTCACAGGTCACTCTATTTTCCCATCAGGAAGAAGATTGAACCACAGGCTCAGCCTGCCCCCCCGGAACCAGAATAGGGCCTGAACCACTCCTGCGCTTTTGCGGCCAGCTCCCAAAAAAGCGAGTTGACAAATGGAGCTCAGGGGCACTGCAATTCACAAACCTGCAGAGTTAGAAATGATAACTCTCGTCCACAAATATATTGAGGGAAGGCAACGAAGAGGATTGGAAAGCAAGGCAGAATTGCAGGAAACAGATTTCAGGAGGTAGATTCGACTCGCCTTTAAAGCACATGAAAAGCGGCAAAACGTCGACCATGATGCCATTGGCCAAAAAGGGCGTATGCGTTTTTTCCTGAATATATTCAGGAAAAAACGCATACGCCCTTTTTGGCCAACCAAGCAAGCCGGAAAGGCAAATCAGCACTACAAGGAAGTCTCGCTTGCCATCGGGCAAAAGGGCCATGCTGAAAACAGTGTAAAAACCAGAAATGCAGGACAGGCCATGGAGACATGGGAGCCTTGCTACGCTGATGGGCGGGATGTAAATTGCCAACAGCCACTCTGGAGAAGTGTACGGTGTGTCCTGAAACATGTAATAAACACAGCTTAGAGAGCATAGGGCACTTCCACTCATGGGCGTATACATTGGGAAAACTGAAAATCCACAAGACACAGGCACCCCAAAGTGTAGGGCTGCTCTGTTTACGAGAACCTCCACTTCGCTACACCTTAAATAGCCCAGGAAAGAGAAAAATGGATAAAGAAGTTGTGGTACTTATGCACAATGGAATATCACTCAGCCATGAAATCAATGTCAGAAGGCTAGTAGCAGCATGATGAGTGGATTTAGGTACGATGACTCTAAGTGAAATAAGTCACACAGAAAAAGACACTTATCCTAAGACATCACTTATAGAGGGAATGTCAAAATCGCTACCCTTGAACTGAATTACAAAACAGAAGAGAGTCACACGTTTAGAAAACACACTATGGCTGCTTAACGGGAAAGGTCAGGTGGGGTGATGCATAAAACAAGGGTTTGAAATTAGCTCAGATACCGTTCCATAAGCCAAATATGCAATAGACAAGACTTACTCCCTGCTCAGTGAACTGGACTCAACACCCCCTATTCACCACACAAGAATATATCTGACTAGTAAGAATCTTAAAACCTATGTATTGATATCTCTCGGGAAGTGAATCAAGAGGGTGTAAAGCGGCATAAACACAGCAGTGAAAAGCAGCTAAACCCCATTATAAAAATAAATTACTCAAAAAAAAACCCCATAAAACAAAGACAGTGAAAGAGAGAGAAATTCTTACAAAATCCGTTCAGGGGCTCTGATGCCACCTGGATTGACCATATCTAGACACACAGCTGGATGAGACAGAAGGCTGGACACTCTTGGGGCTGAGAGGATTGGTGAGGTTGGGCGAGCAAACGCAGACCCTTTAAAGTAATACTGCGTGGTACCCATCCCATGGGTCCCAAATCTCCAGGTTCAAGGGCATCTTCCTACATCGAAAACATGCCTGGGAAACCCAGAAGATGGTACACCGTGTGATCGGGAAAGGTTTGTAAAACGCACCTCATTTCTCCTCTCCTTGTGCTCGGGTTCGCCATTCCAGCCGCTTTACCAACAATCTCCCTACTTGGAGAATCAGCACCGTTACCCTCCTGTTTCGTACAGGTTGCAATTTGTCCTGAGGATGAACGGGAAGAGGGGGAACCAATGAGAGACTAGCTCTAGGTGTTGGGACAGGCACAGGTCACTCTAGTTTCCCATCAGGAAGAAGAATGAACCACAGGCTCAGCCTGCCCCCCCGGAACCAGAATAGGGCCTGAAGCAATCCTGCGCTTTTGCGGCCAGCTCCCAAAAAAGCGAGTTGACAAATGGAGCTCAGAGGCACTGCAATTCACAAACCTGCAGAGTTATAAATGAAAACTCTTGTCCACAAATATATTGAGGGATCGCAACGAAGAGGATTGGAAAGCAAGGCAGAATTGCAGGAAACAGATTTCAGGAGGTAGATTCGACTCGCCTTTAAAGCACATGATAAGCGGCAAAACGTCGACAATGATGCCTATGGCCAAAAAGGGCGTATGCGTTTTTTCCTGAATATATTCAGGAAAAAACGCATACGCCCTTTTTGGCCAACCAAGCAAGCTGGAAAGGCAAATCAGCACTACAAGGAAGTCTCGCTTGCCATCGGTGAAAAGGGCCATGCTGAAAAAAGTGTAAAAACCAGAAATGCAGGGCAGGCCATGGAGACATGGGAGCCTTGCTACGCTGATGGGCGGGATGTAAATTGCCAACAGCCACTCTGGAGAAGTGTACGGTGTGTCCTGAAACATGTAATAAACACAGCTTAGAGAGCATAGGGCACTTCCACTCATGGGCGTATACATTGGGAAAACTGAAAATCCACAAGACACAGGCACCCCAAAGAGTAGGGCTGCTCTGTTTACAAGAACCTCCACTTCGGTACACCTTAAATAGCCCAGGAAAGAGAAAAATGGATAAAGAAGTTGTGGTACTTATGCACAATGGCATATCACTCAGCCATGAAATCAATGTCAAAAGGCTAGTAGCAGCATGATGAGTGGATTTAGGTACGATGACTCTAAGTGAAATAAGTCACACAGAAAAAGACACTTATCCTAAGATATCCCTTATAGAGGGAATGTCAAAATCGCTACCCTTGAACTGAATTACAAAACAGAACAGAGTCACACGTTTAGAAAACACACTATGGCTGCTTAACGGGAAAGGTCAGGTGGGGTGATGCATAAAACAAGGGTTTGAAATTAGCTCAGATACCGTTCCATAAGCCAAATATGCAATAGACAAGACTTACTCCCTGCTCAGTGAACTGGACTCAACACCCCCTATTCACCACACAAGAATATATCTGACTAGTAAGAATCTTAAAACCTATGTATTGATATCTCTCGGGAAGTGAATCAAGAGGGTGTAAAGCGGCATAAACACAGCAGTGAAAAGCAGCTAAACCCCATTATAAAAATAAATTACTCAAAAAAAAAAAAACCCCATAAAACAAAGACAGTGAAAGAGAGAGAAATTCTTACAAAATCCGTTCAGGGGCTCTGATGCCACCTGGATTGACCATATCTAGACACACAGCTGGATGAGACAGAAGGCTGGACACTCTTGGGGCTGAGAGGATTGGTGAGGTTGGGCGAGCAAACGCAGACCCTTTAAAGTAATACTGCGTGGTACCCATCCCATGGGTCCCAAATCTCCAGGTTCAAGGGCATCTTCCTACATCGAAAACATGCCTGGGAAACCCAGAAGATGGTACACCGTGTGATCGGGAAAGGTTTGTAAAACGCACCTCATTTCTCCTCTCCTTGTGCTCGGGTTCGCCATTCCAGCCGCTTTACCAACAATCTCCCTACTTGGAGAATCAGCACCGTTACCCTCCTGTTTCGTACAGGTTGCAATTTGTCCTGAGGATGAACGGGAAGAGGGGGAACCAATGAGAGACTAGCTCTAGGTGTTGGGACAGGCACAGGTCACTCTAGTTTCCCATCAGGAAGAAGAATGAACCACAGGCTCAGCCTGCCCCCCCGGAACCAGAATAGGGCCTGAAGCAATCCTCCGCTTTTGCGGCCAGCTCCCAAAAAAGCGAGTTGACAAATGGAGCTCAGAGGCACTGCAATTCACAAACCTGCAGAGTTATAAATGAAAACTCTTGTCCACAAATATATTGAGGGATCGCAACGAAGAGGATTGGAAAGCAAGGCAGAATTGCAGGAAACAGATTTCAGGAGGTAGATTCGACTCGCCTTTAAAGCACATGATAAGCGGCAAAACGTCGACAATGATGCCATTGGCCAAAAAGGGCGTATGCGTTTTTTCCTGAATATATTCAGGAAAAA
Source organism: Eubalaena glacialis (assembly GCF_028564815.1). NCBI lineage: Eukaryota > Metazoa > Chordata > Mammalia > Artiodactyla > Balaenidae > Eubalaena > Eubalaena glacialis. The sequence goes on from NC_083717.1 coordinate 85,593,162, forward strand.
ACGCATACGCCCTTTTTGGCCAACCAAGCAAGCTGGAAAGGCAAATCAGCACTACAAGGAAGTCTCGCTTGCCATCGGTGAAAAGGGCCATGCTGAAAAAAGTGTAAAAACCAGAAATGCAGGGCAGGCCATGGAGACATGGGAGCCTTGCTACGCTGATGGGCGGGATGTAAATTGCCAACAGCCACTCTGGAGAAGTGTACGGTGTGTCCTGAAACATGTAATAAACACAGCTTAGAGAGCATAGGGCACTTCCACTCATGGGCGTATACATTGGGAAAACTGAAAATCCACAAGACACAGGCACCCCAAAGAGTAGGGCTGCTCTGTTTACAAGAACCTCCACTTCGGTACACCTTAAATAGCCCAGGAAAGAGAAAAATGGATAAAGAAATTGTGGTACTTATGCACAATGGAATATCACTCAGCCATGAAATCAATGTCATAAGGCTAGTAGCAGCATGATGAGTGGATTTAGGTACGATGACTCTAAGTGAAATAAGTCACACAGAAAAAGACACTTATCCTAAGATATCCCTTATAGAGGGAATGTCAAAATCGCTACACTTGAACTGAATCACAAAACAGAACAGAGTCACACGTGTAGAAAACACACTATGGCTGCTTAACGGGAAACGTGATGTGGAGTGATGCATAAAACAAGGGTTTGAAATTAGCTCAGATACCGTTCCATAAGCCAAATATGTAATAGACAAGACCTACTCCCTGCTCAGTGAAATGGACTCAACACCCCCTATTCCCCGCACAAGAATATATCTGACTAGTAAGAATCTTAAAACCTATGTATTGATATCTCTCTGGAAGTGAATCAAGAGGGTGTAAAGTGGCATAAACACAGCAGTGAAAAGCAGCTAAACCCCACTATAAAAATAAATTACTCAAAATAAACCCCATAAAACAAAGAGAGTGAAAGAGAGAGAAATTCTTACAAAATCCGTTCAGGGGCTCTGATGCCACCTGGATTGACCATATCTAGACACACAGCTGGATGAGACAGAAGGCTGGACACTCTTGGGGCTGAGAGGATTGGTGAGGTTGGGCGAGCAAACTCAGACCCTTTAAAGTAATACTGCGTGGTACCCATCCCATGGGTCCCAAATCTCCAGGTTCAAGGGCATTTTCCTACATCTAAAACATACCTGGGAAACCCAGAAGATGGTACACCGTGTGATCGGGAAAGGTTTCTAAAACACACCTCATTTCTCCTCTCCTTGTGCTCGGGTTCGCCATTCCAGCCGCTTTACTAACAATCTCCTTACTTGGAGAATCAGCACCGTTAACCTCCTGTTTCGTACAGGTTGCAATTTGTCCTGAGGATGAACAGGAAGAGGGGGAACCAATGAGAGACTAGCTCTAGGTGTTGGGACAGGCACAGGTCACTCTAGTTTCCCATCAGGAAGAAGAATGAACCACATGCTCAGCCTGCCCCCCCGGAACCAGAATAGGGCCTGAAGCAATCCTGCACTTTTGCGGCCAGCTCCCAAAAAAGCGAGTTGACAAATGGAGCTCAGGGGCACTGCAATTCACAAACCTGCAGAGTTAGAAATGATAACTCTCGTCCACAAATATATTGAGGGAAGGCAACGAAGAGGATTGGAAAGCAAGGCAGAATTGCAGGAAACAGATTTCAGGAGGTAGATTCGACTCGCCTTTAGAGCACATGAAAAGCGGCAAAACGCCGACAATGATGCCCTTGGCCAAAAAGGGCGTATGCGTTTTTTCCTGAATATATTCAGGAAAAAACGCATACGCCCTTTTTGGCCAACCAAGCAAGCCGGAAAGGCAAATTAGCACTACAAAGAAGTCTCGCTTGCCATCAGTCAAAAGGGCCATGCTGAAAAAAGTGTAAAAACCAGAAATGCAGGACAGGCCATGGAGACATGGGAGCCTTGCTACGCTGATGGGCGGGATGTAACTTGCCAACAGCCACCCTGAAGAAGTGTACGGTGTGTCCTGAAACATGTAATAAACACAGCTTAGAGAGCATAGGGCACTTCCACTCATGGGCGTATACATTGGGAAAACTGAAAATCCACAAGACACCGGCACCCCAAAGTGTAGGGCTGCTCTGTTCACGAGAACCTCCACTTCGGTACACCTTAAATAGCCCAGGAAAGAGAAAAATGGATAAAGAAGTTGTGGTACTTATGCACAATGGAATATCACTCAGCCATGACATCAATGTCATAAGGCTAGTAGCAGCATGATGAGTGGATTTAGGTACGGTGACTCTAAGTGAAATAAGTCACACAGAAAAAGACACTTATCCTAAGATATCACTTATAGAGGGAATGTCAAAATCGCTACCTTTGAACTGAATTACAAAACTGAACAGATTCACACGTTTAGAAAACACACTATGGCTGCATAACGGGAAAGGTCAGGTGAGGTGATGCATAAAACAAGGGTTTGAAATTAGCTCAGATACCGTTCCATAAGCCAAATATGTAATAGACTAGACCTACTCCCTGCTCAGTGAACTGGACTCAACACCCCCTAATCAGCACACTAGAATATATCTGACTAGTAAGAATCTTAAAACCTATGTATTGCTATCTCTTGGGAAGTGAATCAAGAGGGTGTAAAGCGGCATAAACACAGCAGTGAAAAGCAGCTAAACCCCATTATAAAAATAAATTACTCAAAAAAACCCCCATAAAACAAAGACAGTGAAAGAGAGAGAAATTCTTACAAAATCCGTTCAGGGGCTCTGATGCCACCTGGATTGACCATATCTAGACACACAGCTGGATGAGACAGAAGGCTGGACACTCTTGGGGCTGAGAGGATTGGTGAGGTTGGGCGAGCAAACGCAGACCCTTTAAAGTAATACTGCATGGTACCCATCCCATGGGTCCCAAATCTCCAGGTTCAAGGGCATCTTCCTACATCGAAAACATGCCTGGGAAACTCAGAAGATGATACACCGTGTGATCGGGAAAGGTGTGTAAAACACACCTCATTTCTCCTCTCCTTGTACTCGGGTTCGCTATTCCAGCCGCTTTACTAACAATCTCCCTACTTGGAGAATCAGCACCGTTACCCTCCTGTTTCGTACAGGTTGCAATTTGTCCTAGGATGAACGGGAAGAGGGGGAACCAATGAGAGACTAGCTCTAGGTGTTGGGACAGGCACAGGTCACTCTAGTTTCCCATCAGGAAGAAGAATGAACCACAGGCTCAGCCTGCCCCCCCGGAACCAGAATAGGGCCTGAAGCAATCCTGCGCTTTTGCGGCCAGCTCCCAAAAAAGCGAGTTGACAAATGGAGCTCAGGGGCACTGCAATTCACAAACCTGCAGAGTTAGAAATGATAACTCTCGTCCACAAATATATTGAGGAAAGGCAACGAAGAGGATTGGAAAGCAAGGTAGAATTGCAGGAAACAGATTTCAGGAGGTAGATTCGACTCGCCTTTAAAGCACATGATAAGCGGCAAAACGTCGACAATGATGCCTATGGCCAAAAAGGGCGTATGCGTTTTTTCCTGAATATATTCAGGAAAAAACGCATACGCCCTTTTTGGCCAATCAAGCAAGCCGGAAAGGCAAATCAGCACTACAAGGAAGTCTCGCTTGCCATCGGGCAAAAGGGCCATGCTGAAAACAGTGTAAAAACCAGAAATGCAGGACAGGCCATGGAGACATGGGAGCCTTGCTACGCTGATGGGCGGGATGTAAATTGCCAACAGCCACTCTGGAGAAGTGTACGGTGTGTCCTGAAACATGTAATAAACACAGCTTAGAGAGCATAGGGCACTTCCACTCATGGGCGTATACATTGGGAAAACTGAAAATCCACAAGACACAGGCACCCCAAAGTGTAGGGCTGCTTTGTTTACAAGAACCTCCACTTCGCTACACCTTAAATCGCCAAGGAAAGAGAAAAATGGATAAAGAAGTTGTGGTACTTATGCACAATGGCATATCACTCAGCCATGAAATCAATGTCAAAAGGCTAGTAGCAGCATGATGAGTGGATTTAGGTACGATGACTCTAAGTGAAATAAGTCACACAGAAAAAGACACTTATCCTAAGATATCCCTTATAGAGGGAATGTCAAAATCGCTACCCTTGAAATGAATTACAAAACAGAACAGAGTCACACGTTTAGAAAACACACTATGGCTGCTTAACGGGAAAGGTCAGGTGGGGTGATGCATAAAACAAGGGTTTCAAATTAGCTCAGATACCGTTCCATAAGCCAAATATGTAATAGACAAGACCTACTCCCTGCTCAGTGAACTGGACTCAACACCCTCTATTCACCACACAAGAATATATCTGACTAGTAAGAATCTTAAAACCTATGTATTGATATCTCTCTGGAAGTGAATCAAGAGGGTGTAAAGTGGCATAAACACAGCAGTGAAAAGCAGCTAAACCCCACTATAAAAATAAATTACTCAAAATAAACCCCATAAAACAAAGAGAGTGAAAGAGAGAGAAATTCTTACAAAATCCGTTCAGGGGCTCTGATGCCACCTGGATTGACCATATCTAGACCCACAGCTGGATGAGACATAAGGCTGGACACTCTTGGGGCTGAGAGGATTGGTGAGGTTGGGTGAGCAAACTCAGACCCTTTAAAGTAATACTGCGTGGTACCCATCCCATGGGTCCCAAATCTCCAGGTTCAAGGGCATCTTCCTGCATCTAAAACATACCTGGGAAACCCAGAAGATGGTACACCGTGTGATCGGGAAAGGTTTCTAAAACGCACCTCATTTCTCCTCTCCTTGTGCTCGGGTTCGCCATTCCAGCCGCTTTACTAACAATCTCCTTACTTGGAGAATCAGCACCGTTAACCTCCTGTTTCGTACAGGTTGCAATTTGTCCTGAGGATGAACAGGAAGAGGGGGAACCAATGAGAGACTAGCTCTAGGTGTTGGGACAGGCACAGGTCACTCTAGTTTCCCATCAGGAAGAAGAATGAACCACATGCTCAGCCTGCCCCCCCGGAACCAGAATAGGGCCTGAAGCAATCCTGCACTTTTGCGGCCAGCTCCCAAAAAAGCGAGTTGACAAATGGAGCTCAGGGGCACTGCAATTCACAAACCTGCAGAGTTAGAAATGATAACTCTCGTCCACAAATATATTGAGGGAAGGCAACGAAGAGGATTGGAAAGCAAGGCAGAATTGCAGGAAACAGATTTCAGGAGGTAGATTCGACTCGCCTTTAAAGCACATGAAAAGCGGCAAAACGCCGACAATGATGCCCTTGGCCAAAAAGGGCGTATGCGTTTTTTCCTGAATATATTCAGGAAAAAACGCATACGCCCTTTTTGGCCAACCAAGCAAGCCAGAAAGGCAAATTAGCACTACAAAGAAGTCTCGCTTGCCATCAGTCAAAAGGGCCATGCTGAAAAAAGTGTAAAAACCAGAAATGCAGGACAGGCCATGGAGACATGGGAGCCTTGCTACGCTGATGGGCGGGATGTAACTTGCCAACAGCCACCCTGAAGAAGTGTACGGTGTGTCCTGAAACATGTAATAAACACAGCTTAGAGAGCATAGGGCACTTCCACTCATGGGCGTATACATTGGGAAAACTGAAAATCCACAAGACACAGGCACCCCAAAGTGTAGGGCTGCTCTGTTCACGAGAACCTCCACTTCGGTACACCTTAAATAGCCCAGGAAAGAGAAAAATGGATAAAGAAGTTGTGGTACTTATGCACAATGGAATATCACTCAGCCATGACATCAATGTCATAAGGCTAGTAGCAGCATGATGAGTGGATTTAGGTACGGTGACTCTAAGTGAAATAAGTCACACAGAAAAAGACACTTATCCTAAGATATCACTTATAGAGGGAATGTCAAAATCGCTACTTTTGAACTGAATTACAAAACTGAACAGATTCACACGTTTAGAAAACACACTATGGCTGCATAACGGGAAGGTCAGGTGAGGTGATGCATAAAACAAGGGTTTGAAATTAGCTCAGATACCGTTCCATAAGCCAAATATGTAATAGACTAGACCTACTCCCTGCTCAGTGAACTGGACTCAACACCCCCTAATCAGCACACAAGAATATATCTGACTAGTAAGAATCTTAAAACCTATGTATTGCTATCTCTTGGGAAGTGAATCAAGAGGGTGTAAAGCGGCATAAACACAGCAGTGAAAAGCAGCTAAACCCCATTATAAAAATAAATTACTCAAAAAAAACCCCATAAAACAAAGACAGTGAAAGAGAGAGAAATTCTTACAAAATCCGTTCAGGGGCTCTGATGTCACCTGGATTGACCATATCTAGACACACAGCTGGATGAGACAGAAGGCTTGACACTCTTGGGGCTGAGAGGATTGGTGAGGTTGGGCGAGCAAACGCAGACCCTTTAAAGTAATACTGCATGGTACCCATCCCATGGGTCCCAAATCTCCAGGTTCAAGGGCATCTCCCTACATCGAAAACATGCCTGGGAAACCCAGAAGATGATACACCGTGTGATCGGGAAAGGTGTGTAAAACACACCTCATTTCTCCTCTCCTTGTACTCGGGTTCGCCATTCCAGCCGCTTTACTAACAATCTCCCTACTTGGAGAATCAGCACCGTTACCCTCCTGTTTCGTACAGGTTGCAATTTGTCCTAGGACGAACGGGAAGAGGGGGAACCAATGAGAGACTAGCTCTAGGTGTTGGGACAGGCACAGGTCACTCTAGTTTCCCATCAGGAAGAAGAATGAACCACAGGCTCAGGCTGCCCCCCCGGAACCAGAATAGGGCCTGAAGCAATCCTGCGCTTTTGCGGCCAGCTCCCAAAAAAGGGAGTTGACAAATGGAGCTCAGGGGCACTGCAATTCACAAACCTGCAGAGTTAGAAATGATAACTCTCGTCCACAAATATATTGAGGAAAGGCAACGAAGAGGATTGGAAAGCAAGGTAGAATTGCAGGAAACAGATTTCAGGAGGTAGATTCGACTCGCCTTTAAAGCACATGAAAAGCGGCAAAACGTCCACAATGATGCCCTTGGCCAAAAAGGGCGTATGCGTTTTTTCCTGAATATATTCAGGAAAAAACGCATACGCCCTTTTTTGCCAACCAAGAAAGCCGGAAGAGCAAATCAGCACTACAAAGAAGTCTCGCTTGCCATCGGTCAAAAGGGCCATGCTGAAAAAAGTGTAAAAACCAGAAATGCAGGGCAGGCCATGGAGACATGGGAGCCTTGCGACGCTGATGGGCGGGATGTAAATTGCCAACAGCCACTCTGGAGAAGTGTACGGTGTGTCCTGAAACATGTAATAAACACAGCTTAGAGAGCATAGGGCACTTCCACTCATGGGCGTATACATTGGGAAAACTGAAAATCCACAAGACACAGGCACCCCAAAGTGTAGGGCTGCTCTGTTTACAAGAACCTCCACTTCGCTACACCTTAAATCGCCCAGGAAAGAGAAAAATGGATAAAGAAGTTGTGGTACTTATGCACAATGGCATATCACTCAGCCATGAAATCAATGTCAAAAGGCTAGTAGCAGCATGATGAGTGGATTTAGGTACGATGACTCTAAGTGAAATAAGTCACACAGAAAAAGACACTTATCCTAAGATATCCCTTATAGAGGGAATGTCAAAATCGCTACCCTTGAACTGAATTACAAAACAGAACAGAGTCACACGTTTAGAAAACACATTATGGCTACTTAACGGGAAAGGTCAGGTGGGGTGATGCATAAAACAAGGGTTTCAAATTAGCTCAGATACCGTTCCATAAGCAAAATATGCAATAGACAAGACTTACTCCCTACTCAGTGAACTGGACTCAACACCCTCTATTCACCACACAAGAATATATCTGACTAGTAAGAATCTTAAAACCTATGTATTGATATCTCTCGGGAAGTGAATCAAGAGGGTGTAAAGCGGCATAAACACAGCAGTGAAAAGCAGCTAAACCCATTATAAAAATAAATACTCAAAAAAAAACCCATAAAACAAAGACAGTGAAAGAGAGAGAAATTCTTACAAAATACGTTCAGGGGCTCTGATGCCACCTGGATTGACTATATCTAGACACACAGCTGGATGAGACAGAAGGCTGGACACTCTTGGGGCTGAGAGGATTGGTGAGGTTGGGCGAGCAAACGCAGACCCTTTAAAGTAATACTGCGTGGTACCCATCCCATGGGTCCCAAATCTCCAGGTTCAAGGGCATCTTCCTACATCGAAAACATGCCTGGGAAACCCAGAAGATGGTACACCGTGTGATCGGGAAAGGTTTGTAAAACGCACCTCATTTCTCCTCTCCTTGTGCTCGGGTTCGCCATTCCAGCCGCTTTACCAACAATCTCCCTACTTGGAGAATCAGCACCGTTAACCTCCTGTTTCGTACAGGTTGCAATTTGTCCTGAGGATGAACGGGAAGAGGGGGAACCAATGAGAGACTAGCTCTAGGTGTTGGGACAGGCACAGGTCACTCTATTTTCCCATCAGGAAGAAGAATGAACCACAGGCTCAGCCTGCCCCCCCGGAACCAGAATAGGGCCTGAACCAATCCTGCGCTTTTGCGGCCAGCTCCCAAAAAAGCGACTTGACAAATGGAGCTCAGGGGCACTGCAATTCACAAACCTGCAGAGTTAGAAATGATAACTCTCGTCCACAAATATATTGAGGGAAGGCAACGAAGAGGATTGGAAAGCAAGGCAGAATTGCAGGAAACAGATTTCAGGAGGTAGATTCGACTCGCCTTTAAAGCACATGAAAAGCGGCAAAACGTCGACCATGATGCCCTTGGCCAAAAAGGGCGTATGCGTTTTTTCCTGAATATATTCAGGAAAAAACGCATACGCCCTTTTTGGCCAACCAAGAAAGCCGGAAAGGCAAATCAGCACTACAAGGAAGTCTCGCTTGCCATCGGGCAAAAGGGCCATGCTGAAAACAGTGTAAAAACCAGAAATGCAGGACAGGCCATGGAGACATGGGAGCCTTGCTACGCTGATGGGCGGGATGTAAATTGCCAACAGCCACTCTGGAGAAGTGTACGGTGTGTCCTGAAACATGTAATAAACACAGCTTAGAGAGCATAGGGCACTTCCACTCATGGCCGTATACATTGGGAAATCTGAAAATCCACAAGACACAGGCACCCCAAAGTGTAGGGCTGCTCTGTTTACAAGAACCTCCACTTCGGTACACCTTAAATCGCCCAGGAAAGAGAAAAATGGATAAAGAAGTTGTGGTACTTATGTATAATGGAATATCACTCAGCCATGAAATCAATGTCATAAAGCTAGTAGCAGCATGATGAGTGGATTTAGGTACGATGATTCTAAGTGAAATAAGTCACACAGAAAAAGACACTTATCCTAAGACATCACTTATAGAGGGAATGTCAAAATCGCTACCCTTGAACTGAATTACAAAACAGAACAGAGTCACACGTTTAGAAAACACACTATGGCTGCTTAACGGGAAAGGTCAGGTGGGGTGATGCATAAAACAAGGTTTTGAAATTAGCTCAGATACCATTCCATAAGCCAAATATGTAATAGACAAGACCTACTCCCTGCTCAGTGAACTGGACTCAACACCCCCTATTCACCACACAATAATATATCTAACTAGTTAGAATCTTAAAACCTATGTATTGATATCTCTCGGGAAGTGAATCAAGAGGGTGTAAAGCGGCATAAACACAGCAGTGAAAAGCAGCTAAACCCCATTATAAAAATAAATACTCAAAAAAAAAACCCATAAAACAAAGACAGTGAAAGAGAGAGAAATTCTTACAAAATACGTTCAGGGGCTCTGATGCCACCTGGATTGACTATATCTAGACACACAGCTGGATGAGACAGAAGGCTGGACGCTCTTGGGGCTGAGAGGATTGGTGAGGTTGGGCGAGCAAACGCAGACCCTTTAAAGTAATACTGCGTGGTACCCATCCCATGGGTCCCAAATCTCCAGGTTCAAGGGCATCTTCCTACATCGAAAACATGCCTGGGAAACCCAGAAGATGGTACACCGTGTGATCGGGAAAGGTTTGTAAAACGCACCTCATTTCTCCTCTCCTTGTGCTCGGGTTCGCCATTCCAGCCGCTTTACCAACAATCTCCCTACTTGGAGAATCAGCACCGTTACCCTCCTGTTTCGTACAGGTTGCAATTTGTCCTGAGGATGAACGGGAAGAGGGGGAACCAATGAGAGACTAGCTCTAGGTGTTGGGACAGGCACAGGTCACTCTATTTTCCCATCAGGAAGAAGAATGAACCACAGGCTCAGCCTGCCCCCCCGGAACCAGAATAGGGCCTGAACCAATCCTGCGCTTTTGCGGCCAGCTCCCAAAAAAGCGAGTTGACAAATGGAGCTCAGGGGCACTGCAATTCACAAACCTGCAGAGTTAGAAATGATAACTCTCGTCCACAAATATATTGAGGAAAGGCAACGAAGAGGATTGGAAAGCAAGGTAGAATTGCAGGAAACAGATTTCAGGAGGTAGATTCGACTCGCCTTTAAAGCACATGAAAAGCGGCAAAACGTCGACCATGATGCCCTTGGCCAAAAAGGGCGTATGCGTTTTTTCCTGAATATATTCAGGAAAAAACGCATACGCCCTTTTTGGCCAATCAAGCAAGCCGGAAAGGCAAATCAGCACTACAAGGAAGTCTCGCTTGCCATCGGGCAAAAGGGCCATGCTGAAAACAGTGTAAAAACCAGAAATGCAGGACAGGCCATGGAGACATGGGAGCCTTGCTACGCTGATGGGCGGGATGTAAATTGCCAACAGCCACTCTGGAGAAGTGTACGGTGTGTCCTGAAACATGTAATAAACACAGCTTAGAGAGCATAGGGCACTTCCACTCATGGGCGTATACATTGGGAAAACTGAAAATCCAGAAGACACAGGCACCCCAAAGTGTAGGGCTGCTCTGTTTACAAGAACCTCCACTTCGCTACACCTTAAATCGCCCAGGAAAGAGAAAAATGGATAAAGAAGTTGTGGTACTTATGCACAATGGCATATCACTCAGCCATGAAATCAATGTCAAAAGGCTAGTAGCAGCATGATGAGTGGATTTAGGTACGATGACTCTAAGTGAAATAAGTCACACAGAAAAAGACACTTATCCTAAGATATCCCTTATAGAGGGAATGTCAAAATCGCTACCCTTGAAATGAATTACAAAACAGAAGAGAGTCACACGTTTAGAAAACACACTATGGCTGCTTAACGGGAAAGGTCAGGTGGGGTGATGCATAAAACAAGGGTTTGAAATTAGCTCAGATACCGTTCCATAAGCCAAATATGCAATAGACAAGACTTACTCCCTGCTCAGTGAACTGGACTCAACACCCCCTATTCACCACACAAGAATATATCTGACTAGTAAGAATCTTAAAACCTATGTATTGATATCTCTCGGGAAGTGAATCAAGAGGGTGTAAAGCGGCATAAACACAGCAGTGAAAAGCAGCTAAACCCCATTATAAAAATAAATTACTCAAAAAAAAAAAACCCCATAAAACAAAGACAGTGAAAGAGAGAGAAATTCTTACAAAATCCGTTCAGGGGCTCTGATGCCACCTGGATTGACCATATCTAGACACACAGCTGGATGAGACAGAAGGCTGGACACTCTTGGGGCTGAGAGGATTGGTGAGGTTGGGCGAGCAAACGCAGACCCTTTAAAGTAATACTGCGTGGTACCCATCCCATGGGTCCCAAATCTCCAGGTTCAAGGGCATCTTCCTACATCGAAAACATGCCTGGGAAACCCAGAAGATGGTACACCGTGTGATCGGGAAAGGTTTGTAAAACGCACCTCATTTCTCCTCTCCTTGTGCTCGGGTTCGCCATTCCAGCCGCTGTACCAACAATCTCCCTACTTGGAGAATCAGCACCGTTAACCTCCTGTTTCGTACAGGTTGCAATTTGTCCTGAGGATGAACGGGAAGAGGGGGAACCAATGAGAGACTAGCTCTAGGTGTTGGGACAGGCACAGGTCACTCTATTTTCCCATCAGGAAGAAGAATAGACCACAGGCTCAGCCTGCCCCCCCGGAACCAGAATAGGGCCTGAACCAATCCTGCGCTTTTGCGGCCAGCTCCCAAAAAAGCGAGTTGACAAATGGAGCTCAGGGGCACTGCAATTCACAAACCTGCAGAGTTAGAAATGATAACTCTCGTCCACAAATATATTGAGGAAAGGCAACGAAGAGGATTGGAAAGCAAGGTAGAATTGCAGGAAACAGATTTCAGGAGGTAGATTCGACTCGCCTTTAAAGCACATGAAAAGCGGCAAAACGTCGACCATGATGCCCTTGGCCAAAAAGGGCGTATGCGTTTTTTCCTGAATATATTCAGGAAAAAACGCATACGCCCTTTTTGGCCAATCAAGCAAGCCGGAAAGGCAAATCAGCACTACAAGGAAGTCTCGCTTGCCATCGGGCAAAAGGGCCATGCTGAAAACAGTGTAAAAACCAGAAATGCAGGACAGGCCATGGAGACATGGGAGCCTTGCTACGCTGATGGGCGGGATGTAAATTGCCAACAGCCACTCTGGAGAAGTGTACGGTGTGTCCTGAAACATGTAATAAACACAGCTTAGAGAGCATAGGGCACTTCCACTCATGGGCGTATACATTGGGAAAACTGAAAATCCACAAGACACAGGCACCCCAAAGTGTAGGGCTGCTCTGTTTACAAGAACCTCCACTTCGCTACACCTTAAATCGCCAAGGAAAGAGAAAAATGGATAAAGAAGTTGTGGTACTTATGCACAATGGCATATCACTCAGCCAAGAAATCAATGTCAAAAGGCTAGTAGCAGCATGATGAGTGGATTTAGGTACGATGACTCTAAGTGAAATAAGTCACACAGAAAAAGACACTTATCCTAAGATATCCCTTATAGAGGGAATGTCAAAATCGCTACCCTTGAAATGAATTACAAAACAGAACAGAGTCACACGTTTAGAAAACACACTATGGCTGCTTAACGGGAAAGGTCAGGTGGGGTGATGCATAAAACAAGGGTTTGAAATTAGCTCAGATACCGTTCCATAAGCCAAATATGCAATAGACAAGACTTACTCCCTGCTCAGTGAACTGGACTCAACACCCCCTATTCACCACACAAGAATATATCTGACTAGTAAGAATCTTAAAACCTATGTATTGATATCTCTCGGGAAGTGAATCAAGAGGGTGTAAAGCGGCATAAACACAGCAGTGAAAAGCAGCTAAACCCCAGTATAAAAATAAATTACTCAAAAAAACCCCCATAAAACAAAGACAGTGAAAGAGAGAGAAATTCTTACAAAATCCGTTCAGGGGCTCTGATGCCACCTGGATTGACCATATCTAGACACACAGCTGGATGAGACAGAAGGCTGGACACTCTTGGGGCTGAGAGGATTGGTGAGGTTGGGCGAGCAAACGCAGACCCTTTAAAGTAATACTGCGTGGTACCCATCCCATGGGTCCCAAATCTCCAGGTTCAAGGGCATCTTCCTACATCGAAAACATGCCTGGGAAACCCAGAAGATGGTACACCGTGTGATCGGGAAAGGTTTGTAAAAGGCACCTCATTTCTCCTCTCCTTGTGCTGGGGTTCGCCATTCCAACCGCTTTACCAACAATCTCCCTACTTGGAGAATCAGCACCGTTACCCTCCTGTTTCGTACAGGTTGCAATTTGTCCTGAGGATGAACGGGAAGAGGGGGAACCAATGAGAGACTAGCTCTAGGTGTTGGGACAGGCACAGGTCACTCTATTTTCCCATCAGGAAGAAGAATGAACCACAGGCTCAGCCTGCCCCCCCGGAACCAGAATAGGGCCTGAACCAATCCTGCGCTTTTGCGGCCAGCTCCCAAAAAAGCGACTTGACAAATGGAGCTCAGGGGCACTGCAATTCACAAACCTGCAGAGTTAGAAATGATAACTCTCGTCCACAAATATATTGAGGGAAGGCAACGAAGAGGATTGGAAAGCAAGGCAGAATTGCAGGAAACAGATTTCAGGAGGTAGATTCGACTCGCCTTTAAAGCACATGAAAAGCGGCAAAACGTCGACCATGATGCCATTGGCCAAAAAGGGCGTATGCGTTTTTTCCTGAATATATTCAGGAAAAAACGCATACGCCCTTTTTGGCCAACCAAGCAAGCCGGAAAGGCAAATCAGCACTACAAGGAAGTCTCGCTTGCCATCGGGCAAAAGGGCCATGCTGAAAACAGTGTAAAAACCAGAAATGCAGGACAGGCCATGGAGACATGGGAGCCTTGCTACGCTGATGGGCGGGATGTAAATTGCCAACAGCCACTCTGGAGAAGTGTACGGTGTGTCCTGAAACATGTAATAAACACAGCTTAGAGAGCATAGGGCACTTCCACTCATGGCCGTATACATTGGGAAATCTGAAAATCCACAAGACACAGGCACCCCAAAGTGTAGGGCTGCTCTGTTTACAAGAACCTCCACTTCGGTACACCTTAAATCGCCCAGGAAAGAGAAAAATGGATAAAGAAGTTGTGGTACTTATGTATAATGGAATATCACTCAGCCATGAAATCAATGTCATAAAGCTAGTAGCAGCATGATGAGTGGATTTAGGTACGATGATTCTAAGTGAAATAAGTCACACAGAAAAAGACACTTATCCTAAGACATCACTTATAGAGGGAATGTCAAAATCGCTACCCTTGAACTGAATTACAAAACAGAACAGAGTCACACGTTTAGAAAACACACTATGGCTGCTTAACGGGAAAGGTCAGGTGGGGTGATGCATAAAACAAGGTTTTGAAATTAGCTCAGATACCATTCCATAAGCCAAATATGTAATAGACAAGACCTACTCCCTGCTCAGTGAACTGGACTCAACACCCCCTATTCACCACACAATAATATATCTAACTAGTTAGAATCTTAAAACCTATGTATTGATATCTCTCGGGAAGTGAATCAAGAGGGTGTAAAGCGGCATAAACACAGCAGTGAAAAGCAGCTAAACCCCATTATAAAAATAAATACTCAAAAAAAAAACCCATAAAACAAAGACAGTGAAAGAGAGAGAAATTCTAACAAAATACGTTCAGGGGCTCTGATGCCACCTGGATTGACTATATCTAGACACACAGCTGGATGAGACAGAAGGCTGGACGCTCTTGGGGCTGAGAGGATTGGTGAGGTTGGGCGAGCAAACGCAGACCCTTTAAAGTAATACTGCGTGGTACCCATCCCATGGGTCCCAAATCTCCAGGTTCAAGGGCATCTTCCTACATCGAAAACATGCCTGGGAAACCCAGAAGATGGTACACCGTGTGATCGGGAAAGGTTTGTAAAACGCACCTCATTTCTCCTCTCCTTGTGCTCGGGTTCGCCATTCCAGCCGCTTTACCAACAATCTCCCTACTTGGAGAATCAGCACCGTTACCCTCCTGTTTCGTACAGGTTGCAATTTGTCCTGAGGATGAACGGGAAGAGGGGGAACCAATGAGAGACTAGCTCTAGGTGTTGGGACAGGCACAGGTCACTCTATTTTCCCATCAGGAAGAAGAATGAACCACAGGCTCAGCCTGCCCCCCCGGAACCAGAATAGGGCCTGAACCAATCCTGCGCTTTTGCGGCCAGCTCCCAAAAAAGCGAGTTGACAAATGGAGCTCAGGGGCACTGCAATTCACAAACCTGCAGAGTTAGAAATGATAACTCTCGTCCACAAATATATTGAGGAAAGGCAACGAAGAGGATTGGAAAGCAAGGTAGAATTGCAGGAAACAGATTTCAGGAGGTAGATTCGACTCGCCTTTAAAGCACATGAAAAGCGGCAAAACGTCGACCATGATGCCCTTGGCCAAAAAGGGCGTATGCGTTTTTTCCTGAATATATTCAGGAAAAAACGCATACGCCCTTTTTGGCCAATCAAGCAAGCCGGAAAGGCAAATCAGCACTACAAGGAAGTCTCGCTTGCCATCGGGCAAAAGGGCCATGCTGAAAACAGTGTAAAAACCAGAAATGCAGGACAGGCCATGGAGACATGGGAGCCTTGCTACGCTGATGGGCGGGATGTAAATTGCCAACAGCCACTCTGGAGAAGTGTACGGTGTGTCCTGAAACATGTAATAAACACAGCTTAGAGAGCATAGGGCACTTCCACTCATGGGCGTATACATTGGGAAAACTGAAAATCCACAAGACACAGGCACCCCAAAGTGTAGGGCTGCTCTGTTTACAAGAACCTCCACTTCGCTACACCTTAAATCGCCCAGGAAAGAGAAAAATGGATAAAGAAGTTGTGGTACTTATGCACAATGGCATATCACTCAGCCATGAAATCAATGTCAAAAGGCTAGTAGCAGCATGATGAGTGGATTTAGGTACGATGACTCTAAGTGAAATAAGTCACACAGAAAAAGACACTTATCCTAAGATATCCCTTATAGAGGGAATGTCAAAATCGCTACCCTTGAAATGAATTACAAAACAGAACAGAGTCACACGTTTAGAAAACACACTATGGCTGCTTAACGGGAAAGGTCAGGTGGGGTGATGCATAAAACAAGGGTTTGAAATTAGCTCAGATACCGTTCCATAAGCCAAATATGCAATAGACAAGACTTACTCCCTGCTCAGTGAACTGGACTCAACACCCCCTATTCACCACACAAGAATATATCTGACTAGTAAGAATCTTAAAACCTATGTATTGATATCTCTCGGGAAGTGAATCAAGAGGGTGTAAAGCGGCATAAACACAGCAGTGAAAAGCAGCTAAACCCCATTATAAAAATAAATTACTCAAAAAAAAAAACCCCATAAAACAAAGACAGTGAAAGAGAGAGAAATTCTTACAAAATCCGTTCAGGGGCTCTGATGCCACCTGGATTGACCATATCTAGACACACAGCTGGATGAGACAGAAGGCTGGACACTCTTGGGGCTGAGAGGATTGGTGAGGTTGGGCGAGCAAACGCAGACCCTTTAAAGTAATACTGCGTGGTACCCATCCCATGGGTCCCAAATCTCCAGGTTCAAGGGCATCTTCCTACATCGAAAACATGCCTGGGAAACCCAGAAGATGGTACACCGTGTGATCGGGAAAGGTTTGTAAAACGCACCTCATTTCTCCTCTCCTTGTGCTCGGGTTCGCCATTCCAGCCGCTTTACCAACAATCCCCCTACTTGGAGAATCAGCACCGTTACCCTCCTGTTTCGTACAGGTTGCAATTTGTCCTGAGGATGAACGGGAAGAGGGGGAACCAATGAGAGACTAGCTCTAGGTGTTGGGACAGGCACAGGTCACTCTAGTTTCCCATCAGGAAGAAGAATGAACCACAGGCTCAGCCTGCCCCCCCGGAACCAGAATAGGGCCTGAAGCAATCCTGCGCTTTTGCGGCCAGCTCCCAAAAAAGCGAGTTGACAAATGGAGCTCAGAGGCACTGCAATTCACAAACCTGCAGAGTTATAAATGAAAACTCTTGTCCACAAATATATTGAGGGATCGCAACGAAGAGGATTGGAAAGCAAGGCAGAATTGCAGGAAACAGATTTCAGGAGGTAGATTCGACTCGCCTTTAAAGCACATGATAAGCGGCAAAACGTCGAAAATGATGCCCTTGGCCAAAAAGGGCGTATGCGTTTTTTCCTGAATATATTCAGGAAAAAACGCATACGCCCTTTTTGGCCAACCAAGCAAGCTGGAAAGGCAAATCAGCACTACAAGGAAGTCTCGCTTGCCATCGGTGAAAAGGGCCATGCTGAAAAAAGTGTAAAAACCAGAAATGCAGGGCAGGCCATGGAGACATGGGAGCCTTGCTACGCTGATGGGCGGGATGTAAATTGCCAACAGCCACTCTGGAGAAGTGTACGGTGTGTCCTGAAACATGTAATAAACACAGCTTAGAGACCATAGGGCACTTCCACTCATGGGCGTATACATTGGGAAAACTGAAAATCCACAAGACACAGGCACCCCAAAGAGTAGGGCTGCTCTGTTTACAAGAACCTCCACTTCGGTACACCTTAAATAGCCCAGGAAAGAGAAAAATGGATAAAGAAGTTGTGGTACTTATGCACAATGGAATATCACTCAGCCATGAAATCAATGTCATAAGGCTAGTAGCAGCATGATGAGTGGATTTAGGTACGATGACTCTAAGTGAAATAAGTCACACAGAAAAAGACACTTATCCTAAGATATCCCTTATAGAGGGAATGTCAAAATCGCTACACTTGAACTGAATCACAAAACAGAACAGAGTCACACGTGTAGAAAACACACTATGGCTGCTTAACGGGAAACGTGATGTGGAGTGATGCATAAAACAAGGGTTTGAAATTAGCTCAGATACCGTTCCATAAGCCAAATATGTAATAGACAAGACCTACTCCCTGCTCAGTGAAATGGACTCAACACCCCCTATTCCCCGCACAAGAATATATCTGACTAGTAAGAATCTTAAAACCTATGTATTGATATCTCTCTGGAAGTGAATCAAGAGGGTGTAAAGTGGCATAAACACAGCAGTGAAAAGCAGCTAAACCCCACTATAAAAATAAATTACTCAAAATAAACCCCATAAAACAAAGAGAGTGAAAGAGAGAGAAATTCTTACAAAATCCGTTCAGGGGCTCTGATGCCACCTGGATTGACCATATCTAGACACACAGCTGGATGAGACAGAAGGCTGGACACTCTTGGGGCTGAGAGGATTGGTGAGGTTGGGCGAGCAAACTCAGACCCTTTAAAGTAATACTGCGTGGTACCCATCCCATGGGTCCCAAATCTCCAGGTTCAAGGGCATTTTCCTACATCTAAAACATACCTGGGAAACCCAGAAGATGGTACACCGTGTGATCGGGAAAGGTTTCTAAAACACACCTCATTTCTCCTCTCCTTGTGCTCGGGTTCGCCATTCCAGCCGCTTTACTAACAATCTCCTTACTTGGAGAATCAGCACCGTTAACCTCCTGTTTCGTACAGGTTGCAATTTGTCCTGAGGATGAACAGGAAGAGGGGGAACCAATGAGAGACTAGCTCTAGGTGTTGGGACAGGCACAGGTCACTCTAGTTTCCCATCAGGAAGAAGAATGAACCACATGCTCAGCCTGCCCCCCCGGAACCAGAATAGGGCCTGAAGCAATCCTGCACTTTTGCGGCCAGCTCCCAAAAAAGCGAGTTGACAAATGGAGCTCAGGGGCACTGCAATTCACAAACCTGCAGAGTTAGAAATGATAACTCTCGTCCACAAATATATTGAGGGAAGGCAACGAAGAGGATTGGAAAGCAAGGCAGAATTGCAGGAAACAGATTTCAGGAGGTAGATTCGACTCGCCTTTAGAGCACATGAAAAGCGGCAAAACGCCGACAATGATGCCCTTGGCCAAAAAGGGCGTATGCGTTTTTTCCTGAATATATTCAGGAAAAAACGCATACGCCCTTTTTGGCCAACCAAGCAAGCCGGAAAGGCAAATTAGCACTACAAAGAAGTCTCGCTTGCCATCAGTCAAAAGGGCCATGCTGAAAAAAGTGTAAAAACCAGAAATGCAGGACAGGCCATGGAGACATGGGAGCCTTGCTACGCTGATGGGCGGGATGTAACTTGCCAACAGCCACCCTGAAGAAGTGTACGGTGTGTCCTGAAACATGTAATAAACACAGCTTAGAGAGCATAGGGCACTTCCACTCATGGGCGTATACATTGGGAAAACTGAAAATCCACAAGACACCGGCACCCCAAAGTGTAGGGCTGCTCTGTTCACGAGAACCTCCACTTCGGTACACCTTAAATAGCCCAGGAAAGAGAAAAATGGATAAAGAAGTTGTGGTACTTATGCACAATGGAATATCACTCAGCCATGACATCAATGTCATAAGGCTAGTAGCAGCATGATGAGTGGATTTAGGTACGGTGACTCTAAGTGAAATAAGTCACACAGAAAAAGACACTTATCCTAAGATATCACTTATAGAGGGAATGTCAAAATCGCTACCTTTGAACTGAATTACAAAACTGAACAGATTCACACGTTTAGAAAACACACTATGGCTGCATAACGGGAAAGGTCAGGTGAGGTGATGCATAAAACAAGGGTTTGAAATTAGCTCAGATACCGTTCCATAAGCCAAATATGTAATAGACTAGACCTACTCCCTGCTCAGTGAACTGGACTCAACACCCCCTAATCAGCACACTAGAATATATCTGACTAGTAAGAATCTTAAAACCTATGTATTGCTATCTCTTGGGAAATGAATCAAGAGGGTGTAAAGCGGCATAAACACAGCAGTGAAAAGCAGCTAAACCCCATTATAAAAATAAATTACTCAAAAAAACCCCCATAAAACAAAGACAGTGAAAGAGAGAGAAATTCTTACAAAATCCGTTCAGGGGCTCTGATGCCACCTGGATTGACCATATCTAGACACACAGCTGGATGAGACAGAAGGCTGGACACTCTTGTGGCTGAGAGGATTGGTGAGGTTGGGCGAGCAAACGCAGACCCTTTAAAGTAATACTGCATGGTACCCATCCCATGGGTCCCAAATCTCCAGGTTCAAGGGCATCTTCCTACATCGAAAACATGCCTGGGAAACTCAGAAGATGATACACCGTGTGATCGGGAAAGGTGTGTAAAACACACCTCATTTCTCCTCTCCTTGTACTCGGGTTCGCTATTCCAGCCGCTTTACTAACAATCTCCCTACTTGGAGAATCAGCACCGTTACCCTCCTGTTTCGTACAGGTTGCAATTTGTCCTAGGATGAACGGGAAGAGGGGGAACCAATGAGAGACTAGCTCTAGGTGTTGGGACAGGCACAGGTCACTCTAGTTTCCCATCAGGAAGAAGAATGAACCACAGGCTCAGCCTGCCCCCCCGGAACCAGAATAGGGCCTGAAGCAATCCTGCGCTTTTGCGGCCAGCTCCCAAAAAAGCGAGTTGACAAATGGAGCTCAGGGGCACTGCAATTCACAAACCTGCAGAGTTAGAAATGATAACTCTCGTCCACAAATATATTGAGGAAAGGCAACGAAGAGGATTGGAAAGCAAGGTAGAATTGCAGGAAACAGATTTCAGGAGGTAGATTCGACTCGCCTTTAAAGCACATGATAAGCGGCAAAACGTCGACAATGATGCCTATGGCCAAAAAGGGCGTATGCGTTTTTTCCTGAATATATTCAGGAAAAAACGCATACGCCCTTTTTGGCCAATCAAGCAAGCCGGAAAGGCAAATCAGCACTACAAGGAAGTCTCGCTTGCCATCGGGCAAAAGGGCCATGCTGAAAACAGTGTAAAAACCAGAAATGCAGGACAGGCCATGGAGACATGGGAGCCTTGCTACGCTGATGGGCGGGATGTAAATTGCCAACAGCCACTCTGGAGAAGTGTACGGTGTGTCCTGAAACATGTAATAAACACAGCTTAGAGAGCATAGGGCACTTCCACTCATGGGCGTATACATTGGGAAAACTGAAAATCCACAAGACACAGGCACCCCAAAGTGTAGGGCTGCTTTGTTTACAAGAACCTCCACTTCGCTACACCTTAAATCGCCAAGGAAAGAGAAAAATGGATAAAGAAGTTGTGGTACTTATGCACAATGGCATATCACTCAGCCATGAAATCAATGTCAAAAGGCTAGTAGCAGCATGATGAGTGGATTTAGGTACGATGACTCTAAGTGAAATAAGTCACACAGAAAAAGACACTTATCCTAAGATATCCCTTATAGAGGGAATGTCAAAATCGCTACCCTTGAAATGAATTACAAAACAGAACAGAGTCACACGTTTAGAAAACACACTATGGCTGCTTAACGGGAAAGGTCAGGTGGGGTGATGCATAAAACAAGGGTTTCAAATTAGCTCAGATACCGTTCCATAAGCCAAATATGTAATAGACAAGACCTACTCCCTGCTCAGTGAACTGGACTCAACACCCTCTATTCACCACACAAGAATATATCTGACTAGTAAGAATCTTAAAACCTATGTATTGATATCTCTCTGGAAGTGAATCAAGAGGGTGTAAAGTGGCATAAACACAGCAGTGAAAAGCAGCTAAACCCCACTATAAAAATAAATTACTCAAAATAAACCCCATAAAACAAAGAGAGTGAAAGAGAGAGAAATTCTTACAAAATCCGTTCAGGGGCTCTGATGCCACCTGGATTGACCATATCTAGACCCACAGCTGGATGAGACATAAGGCTGGACACTCTTGGGGCTGAGAGGATTGGTGAGGTTGGGTGAGCAAACTCAGACCCTTTAAAGTAATACTGCGTGGTACCCATCCCATGGGTCCCAAATCTCCAGGTTCAAGGGCATCTTCCTGCATCTAAAACATACCTGGGAAACCCAGAAGATGGTACACCGTGTGATCGGGAAAGGTTTCTAAAACGCACCTCATTTCTCCTCTCCTTGTGCTCGGGTTCGCCATTCCAGCCGCTTTACTAACAATCTCCTTACTTGGAGAATCAGCACCGTTAACCTCCTGTTTCGTACAGGTTGCAATTTGTCCTGAGGATGAACAGGAAGAGGGGGAACCAATGAGAGACTAGCTCTAGGTGTTGGGACAGGCACAGGTCACTCTAGTTTCCCATCAGGAAGAAGAATGAACCACATGCTCAGCCTGCCCCCCCGGAACCAGAATAGGGCCTGAAGCAATCCTGCACTTTTGCGGCCAGCTCCCAAAAAAGCGAGTTGACAAATGGAGCTCAGGGGCACTGCAATTCACAAACCTGCAGAGTTAGAAATGATAACTCTCGTCCACAAATATATTGAGGGAAGGCAACGAAGAGGATTGGAAAGCAAGGCAGAATTGCAGGAAACAGATTTCAGGAGGTAGATTCGACTCGCCTTTAAAGCACATGAAAAGCGGCAAAACGCCGACAATGATGCCCTTGGCCAAAAAGGGCGTATGCGTTTTTTCCTGAATATATTCAGGAAAAAACGCATACGCCCTTTTTGGCCAACCAAGCAAGCCAGAAAGGCAAATTAGCACTACAAAGAAGTCTCGCTTGCCATCAGTCAAAAGGGCCATGCTGAAAAAAGTGTAAAAACCAGAAATGCAGGACAGGCCATGGAGACATGGGAGCCTTGCTACGCTGATGGGCGGGATGTAACTTGCCAACAGCCACCCTGAAGAAGTGTACGGTGTGTCCTGAAACATGTAATAAACACAGCTTAGAGAGCATAGGGCACTTCCACTCATGGGCGTATACATTGGGAAAACTGAAAATCCACAAGACACAGGCACCCCAAAGTGTAGGGCTGCTCTGTTCACGAGAACCTCCACTTCGGTACACCTTAAATAGCCCAGGAAAGAGAAAAATGGATAAAGAAGTTGTGGTACTTATGCACAATGGAATATCACTCAGCCATGACATCAATGTCATAAGGCTAGTAGCAGCATGATGAGTGGATTTAGGTACGGTGACTCTAAGTGAAATAAGTCACACAGAAAAAGACACTTATCCTAAGATATCACTTATAGAGGGAATGTCAAAATCGCTACTTTTGAACTGAATTACAAAACTGAACAGATTCACACGTTTAGAAAACACACTATGGCTGCATAACGGGAAGGTCAGGTGAGGTGATGCATAAAACAAGGGTTTGAAATTAGCTCAGATACCGTTCCATAAGCCAAATATGTAATAGACTAGACCTACTCCCTGCTCAGTGAACTGGACTCAACACCCCCTAATCAGCACACAAGAATATATCTGACTAGTAAGAATCTTAAAACCTATGTATTGCTATCTCTTGGGAAGTGAATCAAGAGGGTGTAAAGCGGCATAAACACAGCAGTGAAAAGCAGCTAAACCCCATTATAAAAATAAATTACTCAAAAAAAACCCCATAAAACAAAGACAGTGAAAGAGAGAGAAATTCTTACAAAATCCGTTCAGGGGCTCTGATGTCACCTGGATTGACCATATCTAGACACACAGCTGGATGAGACAGAAGGCTTGACACTCTTGGGGCTGAGAGGATTGGTGAGGTTGGGCGAGCAAACGCAGACCCTTTAAAGTAATACTGCATGGTACCCATCCCATGGGTCCCAAATCTCCAGGTTCAAGGGCATCTCCCTACATCGAAAACATGCCTGGGAAACCCAGAAGATGATACACCGTGTGATCGGGAAAGGTGTGTAAAACACACCTCATTTCTCCTCTCCTTGTACTCGGGTTCGCCATTCCAGCCGCTTTACTAACAATCTCCCTACTTGGAGAATCAGCACCGTTACCCTCCTGTTTCGTACAGGTTGCAATTTGTCCTAGGACGAACGGGAAGAGGGGGAACCAATGAGAGACTAGCTCTAGGTGTTGGGACAGGCACAGGTCACTCTAGTTTCCCATCAGGAAGAAGAATGAACCACAGGCTCAGGCTGCCCCCCCGGAACCAGAATAGGGCCTGAAGCAATCCTGCGCTTTTGCGGCCAGCTCCCAAAAAAGGGAGTTGACAAATGGAGCTCAGGGGCACTGCAATTCACAAACCTGCAGAGTTAGAAATGATAACTCTCGTCCACAAATATATTGAGGAAAGGCAACGAAGAGGATTGGAAAGCAAGGTAGAATTGCAGGAAACAGATTTCAGGAGGTAGATTCGACTCGCCTTTAAAGCACATGAAAAGCGGCAAAACGTCCACAATGATGCCCTTGGCCAAAAAGGGCGTATGCGTTTTTTCCTGAATATATTCAGGAAAAAACGCATACGCCCTTTTTTGCCAACCAAGAAAGCCGGAAGAGCAAATCAGCACTACAAAGAAGTCTCGCTTGCCATCGGTCAAAAGGGCCATGCTGAAAAAAGTGTAAAAACCAGAAATGCAGGGCAGGCCATGGAGACATGGGAGCCTTGCGACGCTGATGGGCGGGATGTAAATTGCCAACAGCCACTCTGGAGAAGTGTACGCTGTGTCCTGAAACATGTAATAAACACAGCTTAGAGAGCATAGGGCACTTCCACTCATGGGCGTATACATTGGGAAAACTGAAAATCCACAAGACACAGGCACCCCAAAGTGTAGGGCTGCTCTGTTTACAAGAACCTCCACTTCGCTACACCTTAAATCGCCCAGGAAAGAGAAAAATGGATAAAGAAGTTGTGGTACTTATGCACAATGGCATATCACTCAGCCATGAAATCAATGTCAAAAGGCTAGTAGCAGCATGATGAGTGGATTTAGGTACGATGACTCTAAGTGAAATAAGTCACACAGAAAAAGACACTTATCCTAAGATATCCCTTATAGAGGGAATGTCAAAATCGCTACCCTTGAACTGAATTACAAAACAGAACAGAGTCACACGTTTAGAAAACACATTATGGCTACTTAACGGGAAAGGTCAGGTGGGGTGATGCATAAAACAAGGGTTTCAAATTAGCTCAGATACCGTTCCATAAGCAAAATATGCAATAGACAAGACTTACTCCCTGCTCAGTGAACTGGACTCAACACCCTCTATTCACCACACAAGAATATATCTGACTAGTAAGAATCTTAAAACCTATGTATTGATATCTCTCGGGAAGTGAATCAAGAGGGTGTAAAGCGGCATAAACACAGCAGTGAAAAGCAGCTAAACCCCATTATAAAAATAAATACTCAAAAAAAAACCCATAAAACAAAGACAGTGAAAGAGAGAGAAATTCTTACAAAATACGTTCAGGGGCTCTGATGCCACCTGGATTGACTATATCTAGACACACAGCTGGATGAGACAGAAGGCTGGACACTCTTGGGGCTGAGAGGATTGGTGAGGTTGGGCGAGCAAACGCAGACCCTTTAAAGTAATACTGCGTGGTACCCATCCCATGGGTCCCAAATCTCCAGGTTCAAGGGCATCTTCCTACATCGAAAACATGCCTGGGAAACCCAGAAGATGGTACACCGTGTGATCGGGAAAGGTTTGTAAAACGCACCTCATTTCTCCTCTCCTTGTGCTCGGGTTCGCCATTCCAGCCGCTTTACCAACAATCTCCCTACTTGGAGAATCAGCACCGTTAACCTCCTGTTTCGTACAGGTTGCAATTTGTCCTGAGGATGAACGGGAAGAGGGGGAACCAATGAGAGACTAGCTCTAGGTGTTGGGACAGGCACAGGTCACTCTATTTTCCCATCAGGAAGAAGAATGAACCACAGGCTCAGCCTGCCCCCCCGGAACCAGAATAGGGCCTGAACCAATCCTGCGCTTTTGCGGCCAGCTCCCAAAAAAGCGACTTGACAAATGGAGCTCAGGGGCACTGCAATTCACAAACCTGCAGAGTTAGAAATGATAACTCTCGTCCACAAATATATTGAGGGAAGGCAACGAAGAGGATTGGAAAGCAAGGCAGAATTGCAGGAAACAGATTTCAGGAGGTAGATTCGACTCGCCTTTAAAGCACATGAAAAGCGGCAAAACGTCGACCATGATGCCCTTGGCCAAAAAGGGCGTATGCGTTTTTTCCTGAATATATTCAGGAAAAAACGCATACGCCCTTTTTGGCCAACCAAGAAAGCCGGAAAGGCAAATCAGCACTACAAGGAAGTCTCGCTTGCCATCGGGCAAAAGGGCCATGCTGAAAACAGTGTAAAAACCAGAAATGCAGGACAGGCCATGGAGACATGGGAGCCTTGCTACGCTGATGGGCGGGATGTAAATTGCCAACAGCCACTCTGGAGAAGTGTACGGTGTGTCCTGAAACATGTAATAAACACAGCTTAGAGAGCATAGGGCACTTCCACTCATGGCCGTATACATTGGGAAATCTGAAAATCCACAAGACACAGGCACCCCAAAGTGTAGGGCTGCTCTGTTTACAAGAACCTCCACTTCGGTACACCTTAAATCGCCCAGGAAAGAGAAAAATGGATAAAGAAGTTGTGGTACTTATGTATAATGGAATATCACTCAGCCATGAAATCAATGTCATAAAGCTAGTAGCAGCATGATGAGTGGATTTAGGTACGATGATTCTAAGTGAAATAAGTCACACAGAAAAAGACACTTATCCTAAGACATCACTTATAGAGGGAATGTCAAAATCGCTACCCTTGAACTGAATTACAAAACAGAACAGAGTCACACGTTTAGAAAACACACTATGGCTGCTTAACGGGAAAGGTCAGGTGGGGTGATGCATAAAACAAGGTTTTGAAATTAGCTCAGATACCATTCCATAAGCCAAATATGTAATAGACAAGACCTACTCCCTGCTCAGTGAACTGGACTCAACACCCCCTATTCACCACACAATAATATATCTAACTAGTTAGAATCTTAAAACCTATGTATTGATATCTCTCGGGAAGTGAATCAGGAGGGTGTAAAGCGGCATAAACACAGCAGTGAAAAGCAGCTAAACCCCATTATAAAAATAAATACTCAAAAAAAAAACCCATAAAAGAAAGACAGTGAAAGAGAGAGAAATTCTTACAAAATACGTTCAGGGGCTCTGATGCCACCTGGATTGACTATATCTAGACACACAGCTGGATGAGACAGAAGGCTGGACGCTCTTGGGGCTGAGAGGATTGGTGAGGTTGGGCGAGCAAACGCAGACCCTTTAAAGTAATACTGCGTGGTACCCATCCCATGGGTCCCAAATCTCCAGGTTCAAGGGCATCTTCCTACATCGAAAACATGCCTGGGAAACCCAGAAGATGGTACACCGTGTGATTGGGAAAGGTTTGTAAAACGCACCTCATTTCTCCTCTCCTTGTGCTCGGGTTCGCCATTCCAGCCGCTTTACCAACAATCTCCCTACTTGGAGAATCAGCACCGTTACCCTCCTGTTTCGTACAGGTTGCAATTTGTCCTGAGGATGAACGGGAAGAGGGGGAACCAATGAGAGACTAGCTCTAGGTGTTGGGACAGGCACAGGTCACTCTATTTTCCCATCAGGAAGAAGAATGAACCACAGGCTCAGCCTGCCCCCCCGGAACCAGAATAGGGCCTGAACCAATCCTGCGCTTTTGCGGCCAGCTCCCAAAAAAGCGAGTTGACAAATGGAGCTCAGGGGCACTGCAATTCACAAACCTGCAGAGTTAGAAATGATAACTCTCGTCCACAAATATATTGAGGAAAGGCAACGAAGAGGATTGGAAAGCAAGGTAGAATTGCAGGAAACAGATTTCAGGAGGTAGATTCGACTCGCCTTTAAAGCACATGAAAAGCGGCAAAACGTCGACCATGATGCCCTTGGCCAAAAAGGGCGTATGCGTTTTTTCCTGAATATATTCAGGAAAAAACGCATACGCCCTTTTTGGCCAATCAAGCAAGCCGGAAAGGCAAATCAGCACTACAAGGAAGTCTCGCTTGCCATCGGGCAAAAGGGCCATGCTGAAAACAGTGTAAAAACCAGAAATGCAGGACAGGCCATGGAGACATGGGAGCCTTGCTACGCTGATGGGCGGGATGTAAATTGCCAACAGCCACTCTGGAGAAGTGTACGGTGTGTCCTGAAACATGTAATAAACACAGCTTAGAGAGCATAGGGCACTTCCACTCATGGGCGTATACATTGGGAAAACTGAAAATCCACAAGACACAGGCACCCCAAAGTGTAGGGCTGCTCTGTTTACAAGAACCTCCACTTCGCTACACCTTAAATCGCCCAGGAAAGAGAAAAATGGATAAAGAAGTTGTGGTACTTATGCACAATGGCATATCACTCAGCCATGAAATCAATGTCAAAAGGCTAGTAGCAGCATGATGAGTGCATTTAGGTACGATGACTCTAAGTGAAATAAGTCACACAGAAAAAGACACTTATCCTAAGATATCCCTTATAGAGGGAATGTCAAAATCGCTACCCTTGAAATGAATTACAAAACAGAAGAGAGTCACACGTTTAGAAAACACACTATGGCTGCTTAACGGGAAAGGTCAGGTGGGGTGATGCATAAAACAAGGGTTTGAAATTAGCTCAGATACCGTTCCATAAGCCAAATATGCAATAGACAAGACTTACTCCCTGCTCAGTGAACTGGAATCAACACCCCCTATTCACCACACAAGAATATATCTGACTAGTAAGAATCTTAAAACCTATGTATTGATATCTCTCGGGAAGTGAATCAAGAGGGTGTAAAGCGGCATAAACACAGCAGTGAAAAGCAGCTAAACCCCATTATAAAAATAAATTACTCAAAAAAAAAAACCCCCATAAAACAAAGACAGTGAAAGAGAGAGAAATTCTTACAAAATCCGTTCAGGGGCTCTGATGCCACCTGGATTGACCATATCTAGACACACAGCTGGATGAGACAGAAGGCTGGACACTCTTGGGGCTGAGAGGATTGGTGAGGTTGGGCGAGCAAACGCAGACCCTTTAAAGTAATACTGCGTGGTACCCATCCCATGGGTCCCAAATCTCCAGGTTCAAGGGCATCTTCCTACATCGAAAACATGCCTGGGAAACCCAGAAGATGGTACACCGTGTGATCGGGAAAGGTTTGTAAAACGCACCTCATTTCTCCTCTCCTTGTGCTCGGGTTCGCCATTCCAGCCGCTTTACCAACAATCTCCCTACTTGGAGAATCAGCACCGTTAACCTCCTGTTTCGTACAGGTTGCAATTTGTCCTGAGGATGAACGGGAAGAGGGGGAACCAATGAGAGACTAGCTCTAGGTGTTGGGACAGGCACAGGTCACTCTATTTTCCCATCAGGAAGAAGAATGAACCACAGGCTCAGCCTGCCCCCCCGGAACCAGAATAGGGCCTGAACCAATCCTGCGCTTTTGCGGCCAGCTCCCAAAAAAGCGACTTGACAAATGGAGCTCAGGGGCACTGCAATTCACAAACCTGCAGAGTTAGAAATGATAACTCTCGTCCACAAATATATTGAGGGAAGGCAACGAAGAGGATTGGAAAGCAAGGCAGAATTGCAGGAAACAGATTTCAGGAGGTAGATTCGACTCGCCTTTAAAGCACATGAAAAGCGGCAAAACGTCGACCATGATGCCATTGGCCAAAAAGGGCGTATGCGTTTTTTCCTGAATATATTCAGGAAAAAACGCATACGCCCTTTTTGGCCAACCAAGAAAGCCGGAAAGGCAAATCAGCACTACAAGGAAGTCTCGCTTGCCATCGGGCAAAAGGGCCATGCTGAAAACAGTGTAAAAACCAGAAATGCAGGACAGGCCATGGAGACATGGGAGCCTTGCTACGCTGATGGGCGGGATGTAAACTGCCAACAGCCACTCTGGAGAAGTGTACGGTGTGTCCTGAAACATGTAATAAACACAGCTTAGAGAGCATAGGGCACTTCCACTCATGGCCGTATACATTGGGAAATCTGAAAATCCACAAGACACAGGCACCCCAAAGTGTAGGGCTGCTCTGTTTACAAGAACCTCCACTTCGGTACACCTTAAATCGCCCAGGAAAGAGAAAAATGGATAAAGAAGTTGTGGTACTTATGTATAATGGAATATCACTCAGCCATGAAATCAATGTCATAAAGATAGTAGCAGCATGATGAGTGGATTTAGGTACGATGATTCTAAGTGAAATAAGTCACACAGAAAAAGACACTTATCCTAAGACATCACTTATAGAGGGAATGTCAAAATCGCTACCCTTGAACTGAATTACAAAACAGAACAGAGTCACACGTTTAGAAAACACACTATGGCTGCTTAACGGGAAAGGTCAGGTGGGGTGATGCATAAAACAAGGTTTTGAAATTAGCTCAGATACCATTCCATAAGCCAAATATGTAATAGACAAGACCTACTCCCTGCTCAGTGAACTGGACTCAACACCCCCTATTCACCACACAATAATATATCTAACTAGTTAGAATCTTAAAACCTATGTATTGATATCTCTCGGGAAGTGAATCAAGAGGGTGTAAAGCGGCATAAACACAGCAGTGAAAAGCAGCTAAACCCCATTATAAAAATAAATACTCAAAAAAAAAACCCATAAAACAAAGACAGTGAAAGAGAGAGAAATTCTTACAAAATACGTTCAGGGGCTCTGATGCCACCTGGATTGACTATATCTAGACACACAGCTGGATGAGACAGAAGGCTGGACGCTCTTGGGGCTGAGAGGATTGGTGAGGTTGGGCGAGCAAACGCAGACCCTTTAAAGTAATACTGCGTGGTACCCATCCCATGGGTCCCAAATCTCCAGGTTCAAGGGCATCTTCCTACATCGAAAACATGCCTGGGAAACCCAGAAGATGGTACACCGTGTGATCGGGAAAGGTTTGTAAAACGCACCTCATTTCTCCTCTCCTTGTGCTCGGGTTCGCCATTCCAGCCGCTTTACCAACAATCTCCCTACTTGGAGAATCAGCACCGTTACCCTCCTGTTTCGTACAGGTTGCAATTTGTCCTGAGGATGAACGGGAAGAGGGGGAACCAATGAGAGACTAGCTCTAGGTGTTGGGACAGGCACAGGTCACTCTATTTTCCCATCAGGAAGAAGAATGAACCACAGGCTCAGCCTGCCCCCCCGGAACCAGAATAGGGCCTGAACCAATCCTGCGCTTTTGCGGCCAGCTCCCAAAAAAGCGAGTTGACAAATGGAGCTCAGGGGCACTGCAATTCACAAACCTGCAGAGTTAGAAATGATAACTCTCGTCCACAAATATATTGAGGAAAGGCAACGAAGAGGATTGGAAAGCAAGGTAGAATTGCAGGAAACAGATTTCAGGAGGTAGATTCGACTCGCCTTTAAAGCACATGAAAAGCGGCAAAACGTCGACCATGATGCCCTTGGCCAAAAAGGGCGTATGCGTTTTTTCCTGAATATATTCAGGAAAAAACGCATACGCCCTTTTTGGCCAATCAAGCAAGCCGGAAAGGCAAATCAGCACTACAAGGAAGTCTCGCTTGCCATCGGGCAAAAGGGCCATGCTGAAAACAGTGTAAAAACCAGAAATGCAGGACAGGCCATGGAGACATGGGAGCCTTGCTACGCTGATGGGCGGGATGTAAATTGCCAACAGCCACTCTGGAGAAGTGTACGGTGTGTCCTGAAACATGTAATAAACACAGCTTAGAGAGCATAGGGCACTTCCACTCATGGGCGTATACATTGGGAAAACTGAAAATCCACAAGACACAGGCACCCCAAAGTGTAGGGCTGCTCTGTTTACAAGAACCTCCACTTCGCTACACCTTAAATCGCCCAGGAAAGAGAAAAATGGATAAAGAAGTTGTGGTACTTATGCACAATGGCATATCACTCAGCCATGAAATCAATGTCAAAAGGCTAGTAGCACCATGATGAGTGGATTTAGGTACGATGACTCTAAGTGAAATAAGTCACACAGAAAAAGACACTTATCCTAAGATATCCCTTATAGAGGGAATGTCAAAATCGCTACCCTTGAAATGAATTACAAAACAGAACAGAGTCACACGTTTAGAAAACACACTATGGCTGCTTAACGGGAAAGGTCAGGTGGGGTGATGCATAAAACAAGGGTTTGAAATTAGCTCAGATACCGTTCCATAAGCCAAATATGCAATAGACAAGACTTACTCCCTGCTCAGTGAACTGGACTCAACACCCCCTATTCACCACACAAGAATATATCTGACTAGTAAGAATCTTAAAACCTATGTATTGATATCTCTCGGGAAGTGAATCAAGAGGGTGTAAAGCGGCATAAACACAGCAGTGAAAAGCAGCTAAACCCCATTATAAAAATAAATTACTCAAAAAAAAAAACCCCATAAAACAAAGACAGTGAAAGAGAGAGAAATTCTTACAAAATCCGTTCAGGGGCTCTGATGCCACCTGGATTGACCATATCTAGACACACAGCTGGATGAGACAGAAGGCTGGACACTCTTGGGGCTGAGAGGATTGGTGAGGTTGGGCGAGCAAACGCAGACCCTTTAAAGTAATACTGCGTGGTACCCATCCCATGGGTCCCAAATCTCCAGGTTCAAGGGCATCTTCCTACATCGAAAACATGCCTGGGAAACCCAGAAGATGGTACACCGTGTGATCGGGAAAGGTTTGTAAAACGCACCTCATTTCTCCTCTCCTTGTGCTCGGGTTCGCCATTCCAGCCGCTTTACCAACAATCCCCCTACTTGGAGAATCAGCACCGTTACCCTCCTGTTTCGTACAGGTTGCAATTTGTCCTGAGGATGAACGGGAAGAGGGGGAACCAATGAGAGACTAGCTCTAGGTGTTGGGACAGGCACAGGTCACTCTAGTTTCCCATCAGGAAGAAGAATGAACCACAGGCTCAGCCTGCCCCCCCGGAACCAGAATAGGGCCTGAAGCAATCCTGCGCTTTTGCGGCCAGCTCCCAAAAAAGCGAGTTGACAAATGGAGCTCAGAGGCACTGCAATTCACAAACCTGCAGAGTTATAAATGAAAACTCTTGTCCACAAATATATTGAGGGATCGCAACGAAGAGGATTGGAAAGCAAGGCAGAATTGCAGGAAACAGATTTCAGGAGGTAGATTCGACTCGCCTTTAAAGCACATGATAAGCGGCAAAACGTCGAAAATGATGCCCTTGGCCAAAAAGGGCGTATGCGTTTTTTCCTGAATATATTCAGGAAAAAACGCATACGCCCTTTTTGGCCAACCAAGCAAGCTGGAAAGGCAAATCAGCACTACAAGGAAGTCTCGCTTGCCATCGGTGAAAAGGGCCATGCTGAAAAAAGTGTAAAAACCAGAAATGCAGGGCAGGCCATGGAGACATGGGAGCCTTGCTACGCTGATGGGCGGGATGTAAATTGCCAACAGCCACTCTGGAGAAGTGTACGGTGTGTCCTGAAACATGTAATAAACACAGCTTAGAGAGCATAGGGCACTTCCACTCATGGGCGTATACATTGGGAAAACTGAAAATCCACAAGACACAGGCACCCCAAAGAGTAGGGCTGCTCTGTTTACAAGAACCTCCACTTCGGTACACCTTAAATAGCCCAGGAAAGAGAAAAATGGATAAAGAAGTTGTGGTACTTATGCACAATGGAATATCACTCAGCCATGAAATCAATGTCATAAGGCTAGTAGCAGCATGATGAGTGGATTTAGGTACGATGACTCTAAGTGAAATAAGTCACACAGAAAAAGACACTTATCCTAAGATATCCCTTATAGAGGGAATGTCAAAATCGCTACACTTGAACTGAATCACAAAACAGAACAGAGTCACACGTTTAGAAAACACACTATGTCTGCTTAACGGGAAACGTGATGTGGAGTGATGCATAAAACAAGGGTTTGAAATTAGCTCAGATACCGTTCCATAAGCCAAATATGTAATAGACAAGACCTACTCCCTGCTCAGTGAAATGGACTCAACACCCCCTATTCCCCGCACAAGAATATATCTGACTAGTAAGAATCTTAAAACCTATGTATTGATATCTCTCTGGAAGTGAATCAAGAGGGTGTAAAGTGGCATAAACACAGCAGTGAAAAGCAGCTAAACCCCACTATAAAAATAAATTACTCAAAATAAACCCCATAAAACAAAGAGAGTGAAAGAGAGAGAAATTCTTACAAAATCCGTTCAGGGGCTCTGATGCCACCTGGATTGACCATATCTAGACCCACAGCTGGATGAGACATAAGGCTGGACACTCTTGGGGCTGAGAGGATTGGTGAGGTTGGGCGAGCAAACGCAGACCCTTTAAAGTAATACTGCGTGGTACCCATCCCATGGGTCCCAAATCTCCAGGTTCAAGGGCATCTTCCTACATCTAAAACATACCTGGGAAACCCAGAAGATGGTACACCGTGTGATCGGGAAAGGTTTCTAAAACGCACCTCATTTCTCCTCTCCTTGTGCTCGGGTTCGCCATTCCAGCCGCTTTACTAACAATCTCCTTACTTGGAGAATCAGCACCGTTAACCTCCTGTTTCGTACAGGTTGCAATTTGTCCTGAGGATGAACAGGAAGAGGGGGAACCAATGAGAGAGTAGCTCTAGGTGTTGGGACAGGCACAGGTCACTCTAGTTTCCCATCAGGAAGAAGAATGAACCACATGCTCAGCCTGCCCCCCCGGAACCAGAATAGGGCCTGAAGCAATCCTGCACTTTTGCGGCCAGCTCCCAAAAAAGCGAGTTGACAAATGGAGCTCAGGGGCACTGCAATTCACAAACCTGCAGAGTTATAAATGATAACTCTCGTCCACAAATATATTGAGCGAAGGCAATGAAGAGGATTTGAAAACAAGGCAGAATTGCAGGAAACAGATTTCAGGAGGTAGATTCGACTCGCCTTTAGAGCACATGAAAAGCGGCAAAACGCCGACAATGATGCCCTTGGCCAAAAAGGGCGTATGCGTTTTTTCCTGAATATATTCAGGAAAAAACGCATACGCCCTTTTTGGCCAACCAAGCAAGCCAGAAAGGCAAATTAGCACTACAAAGAAGTCTCGCTTGCCATCAGTCAAAAGGGCCATGCTGAAAACAGTGTAAAAACCAGAAATGCAGGACAGGCCATGGAGACATGGGAGCCTTGCTACGCTGATGGGCGGGATGTAACTTGCCAACAGCCACTCTGGAGAAGTGTACGGTGTGTCCTGAAACATGTAATAAACACAGCTTAGAGACCATAGGGCACTTCCACTCATGGGCGTATACATTGGGAAAACTGAAAATCCACAAGACACAGGCACCCCAAAGTGTAGGGCTGCTCTGTTCACGAGAACCTCCACTTCGGTACACCTTAAATAGCCCAGGAAAGAGAAAAATGGATAAAGAAGTTGTGGTACTTATGCACAATGGCATATCACTCAGCCATGAAATCAATGTCAAAAGGCTAGTAGCAGCATGATGAGTGGATTTAGGTACGATGACTCTAAGTGAAATAAGTCACACAGAAAAAGACACTTATCCTAAGATATCCCTTATAGAGGGGATGTCAAAATCGCTACCCTTGAAATGAATTACAAAACAGAACAGAGTCACACGTTTAGAAAACACACTATGGCTGCTTAACGGGAAATGTCAGGTGGGGTGATGCATAAAACAAGGGTTTGAAATTAGCTCAGATACCGTTCCATAAGCCAAATATGCAATAGACAAGACTTACTCCCTGCTCAGTGAACTGGACTCAACACCCCCTATTCACCACACAAGAATATATCTGACTAGTAAGAATCTTAAAACCTATGTATTGATATCTCTCGGGAAGTGAATCAAGAGGGTGTAATGCGGCATAAACACAGCAGTGAAAAGCAGCTAAACCCCAGTATAAAAATAAATTACTCAAAAAAAACCCCATAAAACAAAGACAGTGAAAGAGAGAGAAATTCTTACAAAATCCGTTCAGGGGCTCTGATGCCACCTGGATTGACCATATCTAGACACACAGCTGGATGAGACAGAAGGCTGGACACTCTTGGGGCTGAGAGGATTGGTGAGGTTGGGCGAGCAAACGCAGACCCTTTAAAGTAATACTGCGTGGTACCCATCCCATGGGTCCCAAATCTCCAGGTTCAAGGGCATCTTCCTACACCGAAAACATGCCTGGGAAACCCAGAAGATGGTACACCGTGTGATCGGGAAAGGTTTGTAAAACGCACCTCATTTCTCCTCTCCTTGTGCTGGGGTTCGCCATTCCAACCGCTTTACCTACAATCTCCCTACTTGGAGAATCAGCACCGTTACCCTACTGTTTCGTACAGGTTGCAATTTGTCCTGAGGATGAACGGGAAGAGGGGGAACCAATGAGAGACTAGCTCTATGTGTTGGGACAGGCACAGGTCACTCTATTTTCCCATCAGGAAGAAGAATGAACCACAGGCTCAGCCTGCCCCCCCGGAACCAGAATAGGGCCTGAACCAATCCTGCGCTTTTGCGGCCAGCTCCCAAAAAAGCGACTTGACAAATGGAGCTCAGGGGCACTGCAATTCACAAACCTGCAGAGTTAGAAATGATAACTCTCGTCCACAAATATACTGAGGGAAGGCAACGAAGAGGATTGGAAA
Organism: Eubalaena glacialis; assembly: GCF_028564815.1. Lineage (NCBI taxonomy): Eukaryota > Metazoa > Chordata > Mammalia > Artiodactyla > Balaenidae > Eubalaena > Eubalaena glacialis. The sequence goes on from NC_083717.1 coordinate 85,630,048, forward strand.
GCAAGGCAGAATTGCAGGAAACAGATTTCAGGAGGTAGATTCGACTCGCCTTTAAAGCACATGAAAAGCGGCAAAACGTCGACCATGATGCCCTTGGCCAAAAAGGGCGTATGCGTTTTTTCCTGAATATATTCAGGAAAAAACGCATACGCCCTTTTTGGCCAACCAAGAAAGCCGGAAAGGCAAATCAGCACTACAAGGAAGTCTCGCTTGCCATCGGGCAAAAGGGCCATGCTGAAAACAGTGTAAAAACCAGAAATGCAGGACAGGCCATGGAGACATGGGAGCCTTGCTACGCTGATGGGCGGGATGTAAATTGCCAACAGCCACTCTGGAGAAGTGTACGGTGTGTCCTGAAACATGTAATAAACACAGCTTAGAGACCATACGGCACTTCCACTCATGGCCGTATACATTGGGAAATCTGAAAATCCACAAGACACAGGCACCCCAAAGTGTAGGGCTGCTCTGTTTACAAGAACCTCCACTTCGGTACACCTTAAATAGCCCAGGAAAGAGAAAAATGGATAAAGAAGTTGTGGTACTTATGCACAATGGAATATCACTCAGCCATGAAATCAATGTCATAAAGCTAGTAGCAGCATGATGAGTGGATTTAGGTACGATGACTCTAAGTGAAATAAGTCACACAGAAAAAGACACTTATCCTAAGACATCACTTATAGAGGGAATGTCAAAATCGCTACCCTTGAAATGAATTACAAAACAGAACAGAGTCACACGTTTAGAAAACAAACTATGGCTGCTTAACGGGAAAGGTCAGGTGGGGTGATGCATAAAACAAGGGTTTGAAATTAGCTCAGATACCGTTCCATAAGCCAAATATGTAATAGACAAGACCTACTCCCTGCTCAGTGAACTGGACTCAACACCCCCTATTCACCACACAAGAATATATCTGACTAGTTAGAATCTTAAAACCTATGTATTGATATCTCTCGGGAAGTGAATCAAGAGGGTGTAAAGCGGCATAAACACAGCAGTGAAAAGCAGCTAAACCCAATTATGAAAATAAATTACTCAAAAAAAACCCCATAAAACAAAGACAGTGAAAGAGAGAGAAATTCTTACAAAATACGTTCAGGGGCTCTGATGCCACCTGGATTGACCATATCTAGACACACAGCTGGATGAGACAGAAGGCTGGACACTCTTGGGGCTGAGAGGATTGGTGAGGTTGGGCGAGCAAACGCAGACCCTTTAAAGTAATACTGCGTGGTACCCATCCCATGGGTCCCAAATCTCCAGGTTCAAGGGCATCTTCCTACATCTAAAACATACCTGGGAAACCCAGAAGATGGTACACCGTGTGATCGGGAAAGGTTTCTAAAACGCACCTCATTTCTCCTCTCCTTGTGCTCGGGTTCGCCATTCCAGCCGCTTTACTAACAATCTCCTTACTTGGAGAATCAGCACCGTTAACCTCCTGTTTCGTACAGGTTGCAATTTGTCCTGAGGATGAACAGGAAGAGGGGGAACCAATGAGAGAGTAGCTCTAGGTGTTGGGACAGGCACAGGTCACTCTAGTTTCCCATCAGGAAGAAGAATGAACCACATGCTCAGCCTGCCCCCCCGGAACCAGAATAGGGCCTGAAGCAATCCTGCACTTTTGCGGCCAGCTCCCAAAAAAGCGAGTTGACAAATGGAGCTCAGGGGCACTGCAATTCACAAACCTGCAGAGTTAGAAATGATAACTCTCGTCCACAAATATACTGAGGGAAGGCAACGAAGAGGATTGGAAAGCAAGGCAGAATTGCAGGAAACAGATTTCAGGAGGTAGATTCGACTCGCCTTTAAAGCACATGAAAAGCGGCAAAACGTCGACCATGATGCCCTTGGCCAAAAAGGGCGTATGCGTTTTTTCCTGAATATATTCAGGAAAAAACGCATACGCCCTTTTTGGCCAATCAAGCAAGCCGGAAAGGCAAATCAGCACTACAAGGAAGTATCGCTTGCCATCGGGCAAAAGGGCCATGCTGAAAACAGTGTAAAAACCAGAAATGCAGGACAGGCCATGGAGACATGGGAGCCTTGCTACGCTGATGGGCGGGATGTAAATTGCCAACAGCCACTCTGGAGAAGTGTACGGTGTGTCCTGAAACATGTAATAAACACAGCTTAGAGAGCATAGGGCACTTCCACTCATGGGCGTATACATTGGGAAAACTGAAAATCCACAAGACACAGGCACCCCAAAGTGTAGGGCTGCTCTGTTTACAAGAACCTCCACTTCGCTACACCTTAAATCGCCCAGGAAAGAGAAAAATGGATAAAGAAGTTGTGGTACTTATGCACAATGGCATATCACTCAGCCATGAAATCAATGTCAAAAGGCTAGTAGCACCATGATGAGTGGATTTAGGTACGATGACTCTAAGTGAAATAAGTCACACAGAAAAAGACACTTATCCTAAGATATCCCTTATAGAGGGAATGTCAAAATCGCTACCCTTGAAATGAATTACAAAACAGAACAGAGTCACACGTTTAGAAAACACACTATGGCTGCTTAACGGGAAAGGTCAGGTGGGGTGATGCATAAAACAAGGGTTTGAAATTAGCTCAGATACCGTTCCATAAGCCAAATATGCAATAGACAAGACTTACTCCCTGCTCAGTGAACTGGACTCAACACCCCCTATTCACCACACAAGAATATATCTGACTAGTAAGAATCTTAAAACCTATGTATTGATATCTCTCGGGAAGTGAATCAAGAGGGTGTAAAGCGGCATAAACACAGCAGTGAAAAGCAGCTAAACCCCAGTATAAAAATAAATTACTCAAAATAAACCCCATAAAACAAAGACAGTGAAAGAGAGAGAAATTCTTACAAAATACGTTCAGGGGCTCTGATGCCACCTGGATTGACCATATCTAGACACACAGCTGGATGAGACAGAAGGCTGGACACTCTTGGGGCTGAGAGGATTGGTGAGGTTGGGCGAGCAAACGCAGACCCTTTAAAGTAATACTGCGTGGTACCCATCCCATGGGTCCCAAATCTCCAGGTTCAAGGGCATCTTCCTACACCGAAAACATGCCTGGGAAACCCAGAAGATGGTACACCGTGTGATCGGGAAAGGTTTCTAAAACGCACCTCATTTCTCCTCTCCTTGTGCTCGGGTTCGCCATTCCAACCGCTTTACCAACAATCTCCCTACTTGGAGAATCAGCACCGTTACCCTACTGTTTCGTACAGGTTGCAATTTGTCCTGAGGATGAACGGGAAGAGGGGGAACCAATGAGAGACTAGCTCTAGGTGTTGGGACAGGCACAGGTCACTCTATTTTCCCATCAGGAAGAAGAATGAACCACAGGCTCAGCCTGCCCCCCCGGAACCAGAATAGGGCCTGAACCAATCCGGCGCTTTTGCGGCCAGCTCCCAAAAAAGCGACTTGACAAATGGAGCTCAGGGGCACTGCAATTCACAAACCTGCAGAGTTAGAAATGATAACTCTCGTCCACAAATATATTGAGGGAAGGCAACGAAGAGGATTGGAAAGCAAGGCAGAATTGCAGGAAACAGATTTCAGGAGGTAGATTCGACTCGCCTTTAAAGCACATGAAAAGCGGCAAAACGTCGACCATGATGCCCTTGGCCAAAAAGGGCGTATGCGTTTTTTCCTGAATATATTCAGGAAAAAACGCATACGCCCTTTTTGGCCAACCAAGAAAGCCGGAAAGGCAAATCAGCACTACAAGGAAGTCTCGCTTGCCATCGGGCAAAAGGGCCATGCTGAAAACAGTGTAAAAACCAGAAATGCAGGACAGGCCATGGAGACATGGGAGCCTTGCTACGCTGATGGGCGGGATGTAAATTGCCAACAGCCACTCTGGAGAAGTGTACGGTGTGTCCTGAAACATGTAATAAACACAGCTTAGAGACCATACGGCACTTCCACTCATGGCCGTATACATTGGGAAATCTGAAAATCCACAAGACACAGGCACCCCAAAGTGTAGGGCTGCTCTGTTTACAAGAACCTCCACTTCGGTACACCTTAAATAGCCCAGGAAAGAGAAAAATGGATAAAGAAGTTGTGGTACTTATGCACAATGGAATATCACTCAGCCATGAAATCAATGTCATAAGGCTAGTAGCAGCATGATGAGTGGATTTAGGTACGATGACTCTAAGTGAAATAAGTCACACAGAAAAAGACACTTATCCTAAGACATCACTTATAGAGGGAATGTCAAAATCGCTACCCTTGAACTGAATTACAAAACAGAACAGAGTCACACGTTTAGAAAACACACTATGGCTGCTTAACGGGAAAGGTCAGGTGGGGTGATGCATAAAACAAGGGTTTGAAATTAGCTCAGATACCGTTCCATAAGCCAAATATGTAATAGACAAGACCTACTCCCTGCTCAGTGAACTGGACTCAACACCCCCTATTCACCACACAAGAATATATCTGACTAGTTAGAATCTTAAAACCTATGTATTGATATCTCTCGGGAAGTGAATCAAGAGGGTGTAAAGCGGCATAAACACAGCAGTGAAAAGCAGCTAAACCCAATTATGAAAATAAATTACTCAAAAAAACCCCCATAAAACAAAGACAGTGAAAGAGAGAGAAATTCTTACAAAATCCGTTCAGGGGCTCTGATGCCACCTGGATTGACCATATCTAGACACACAGCTGGATGAGACAGAAGGCTGGACACTCTTGGGGCTGAGAGGATTGGTGAGGTTGGGCGAGCAAACGCAGACCCTTTAAAGTAATACTGCGTGGTACCCATCCCATGGGTCCCAAATCTCCAGGTTCAAGGGCATCTTCCTACATCTAAAACATACCTGGGAAACCCAGAAGATGGTACACCGTGTGATCGGGAAAGGTTTCTAAAACGCACCTCATTTCTCCTCTCCTTGTGCTCGGGTTCGCCATTCCAGCCGCTTTACTAACAATCTCCTTACTTGGAGAATCAGCACCGTTAACCTCCTGTTTCGTACAGGTTGCAATTTGTCCTGAGGATGAACAGGAAGAGGGGGAACCAATGAGAGACTAGCTCTAGGTGTTGGGACAGGCACAGGTCACTCTAGTTTCCCATCAGGAAGAAGAATGAACCACAGGCTCAGCCTGCCCCCCCGGAACCAGAATAGGGCCTGAAGCAATCCTGCACTTTTGCGGCCAGCTCCCCAAAAAGCGAGTTGACAAATGGAGCTCAGGGGCACTGCAATTCACAAACCTGCAGAGTTAGAAATGATAACTCTCGTCCACAAATATATTGAGGGAAGGCAACGAAGAGGATTGGAAAGCAAGGCAGAATTGCAGGAAACAGATTTCAGGAGGTAGATTCGACTCGCCTTTAGAGCACATGAAAAGCGGCAAAACGCCGACAATGATGCCCTTGGCCAAAAAGGGCGTATGCGTTTTTTCCTGAATATATTCAGGAAAAAACGCATACGCCCTTTTTGGCCAACCAAGCAAGCCGGAAAGGCAAATTAGCACTACAAAGAAGTCTCGCTTGCCATCAGTCAAAAGGGCCATGCTGAAAAAAGTGTAAAAACCAGAAATGCAGGACAGGCCATGGAGACATGGGAGCCTTGCTACGCTGATGGGCGGGATGTAACTTGCCAACAGCCACCCTGAAGAAGTGTACGGTGTGTCCTGAAACATGTAATAAACACAGCTTAGAGAGCATAGGGCACTTCCACTCATGGGCGTATACATTGGGAAAACTGAAAATCCACAAGACACAGGCACCCCAAAGTGTAGGGCTGCTCTGTTCACGAGAACCTCCACTTCGGTACACCTTAAATAGCCCAGGAAAGAGAAAAATGGATAAAGAAGTTGTGGTACTTATGCACAATGGAATATCACTCAGCCATGACATCAATGTCATAAGGCTAGTAGCAGCATGATGAGTGGATTTAGGTACGGTGACTCTAAGTGAAATAAGTCACACAGAAAAAGACACTTATCCTAAGATATCACTTATAGAGGGAATGTCAAAATCGCTACCTTTGAACTGAATTACAAAACAGAACAGAGTCACACGTTTAGAAAACACACTATGGCTGCATAACGGGAAAGGTCAGGTGAGGTGATGCATAAAACAAGGGTTTGAAATTAGCTCAGATACCGTTCCATAAGCCAAATATGTAATAGACTAGACCTACTCCCTGCTCAGTGAACTGGACTCAACACCCTCTATTCACCACACAAGAATATATCTGACTAGTAAGAATCTTAAAACCTATGTATTGCTATCTCTTGGGAAGTGAATCAAGAGGGTGTAAAGCGGCATAAACACAGCAGTGAAAAGCAGCTAAACCCCATTATAAAAATAAATACTCAAAAAAAACCCATAAAACAAAGACAGTGAAAGAGAGAGAAATTCTTACAAAATACGTTCAGGGGCTCTGATGCAACCTGGATTGACCATATCTAGACACACAGCTGGATGAGACAGAAGGCTGGACACTCTTGGGGCTGAGAGGATTGGTGAGGTTGGGCGAGCAAACGCAGACCCTTTAAAGTAATACTGCGTGGTACCCATCCCATGGGTCCCAAATCTCCAGGTTCAAGGGCATCTTCCTACATCGAAAACATGCCTGGGAAACCCAGAAGATGGTACACCGTGTGATCGGGAAAGGTTTGTAAAACGCACCTCATTTCTCCTCTACTTGTGCTCGGGTTCGCCATTCCAGCCGCTTTACCAACAATCTCCCTACTGGAGAATCAGCACCGTTACCCTCCTGTTTCGTACAGGTTGCAATTTGTCCTGAGGATGAACGGGAAGAGGGGGAACCAATGAGAGACTAGCTCTAGGTGTTGGGACAGGCACAGGTCACTCTATTTTCCCATCAGGAAGAAGAATGAACCACAGGCTCAGCCTGCCCCCCCGGAACCAGAATAGGGCCTGAACCAATCCTGCGCTTTTGCGGCCAGCTCCCAAAAAAGCGACTTGACAAATGGAGCTCAGGGGCACTGCAATTCACAAACCTGCAGAGTTAGAAATGATAACTCTCGTCCACAAATATATTGAGGAAAGGCAACGAAGAGGATTGGAAAGCAAGGTAGAATTGCAGGAAACAGATTTCAGGAGGTAGATTCGACTCGCCTTTAAAGCACATGAAAAGCGGCAAAACGTCGACCATGATGCCCTTGGCCAAAAAGGGCGTATGCGTTTTTTCCTGAATATATTCAGGAAAAAACGCATACGCCCTTTTTGGCCAATCAAGCAAGCCGGAAAGGCAAATCAGCACTACAAGGAAGTCTCGCTTGCCATCGGGCAAAAGGGCCATGCTGAAAACAGTGTAAAAACCAGAAATGCAGGACAGGCCATGGAGACATGGGAGCCTTGCTACGCTGATGGGCGGGATGTAAATTGCCAACAGCCACTCTGGAGAAGTGTACGGTGTGTCCTGAAACATGTAATAAACACAGCTTAGAGAGCATAGGGCACTTCCACTCATGGCCGCATACATTGGGAAATCTGAAAATCCACAAGACACAGGCACCCCAAAGTGTAGGGCTGCTCTGTTTACAAGAACCTCCACTTCGGTACACCTTAAATCGCCCAGGAAAGAGAAAAATGGATAAAGAAGTTGTGGTACTTATGCACAATGGAATATCACTCAGCCATGAAATCAATGTCATAAAGCTAGTAGCAGCATGATGAGTGGATTTAGGTACGATGACTCTAAGTGAAATAAGTCACACAGAAAAAGACACTTATCCTAAGACATCACTTATAGAGGGAATGTCAAAATCGCTACCCTTGAACTGAATTACAAAACAGAACAGAGTCACACGTTTAGAAAACACACTATGGCTGCTTAACGGGAAAGGTCAGGTGGGGTGATGCATAAAACAAGGGTTTGAAATTAGCTCAGACACCGTTCCATAAGCCAAATATGTAATAGACAAGACCTACTCCCTGCTCAGTGAACTGGACTCAACACCCCCTATTCACCACACAAGAATATATCTGACTAGTTAGAATCTTAAAACCTATGTATTGATATCTCTCGGGAAGTGAATCAAGAGGGTGTAAAGCGGCATAAACACAGCAGTGAAAAGCAGCTAAACCCCATTATAAAAATAAATACTCAAAAAAAACCCATAAAACAAAGACAGTGAAAGAGAGAGAAATTCTTACAAAATACGTTCAGGGGCTCTGATGCCACCTGGATTGACTATATCTAGACACACAGCTGGATGAGACAGAAGGCTGGACACTCTTGGGGCTGAGAGGATTGGTGAGGTTGGGCGAGCTAACGCAGACCCTTTAAAGTAATACTGCGTGGTACCCATCCCATGGGTCCCAAATCTCCAGGTTCAAGGGCATCTTCCTACATCGAAAACATGCCTGGGAAACCCAGAAGATGGTACACCGTGTGATCGGGAAAGGTTTGTAAAACGCACCTCATTTCTCCTCTCCTTGTGCTCGGGTTCGCCATTCCAGCCGCTTTACCAACAATCTCCCTACTTGGAGAATCAGCACCGTTACCCTCCTGTTTCGTACAGGTTGCAATTTGTCCTGAGGATGAACGGGAAGAGGGGGAACCAATGAGAGACTAGCTCTAGGTGTTGGGACAGGCACAGGTCACTCTAGTTTCCCATCAGGAAGAAGAATGAACCACATGCTCAGCCTGCCCCCCCGGAACCAGAATAGGGCCTGAAGCAATCCTGCACTTTTGCGGCCAGCTCCCAAAAAAGCGAGTTGACAAATGGAGCTCAGGGGCACTGCAATTCACAAACCTGCAGAGTTAGAAATGATAACTCTCGTCCACAAATATATTGAGGGAAGGCAACGAAGAGGATTGGAAAGCAAGGCAGAATTGCAGGAAACAGATTTCAGGAGGTAGATTCGACTCGCCTTTAAAGCACATGAAAAGCGGCAAAACGTCGACAATGATGCCCTTGGCCAAAAAGGGCGTATGCGTTTTTTCCTGAATATATTCAGGAAAAAACGCATACGCCCTTTTTGGCCAACCAAGAAAGCCGGAAAGGCAAATCAGCACTACAAGGAAGTCTCGCTTGCCATCGGGCAAAAGGGCCATGCTGAAAACAGTGTAAAAACCAGAAATGCAGGACAGGCCATGGAGACATGGGAGCCTTGCTACGCTGATGGGCGGGATGTAAATTGCCAACAGCCACTCTGGAGAAGTGTACGGTGTGTCCTGAAACATGTAATAAACACAGCTTAGAGAGCATAGGGCACTTCCACTCATGGGCGTATACATTGGGAAAACTGAAAATCCACAAGACACAGGCACCCCAAAGTGTAGGGCTGCTCTGTTTACGAGAACCTCCACTTCGCTACACCTTAAATCGCCCAGGAAAGAGAAAAATGGATAAAGAAGTTGTGGTACTTATGCACAATGGCATATCACTCAGCCATGAAATCAATGTCAAAAGGCTAGTAGCAGCATGATGAGTGGATTTAGGTACGATGATTCTAAGTGAAATAAGTCACACAGAAAAAGACACTTATCCTAAGATATCCCTTATAGAGGGAATGTCAAAATCGCTACCCTTGAAATGAATTACAAAACAGAACAGAGTCACACGTTTAGAAAACACACTATGGCTGCTTAACGGGAAAGGTCAGGTGGGGTGATGCATAAAACAAGGGTTTGAAATTAGCTCAGATACCGTTCCATAAGCCAAATATGCAATAGACAAGACTTACTCCCTGCTCAGTGAACTGGACTCAACACCCCCTATTCACCACACAAGAATATATCTGACTAGTAAGAATCTTAAAACCTATGTATTGATATCTCTCGGGAAGTGAATCAAGAGGGTGTAAAGCGGCATAAACACAGCAGTGAAAAGCAGCTAAACCCCAGTATAAAAATAAATTACTCAAAAAAAACCCCATAAAACAAAGACAGTGAAAGAGAGAGAAATTCTTACAAAATACGTTCAGGGGCTCTGATGCCACCTGGATTGACCATATCTAGACACACAGCTGGATGAGACAGAAGGCTGGACACTCTTGGGGCTGAGAGGATTGGTGAGGTTGGGCGAGCAAACGCAGACCCTTTAAAGTAATACTGCGTGGTACCCATCCCATGGGTCCCAAATCTCCAGGTTCAAGGGCATCTTCCTACACCGAAAACATGCCTGGGAAACCCAGAAGATGGTACACCGTGTGATCGGGAAAGGTTTCTAAAACGCACCTCATTTCTCCTCTCCTTGTGCTCGGGTTCGCCATTCCAACCGCTTTACCAACAATCTCCCTACTTGGAGAATCAGCACCGTTACCCTACTGTTTCGTACAGGTTGCAATTTGTCCTGAGGATGAACGGGAAGAGGGGGAACCAATGAGAGACTAGCTCTAGGTGTTGGGACAGGCACAGGTCACTCTATTTTCCCATCAGGAAGAAGAATGAACCACAGGCTCAGCCTGCCCCCCCGGAACCAGAATAGGGCCTGAACCAATCCGGCGCTTTTGCGGCCAGCTCCCAAAAAAGCGACTTGACAAATGGAGCTCAGGGGCACTGCAATTCACAAACCTGCAGAGTTAGAAATGATAACTCTCGTCCACAAATATATTGAGGGAAGGCAACGAAGAGGATTGGAAAGCAAGGCAGAATTGCAGGAAACAGATTTCAGGAGGTAGATTCGACTCGCCTTTAAAGCACATGAAAAGCGGCAAAACGTCGACCATGATGCCCTTGGCCAAAAAGGGCGTATGCGTTTTTTCCTGAATATATTCAGGAAAAAACGCATACGCCCTTTTTGGCCAACCAAGAAAGCCGGAAAGGCAAATCAGCACTACAAGGAAGTCTCGCTTGCCATCGGGCAAAAGGGCCATGCTGAAAACAGTGTAAAAACCAGAAATGCAGGACAGGCCATGGAGACATGGGAGCCTTGCTACGCTGATGGGCGGGATGTAAATTGCCAACAGCCACTCTGGAGAAGTGTACGGTGTGTCCTGAAACATGTAATAAACACAGCTTAGAGACCATAGGGCACTTCCACTCATGGCCGTATACATTGGGAAATCTGAAAATCCACAAGACACAGGCACCCCAAAGTGTAGGGCTGCTCTGTTTACAAGAACCTCCACTTCGGTACACCTTAAATAGCCCAGGAAAGAGAAAAATGGATAAAGAAGTTGTGGTACTTATGCACAATGGAATATCACTCAGCCATGAAATCAATGTCATAAAGCTAGTAGCAGCATGATGAGTGGATTTAGGTACGATGACTCTAAGTGAAATAAGTCACACAGAAAAAGACACTTATCCTAAGACATCACTTATAGAGGGAATGTCAAAATCGCTACCCTTGAACTGAATTACAAAACAGAACAGAGTCACACGTTTAGAAAACACACTATGGCTGCTTAACGGGAAAGGTCAGGTGGGGTGATGCATAAAACAAGGGTTTGAAATTAGCTCAGACACCGTTCCATAAGCCAAATATGTAATAGACAAGACCTACTCCCTGCTCAGTGAACTGGACTCAACACCCCCTATTCACCACACAAGAATATATCTGACTAGTTAGAATCTTAAAACCTATGTATTGATATCTCTCGGGAAGTGAATCAAGAGGGTGTAAAGCGGCATAAACACAGCAGTGAAAAGCAGCTAAACCCCATTATAAAAATAAATACTCAAAAAAAACCCATAAAACAAAGACAGTGAAAGAGAGAGAAATTCTTACAAAATACGTTCAGGGGCTCTGATGCCACCTGGATTGACTATATCTAGACACACAGCTGGATGAGACAGAAGGCTGGACACTCTTGGGGCTGAGAAGATTGGTGAGGTTGGGCGAGCTAACGCAGACCCTTTAAAGTAATACTGCGTGGTACCCATCCCATGGGTCCCAAATCTCCAGGTTCAAGGGCATCTTCCTACATCGAAAACATGCCTGGGAAACCCAGAAGATGGTACACCGTGTGATCGGGAAAGGTTTGTAAAACGCACCTCATTTCTCCTCTCCTTGTGCTCGGGTTCGCCATTCCAGCCGCTTTACCAACAATCTCCCTACTTGGAGAATCAGCACCGTTACCCTCCTGTTTCGTACAGGTTGCAATTTGTCCTGAGGATGAACGGGAAGAGGGGGAACCAATGAGAGACTAGCTCTAGGTGTTGGGACAGGCACAGGTCACTCTAGTTTCCCATCAGGAAGAAGAATGAACCACAGGCTCAGCCTGCCCCCCCGGAACCAGAATAGGGCCTGAAGCAATCCTGCGCTTTTGCGGCCAGCTCCCAAAAAAGCGAGTTGACAAATGGAGCTCAGAGGCACTGCAATTCACAAACCTGCAGAGTTATAAATGAAAACTCTTGTCCACAAATATATTGAGGGATCGCAACGAAGAGGATTGGAAAGCAAGGCAGAATTGCAGGAAACAGATTTCAGGAGGTAGATTCGACTCGCCTTTAAAGCACATGATAAGCGGCAAAACGTCGACAATGATGCCTATGGCCAAAAAGGGCGTATGCGTTTTTTCCTGAATATATTCAGGAAAAAACGCATACGCCCTTTTTGGCCAACCAAGCAAGCTGGAAAGGCAAATCAGCACTACAAGGAAGTCTCGCTTGCCATCGGTGAAAAGGGCCATGCTGAAAAAAGTGTAAAAACCAGAAATGCAGGGCAGGCCATGGAGACATGGGAGCCTTGCTACGCTGATGGGCGGGATGTAAATTGCCAACAGCCACTCTGGAGAAGTGTACGGTGTGTCCTGAAACATGTAATAAACACAGCTTAGAGAGCATAGGGCACTTCCACTCATGGGCGTATACATTGGGAAAACTGAAAATCCACAAGACACAGGCACCCCAAAGAGTAGGGCTGCTCTGTTTACAAGAACCTCCACTTCGGTACACCTTAAATAGCCCAGGAAAGAGAAAAATGGATAAAGAAGTTGTGGTACTTATGCACAATGGAATATCACTCAGCCATGAAATCAATGTCATAAGGCTAGTAGCAGCATGATGAGTGGATTTAGGTACGATGACTCTAAGTGAAATAAGTCACACAGAAAAAGACACTTATCCTAAGATATCCCTTATAGAGGGAATGTCAAAATCTCTACACTTGAACTGAATCACAAAACAGAACAGAGTCACACGTGTAGAAAACACACTATGGCTGCTTAACGGGAAACGTGATGTGGAGTGATGCATAAAACAAAGGTTTGAAATTAGCTCAGATACCGTTCCATAAGCCAAATATGTAATAGACAAGACCTACTCCCTGCTCAGTGAAATGGACTCAACACCCCCTATTCCCCGCACAAGAATATATCTGACTAGTAAGAATCTTAAAACCTATGTATTGATATCTCTCTGGAAGTGAATCAAGAGGGTGTAAAGTGGCATAAACACAGCAGTGAAAAGCAGCTAAACCCCACTATAAAAATAAATTACTCAAAATAAACCCCATAAAACAAAGAGAGTGAAAGAGAGAGAAATTCTTACAAAATCCGTTCAGGGGCTCTGATGCCACCTGGATTGACCATATCTAGACCCACAGCTGGATGAGACATAAGGCTGGACACTCTTGGGGCTGAGAGGATTGGTGAGGTTGGGCGAGCAAACTCAGACCCTTTAAAGTAATACTGCGTGGTACCCATCCCATGGGTCCCAAATCTCCAGGTTCAAGGGCATTTTCCTACATCTAAAACATACCTGGGAAACCCAGAAGATGGTACACCGTGTGATCGGGAAAGGTTTCTAAAACGCACCTCATTTCTCCTCTCCTTGTGCTCGGGTTCGCCATTCCAGCCGCTTTACTAACAATCTCCTTACTTGGAGAATCAGCACCGTTAACCTCCTGTTTCGTACAGGTTGCAATTTGTCCTGAGGATGAACAGGAAGAGGGGGAACCAATGAGAGACTAGCTCTAGGTGTTGGGACAGGCACAGGTCACTCTAGTTTCCCATCAGGAAGAAGAATGAACCACATGCTCAGCCTGCCCCCCCGGAACCAGAATAGGGCCTGAAGCAATCCTGCACTTTTGCGGCCAGCTCCCAAAAAAGCGAGTTGACAAATGGAGCTCAGGGGCACTGCAATTCACAAACCTGCAGAGTTAGAAATGATAACTCTCGTCCACAAATATATTGAGGGAAGGCAACGAAGAGGATTGGAAAGCAAGGCAGAATTGCAGGAAACAGATTTCAGGAGGTAGATTCGACTCGCCTTTAAAGCACATGAAAAGCGGCAAAACGTCGACAATGATGCCCTTGGCCAAAAAGGGCGTATGCGTTTTTTCCTGAATATATTCAGGAAAAAACGCATACGCCCTTTTTGGCCAACCAAGCAAGCCGGAAAGGCAAATTAGCACTACAAAGAAGTCTCGCTTGCCATCAGTCAAAAGGGCCATGCTGAAAAAAGTGTAAAAAGCAGAAATGCAGGACAGGCCATGGAGACATGGGAGCCTTGCTACGCTGATGGGCGGGATGTAACTTGCCAACAGCCACCCTGAAGAAGTGTACGGTGTGTCCTGAAACATGTAATAAACACAGCTTAGAGAGCATAGGGCACTTCCACTCATGGGCGTATACATTGGGAAAACTGAAAATCCACAAGACACAGGCACCCCAAAGTGTAGGGCTGCTCTGTTCACGAGAACCTCCACTTCGGTACACCTTAAATAGCCCAGGAAAGAGAAAAATGGATAAAGAAGTTGTGGTACTTATGCACAATGGAATATCACTCAGCCATGACATCAATGTCATAAGGCTAGTAGCAGCATGATGAGTGGATTTAGGTACGGTGACTCTAAGTGAAATAAGTCACACAGAAAAAGACACTTATCCTAAGATATCACTTATAGAGGGAATGTCAAAATCGCTACCTTTGAACTGAATTACAAAACTGAACAGATTCACACGTTTAGAAAACACACTATGGCTGCATAACGGGAAAGGTCAGGTGAGGTGATGCATAAAACAAGGGTTTGAAATTAGCTCAGATACCGTTCCATAAGCCAAATATGTAATAGACTAGACCTACTCCCTGCTCAGTGAACTGGACTCAACACCCCCTAATCAGCACACAAGAATATATCTGACTAGTAAGAATCTTAAAACCTATGTATTGCTATCTCTCGGGAAGTGAATCAAGAGGGTGTAAAGCGGCATAAACACAGCAGTGAAAAGCAGCTAAACCCCATTATAAAAATAAATTACTCAAAAAAAAACCCATAAAACAAAGACAGTGAAAGAGAGAGAAATTCTTACAAAATCCGTTCAGGGGCTCTGATGCCACCTGGATTGACCATATCTAGACACACAGCTGGATGAGACAGAAGGCTGGACACTCTTGGGGCTGAGAGGATTGGTGAGGTTGGGCGAGCAAACGCAGACCCTTTAAAGTAATACTGCATGGTACCCATCCCATGGGTCCCAAATCTCCAGGTTAAAGGGCATCTTCCTACATCGAAAACATGCCTGGGAAACCCAGAAGATGATACACCGTGTGATCGGGAAAGGTGTGTAAAACACACCTCATTTCTCCTCTCCTTGTACTCGGGTTCGCTATTCCAGCCGCTTTACTAACAATCTCCCTACTTGGAGAATCAGCACCGTTACCCTCCTGTTTTGTACAGGTTGCAATTTGTCCTAGAATGAACGGGAAGAGGGGGAACCAATGAGAGACTAGCTCTAGGTGTTGGGACAGGCACAGGTCACTCTAGTTTCCCATCAGGCAGAAGAATGAACCACAGGCTCAGCCTGCCCCCCCGGAACCAGAATAGGGCCTGAAGCAATCCTGCGCTTTTGCGGCCAGCTCCCAAAAAAGGGAGTTGACAAATGGAGCTCTGGGGCACTGCAATTCACAAACCTGCAGAGTTAGAAATGATAACTCTCGTCCACAAATATATTGAGGAAAGGCAACGAAGAGGATTGGAAAGCAATGTAGAATTGCAGGAAACAGATTTCAGGAGGTAGATTCGACTCGCCTTTAAAGCACATGAAAAGCGGCAAAACGTCCACAATGATGCCCTTGGCCAAAAAGGGCGTATGCGTTTTTTCCTGAATATATTCAGGAAAAAACGCATACGCCCTTTTTGGCCAACCAAGAAAGCCCGAAGAGCAAATCAGCACTACAAAGAAGTCTCGCTTGCCATCGGTCAAAAGGGCCATGCTGAAAAAAGTGTAAAAACCAGAAATGCAGGGCAGGCCATGGAGACATGGGAGCCTTGCGACGCTGATGGGCGGGATGTAAATTGCCAACAGCCACTATGGAGAAGTGTACGCTGTGTCCTGAAACATGTAATAAACACAGCTTAGAGAGCATAGGGCACTTCCACTCATGGGCGTATACATTGGGAAAACTGAAAATCCACAAGACACAGGCACCCCAAAGTGTAGGGCTGCTCTGTTTACAAGAACCTCCACTTCGCTACACCTTAAATCGCCCAGGAAAGAGAAAAATGGATAAAGAAGTTGTGGTACTTATGCACAATGGCATATCACTCAGCCATGAAATCAATGTCAAAAGGCTAGTAGCAGCATGATGAGTGGATTTAGGTACGATGACTCTAAGTGAAATAAGTCACACAGAAAAAGACACTTATCCTAAGATATCCCTTATAGAGGGAATGTCAAAATCGCTACCCTTGAACTGAATTACAAAACAGAACAGAGTCACACGTTTAGAAAACACATTATGGCTACTTAACGGGAAAGGTCAGGTGGGGTGATGCATAAAACAAGGGTTTGAAATTAGCTCAGATACCGTTCCATAAGCCAAATATGCAATAGACAAGACTTACTCCCTGCTCAGTGAACTGGACTCAACACCCTCTATTCACCACACAAGAATATATCTGACTAGTAAGAATCTTAAAACCTATGTATTGATATCTCTCGGGAAGTGAATCAAGAGGGTGTAAAGCGGCATAAACACAGCAGTGAAAAGCAGCTAAACCCCATTATAAAAATAAATACTCAAAAAAAAACCCATAAAACAAAGACAGTGAAAGAGAGAGAAATTCTTACAAAATACGTTCAGGGGTTCTGATGCCACCTGGATTGACTATATCTAGACACACAGCTGGATGAGACAGAAGGCTGGACACTCTTGGGGCTGAGAGGATTGGTGAGGTTGGGCGAGCTAACGCAGACCCTTTAAAGTAATACTGCGTGGTACCCATCCCATGGGTCCCTAATCTCCAGGTTCAAGGGCATCTTCCTACATCGAAAACATGCCTGGGAAACCCAGAAGATGGTACACCGTGTGATCGGGAAAGGTTTGTAAAACGCACCTCATTTCTCCTCTCCTTGTGCTCGGGTTCGCCATTCCAGCCGCTTTACCAACAATCTCCCTACTTGGAGAATCAGCACCGTTACCCTCCTGTTTCGTACAGGTTGCAATTTGTCCTGAGGATGAACGGGAAGAGGGGGAACCAATGAGAGACTAGCTCTAGGTGTTGGGACAGGCACAGGTCACTCTATTTTCCCATCAGGAAGAAGAATGAACCACAGGCTCAGCCTGCCCCCCCGGAACCAGAATAGGGCCTGAACCAATCCTGCGCTTTTGCGGCCAGCTCCCAAAAAAGCGACTTGACAAATGGAGCTCAGGGGCACTGCAATTCACAAACCTGCAGAGTTAGAAATGATAACTCTCGTCCACAAATATATTGAGGAAAGGCAACGAAGAGGATTGGAAAGCAAGGTAGAATTGCAGGAAACAGATTTCAGGAGGTAGATTCGACTCGCCTTTAAAGCACATGAAAAGCGGCAAAACGTCGACCATGATGCCCTTGGCCAAAAAGGGCGTATGCGTTTTTTCCTGAATATATTCAGGAAAAAACGCATACGCCCTTTTTGGCCAACCAAGAAAGCCGGAAAGGCAAATCAGCACTACAAGGAAGTCTCGCTTGCCATCGGGCAAAAGGGCCATGCTGAAAACAGTGTAAAAACCAGAAATGCAGGACAGGCCATGGAGACATGGGAGCCTTGCTACGCTGATGGGCGGGATGTAAATTGCCAACAGCCACTCTGGAGAAGTGTACGGTGTGTCCTGAAACATGTAATAAACACAGCTTAGAGAGCATAGGGCACTTCCACTCATGGGTGTATACATTCGGAAAACTGAAAATCCGCAAGACAGAGACACCCCAAAGTGTAGGGCTGCTCTGTTTATGAGAACCTCCACTTCGGTACACCTTAAATAGCCCAGGAAACAGAAAAATGGATAAAGAAGTTGTGGTACTTATGCACAATGGCATATCACTCAGCCATGAAATCAATGTCAAAAGGCTAGTAGCAGCATGATGAGTGGATTTAGGTACGATGACTCTAAGTGAAATAAGTCACACAGAAAAAGACACTTATCCTAAGATATCCCTTATAGAGGGAATGTCAAAATCGCTACCCTTGAACTGAATTACAAAACAGAACAGAGTCACACGTTTAGAAAACACACTATGGCTGCTTAACGGGAAAGGTCAGGTGGGGTGATGCATAAAACAAGGGTTTGAAATTAGCTCAGATACCGGTCCATAAGCCAAATACGCAATAGACAACACTTACTCCCTGCTCAGTCAACTGGACTCAACACCCCCTATTCACCACACAAGAATATATCTGACTAGTAAGAATCTTAAAACCTATGTATTGATATCTCTCGGGAAGTGAATCAAGAGGGTGTAAAGCGGCATAAACACAGCAGTGAAAAGCAGCTAAACCCCATTATAAAAATAAATTACTCAAAAAAAACCCCATAAAACAAAGACAGTGAAAGAGAGAGAAATTCTTACAAAATCCGTTCAGGGGCTCTGATGCCACCTGGATTGACCATATCTAGACACACAGCTGGATGAGACAGAAGGCTGGACACTCTTGGGGCTGAGAGGATTGGTGAGGTTGGGCGAGCAAACGCAGACCCTTTAAAGTAATACTGCGTGGTACCCATCCCATGGGTCCCAAATCTCCAGGTTCAAGGGCATCTTCCTACATCGAAAACATGCCTGGGAAACCCAGAAGATGGTACACCGTGTGATCGGGAAAGGTTTGTAAAACGCACCTCATTTCTCCTCTCCTTGTGCTCGGGTTCGCCATTCCAGCCGCTTTACCAACAATCTCCCTACTTGGAGAATCAGCACCGTTACCCTCCTGTTTCGTACAGGTTGCAATTTGTCCTGAGGATGAACGGGAAGAGGGGAAACCAATGAGAGACTAGCTCTAGGTGTTGGGACATTCACAGGTCACTCTATTTTCCCATCAGGAAGAAGAATAAACCACAGGCTCAGCCTGCCCCCCCGGAACCAGAATAGGGCCTGAAGCAATCCTGCGCTTTTGCGGCCAGCTCCCAAAAAAGCGAGTTGACAAATGGAGCTCAGGGTCACTGCAATTCACAAACCTGCAGAGTTAGAAATGATAACTCTCGTCCACAAATATATTGAGGGAAGGCAACGAAGAGGATTGGAAAGCAAGGCAGAATTGCAGGAAACACATTTCTGGAGGTAGATTCGACTCGCCTTTAAAGCACATGAAAAGCGGCAAAACGTCGACAATGATGCCCTTGGCCAAAAAGGGCGTATGCGTTTTTTCCTGAATATATTCAGGAAAAAACGCATACGCCCTTTTTGGCCAACCAAGCAAGCTGGAAAAGCAAATCAGCAGTACAAGGAAGTCTCGATTGCCATCGGGCAAAAGGGCCATGCTAAAAACAGTGTAAAAACCAGAAATGCAGGACAGGCCATGGAGACATGGGAGCCTTGCTACGCTGATGGGCGGGATGTAAATTGCCAACAGCCACTCTGGAGAAGTGTATGGTATGTCCGGAAACATGTAATAAACACAGCTTAGAGAGCAGAGGGCACTTCCACTCATGGGCGTATACATTGGGAAAACTGAAAATCCACAAGACACAGGCACCCCAAAGTGTAGGGCTGCTCTGTTTACAAGAACCTCCACTTCGGTACACCTTAAATAGCCCAGGAAGGAGAAAAATGGATAAAGAAGTTGTGGTACTTATGCACAATGGAATATCACTCAGCCATGAAATCAATGTCATAAGGCTAGTAGCAGCATGATGAGTGGATTTAAGTACGATGACTCTAAGTGAAATAAGTCACACAGAAAAAGACACTTATCCTAAGACATCACTTATAGAGGGAATGTCAAAATCGCTACCCTTGAACTGAATTACAAAACAGAAGAGAGTCACACGTTTAGAAAACACACTATGGCTGCTTAACGGGAAAGGTCAGGTGGGGTGATGCATAAAACAAGGGTTTGAAATTAGCTCAGACACCGTTCCATAAGCCAAATATGTAATAGACAAGACCTACTCCCTGCTCAGTGAACTGGACTCAACACCCCCTATTCACCACACAAGAATATATCTGACTAGTAAGAATCTTAAAACCTATGTATTGATATCTCTCGGGAAGTGAATCAAGAGGGTGTAAAGCGGCATAAACACAGCAGTGAAAAGCAGCTAAACCCCATTATAAAAATAAATTACTCAAAAAAAAACCCCATAAAACAAAGACAGTGAAAGAGAGAGAAATTCTTACAAAATCCGTTCAGGGGCTCTGATGCCACCTGGATTGACCATATCTAGACCCACAGCTGGATGAGACAGAAGGCTGGACACTCTTGGGGCTGAGAGGATTGGTGAGGTTGGGCGAGCAAACGCAGACCCTTTAAAGTAATACTGCGTGGTACCCATCCCATGGGTCCCAAATCTCCAGGTTCAAGGGCATCTTCCTACATCGAAAACATGCCTGGGAAACCCAGAAGATGATACACTGTGTGATCGGGAAAGGTGTGTAAAACACACCTCATTTCTCCTCTCCTTGTGCTCGGGTTCGCCATTCCAGCCGCTTTACTAACAATCTCCCTACTTGGAGAATCAGCACCGTTACCCTCCTGTTTCGTACAGGTTGCAATTTGTCCTAGGATGAACGGGAAGAGGGGGAACCAATGAGAGACTAGCTCTAGGTGTTGGGACAGGCACAGGTCACTCTAGTTTCCCATCAGGAAGAAGAATGAACCACAGGCTCAGCCTGCCCCCCCGGAACCAGAATAGGGCCTGAACCAATCCTGCGCTTTTGCGGCCAGCTCCCAAAAAAGCGAGTTGACAAATGGAGCTCAGGGGCACTGCAATTCACAAACCTGCAGAGTTAGAAATGATAACTCTCGTCCACAAATATATTGAGGGAAGGCAACGAAGAGGATTTGAAAGCAAGGCAGAATTGCAGGAAACATATTTCAGGAGGTAGATTCGACTCGCCTTTAAAGCACATGAAAAGCGGCAGAACGTCGACCATGATGCCCTTGGCCAATAAGGGCGTATGCGTTTTTTCCTGAAAGGGCGTATGCGTTTTTTCCTGAATATATTCAGGAAAAAACGCATACGCCCTTTTTGGCCAACCAAGAAAGCCGGAAAGGCAAATCAGCACTACAAGGAAGTCTCGCTTGCCATCGGGCAAAAGGGCCATGCTGAAAACAGTGTAAAAACCAGAAATGCAGGACAGGCCATGGAGACATGGGAGCCTTGCTACGCTGATGGGCGGGATGTAAATTGCCAACAGCCACTCTGGAGAAGTGTACGGTGTGTCCTGAAACATGTAATAAACACAGCTTAGAGAGCATAGGGCACTTCCACTCATGGGCGTATACATTGGGAAATCTGAAAATCCACAAGACACAGGCACCCCAAAGTGTAGGGCTGCTCTGTTTACGAAGACCTCCACTTCGCTACACCTTAAATAGCCCAGGAAAGAGAAAAATGGATAAAGAAGTTGTGGTACTTATGCACAATGGAATATCACTCAGCCATGAAATCAATGTCATAAGGCTAGTAGCAGCATGATGAGTGGATTTAGGTACGATGACTCTAAGTGAAATAAGTCACACAGAAAAAGACACTTATCCTAAGACATCACTTATAGAGGGAATGTCAAAATCGCTACCCTTGAACTGAATTACAAAACAGAACAGAGTCACACGTTTAGAAAACACACTATGGCTGCTTAACGGGAAAGGTCAGGTGGGGTGATGCATAAAACAAGGGTTTGAAATTAGCTCAGACACCGTTCCATAAGCCAAATATGTAATAGACAAGACCTACTCCCTGCTCAGTGAACTGGACTCAACACCCCCTATTCACCACACAAGAATATATCTGACTAGTAAGAGTCTTAAAACCTATGTATTGATATCTCTCGGGAAGTGAATCAAGAGGGTGTAAAGCGGCATAAACACAGCAGTGAAAAGCAGCTAAACCCCATTATAAAAATAAATTACTCAAAAAAAACCCCATAAAACAAAGACAGTGAAAGAGAGAGAAATTCTTACAAAATCCGTTCAGGGGCTCTGATGCCACCTGGATTGACCATATCTAGACACACAGCTGGATGAGACAGAAGGCTGGACACTCTTGGGGCTGAGAGGATTGGTGAGGTTGGGCGAGCAAACGCAGACCCTTTAAAGTAATACTGCGTGGTACCCATCCCATGGGTCCCAAATCTCCAGGTTCAAGGGCATCTTCCTACATCGAAAACATGCCTGGGAAACCCAGAAGATGGTACACCGTGTGATCGGGAAAGGTTTGTAAAACGCACCTCATTTCTCCTCTCCTTGTGCTCGGGTTCGCCATTCCAGCCGCTTTACCAACAATCTCCCTACTTGGAGAATCAGCACCGTTACCCTCCTGTTTCGTACAGGTTGCAATTTGTCCTGAGGATGAACGGGAAGAGGGGAAACCAATGAGAGACTAGCTCTAGGTGTTGGGACATTCACAGGTCACTCTATTTTCCCATCAGGAAGAAGAATAAACCACAGGCTCAGCCTGCCCCCCCGGAACCAGAATAGGGCCTGAAGCAATCCTGCGCTTTTGCGGCCAGCTCCCAAAAAAGCGACTTGACAAATGGAGCTCAGGGTCACTGCAATTCACAAACCTGCAGAGTTAGAAATGACAACTCTCGTCCACAAATATATTGAGGGAAGGCAACGAAGAGGATTGGAAAGCAAGGCAGAATTGCAGGAAACACATTTCTGGAGGTAGATTCGACTCGCCTTTAAAGCACATGAAAAGCGGCAAAACGTCGACAATGATGCCCTTGGCCAAAAAGGGCGTATGCGTTTTTTCCTGAATATATTCAGGAAAAAACGCATACGCCCTTTTTGGCCAACCAAGCAAGCCGGAAAAGCAAATCAGCAGTACAAGGAAGTCTCGATTGCCATCGGGCAAAAGGGCCATGCTAAAAACAGTGTAAAAACCAGAAATGCAGGACAGGCCATGGAGACATGGGAGCCTTGCGACGCTGATGGGCGGGATGTAAATTGCCAACAGCCACTCTGGAGAACTGTATGGTATGTCCTGAAACATGTAATAAACACAGCTTAGAGAGCAGAGGGCACTTCCACTCATGGGCGTATACATTGGGAAAACTGAAAATCCACAAGACACAGGCACCCCAAAGTGTAGGGCTGCTCTGTTTACAAGAACCTCCACTTCGGTACACCTTAAATAGCCCAGGAAGGAGAAAAATGGATAAAGAAGTTGTGGTACTTATGCACAATGGAATATCACTCAGCCATGAAATCAATGTCATAAGGCTAGTAGCAGCATGATGAGTGGATTTAAGTACGATGACTCTAAGTGAAATAAGTCACACAGAAAAAGACACTTATCCTAAGACATCACTTATAGAGGGAATGTCAAAATCGCTACCCTTGAACTGAATTACAAAACAGAAGAGAGTCACACGTTTAGAAAACACACTATGGCTGCTTAACGGGAAAGGTCAGGTGGGGTGATGCATAAAACAAGGGTTTGAAATTAGCTCAGACACCGTTCCATAAGCCAAATATGTAATAGACAAGACCTACTCCCTGCTCAGTGAACTGGACTCAACACCCCCTATTCACCACACAAGAATATATCTGACTAGTAAGAATCTTAAAACCTATGTATTGATATCTCTCGGGAAGTGAATCAAGAGGGTGTAAAGCGGCATAAACACAGCAGTGAAAAGCAGCTAAACCCCATTATAAAAATAAATTACTCAAAAAAAAACCCCATAAAACAAAGACAGTGAAAGAGAGAGAAATTCTTACAAAATCCGTTCAGGGGCTCTGATGCCACCTGGATTGACCATATCTAGACCCACAGCTGGATGAGACAGAAGGCTGGACACTCTTGGGGCTGAGAGGATTGGTGAGGTTGGGCGAGCAAACGCAGACCCTTTAAAGTAATACTGCGTGGTACCCATCCCATGGGTCCCAAATCTCCAGGTTCAAGGGCATCTTCCTACATCGAAAACATGCCTGGGAAACCCAGAAGATGATACACCGTGTGATCGGGAAAGGTGTGTAAAACACACCTCATTTCTCCTCTCCTTGTGCTCGGGTTCGCCATTCCAGCCGCTTTACTAACAATCTCCCTACTTGGAGAATCAACACCGTTACCCTCCTGTTTCGTACAGGTTGCAATTTGTCCTAGGATGAACGGGAAGAGGGGGAACCAATGAGAGACTAGCTCTAGGTGTTGGGACAGGCACAGGTCACTCTAGTTTCCCATCAGGAAGAAGAATGAACCACAGGCTCAGCCTGCCCCCCCGGAACCAGAATAGGGCCTGAAGCAATCCTGCGCTTTTGCGGCCAGCTCCCAAAAAAGCGAGTTGACAAATGGAGCTCAGGGGCACTGCAATTCACAAACCTGCAGAGTTAGAAATGATAACTCTCGTCCACAAATATATTGAGGGAAGGCAACGAAGAGGATTTGAAAGCAAGGCAGAATTGCAGGAAACATATTTCAGGAGGTAGATTCGACTCGCCTTTAAAGCACATGAAAAGCGGCAGAACGTCGACCATGATGCCCTTGGCCAATAAGGGCGTATGCGTTTTTTCCTGAAAGGGCGTATGCGTTTTTTCCTGAATATATTCAGGAAAAAACGCATACGCCCTTTTTGGCCAACCAAGAAAGCCGGAAAGGCAAATCAGCACTACAAGGAAGTCTCGCTTGCCATCGGGCAAAAGGGCCATGCTGAAAACAGTGTAAAAACCAGAAATGCAGGACAGGCCATGGAGACATGGGAGCCTTGCTACGCTGATGGGCGGGATGTAAATTGCCAACAGCCACTCTGGAGAAGTGTACGGTGTGTCCTGAAACATGTAATAAACACAGCTTAGAGAGCATAGGGCACTTCCACTCATGGGCGTATACATTGGGAAATCTGAAAATCCACAAGACACAGGCACCCCAAAGTGTAGGGCTGCTCTGTTTACGAAGACCTCCACTTCGCTACACCTTAAATAGCCCAGGAAAGAGAAAAATGGATAAAGAAGTTGTGGTACTTATGCACAATGGAATATCACTCAGCCATGAAATCAATGTCATAAGGCTAGTAGCAGCATGATGAGTGGATTTAGGTACGATGACTCTAAGTGAAATAAGTCACACAGAAAAAGACACTTATCCTAAGACATCACTTATAGAGGGAATGTCAAAATCGCTACCCTTGAACTGAATTACAAAACAGAACAGAGTCACACGTTTAGAAAACACACTATGGCTGCTTAACGGGAAAGGTCAGGTGGGGTGATGCATAAAACAAGGGTTTGAAATTAGCTCAGACACCGTTCCATAAGCCAAATATGTAATAGACAAGACCTACTCCCTGCTCAGTGAACTGGACTCAACACCCCCTATTCACCACACAAGAATATATCTGACTAGTAAGAGTCTTAAAACCTATGTATTGATATCTCTCGGGAAGTGAATCAAGAGGGTGTAAAGCGGCATAAACACAGCAGTGAAAAGCAGCTAAACCCCATTATGAAAATAAATTACTCAAAAAAAAACCCCATAAAACAAAGACAGTGAAAGAGAGAGAAATTCTTACAAAATCCGTTCAGGGGCTCTGATGCCACCTGGATTGACCATATCTAGACACACAGCTAGATGAGACAGAAGGCTGGACATTCTTGGGGCTGAGAATATTGGTGAGGTTGGGCGAGCAAACGCAGACCCTTTAAAGTAATACTGCGTGGTACCCATCCCATGGGTCCCAAATCTCCAGGTTCAAGGGCATCTTCCTACATCGAAAACATGCCTGGGAAACCCAGAAGATGATACACCGTGTGATCGGGAAAGGTGTGTAAAACACACCTCATTTCTCCTCTCCTTGTGCTCGGGTTCGCCATTCCAGCCGCTTTACTAACAATCTCCCTACTTGGAGAATCAGCACCGTTACCCTCCTGTTTCGTACAGGTTGCAATTTGTCCTAGGATGAACGGGAAGAGGGGGAACCAATGAGAGACTAGCTCTAGGTGTTGGGACAGGCACAGGTCACTCTAGTTTCCCATCAGGAAGAAGAATGAACCACAGGCTCAGCCTGCCCCCCCGGAACCAGAATAGGGCCTGAAGCAATCCTGCGCTTTTGCGGCCAGCTCCCAAAAAAGCGACTTGACAAATGGAGCTCAGGGGCACTGCAATTCACAAACCTGCAGAGTTAGAAATGATAACTCTCGTCCACAAATATATTGAGGGAAGGCAACGAAGAGGATTTGAAAGCAAGGCAGAATTGCAGGAAACATATTTCAGGAGGTAGATTCGACTCGCCTTTAAAGCACATGAAAAGCGGCAGAACGTCGACCATGATGCCCTTGGCCAAAAAGGGCGTATGCGTTTTTTCCTGAATATATTCAGGAAAAAACGCATACGCCCTTTTTGGCCAACCAAGAAAGCCCGAAGAGCAAATCAGCACTACAAAGAAGTCTCGCTTGCCATCGGTCAAAAGGGCCATGCTGAAAAAAGTGTAAAAACCAGAAATGCAGGACAGGCCATGGAGACATGGGAGCCTTGCTACGCTGATGGGTGGGATGTAAATTGCCAACAGCCACTCTGGAGAAATGTACGGTGTGTCCTGAAACATGTAATAAACACAGCTTAGAGAGCATAGGGCACTTCCACTCATGGGCGTATACATTGGGAAAACTGAAAATCCACAAGACAGAGACACCCCAAAGTGTAGGGCTGCTCTGTTTACGAGAACCTCCACTTCGGTACACCTTAAATAGCCCAGGAAACAGAAAAATGGATAAAGAAGTTGTGGTACTTATGCACAATGGCATATCACTCAGCCATGAAATCAATGTCAAAAGGCTAGTAGCAGCATGATGAGTGGATTTAGGTACGATGACTCTAAGTGAAATAAGTCACACAGAAAAAGACACTTATCCTAAGATATCCCTTATAGAGGGAATGTCAAAATCGCTACCCTTGAACTGAATTACAAAACAGAACAGAGTCACACGTTTAGAAAACACACTATGGCTGCTTAACGGGAAAGGTCAGGTGGGGTGATGCATAAAACAAGGGTTTGAAATTAGCTCAGATACCGTTCCATAAGCCAAATACGCAATAGACAACACTTACTCCCTGCTCAGTCAACTGGACTCAACACCCCCTATTCACCACACAAGAATATATCTGACTAGTAAGAATCTTAAAACCTATGTATTGATATCTCTCGGGAAGTGAATCAAGAGGGTGTAAAGCGGCATAAACACAGCAGTGAAAAGCAGCTAAACCCCATTATAAAAATAAATTACTCAAAAAAACCCCATAAAACAAAGACAGTGAAAGAGAGAGAAATTCTTACAAAATCCGTTCAGGGGCTCTGATGCCACCTGGATTGACCATATCTAGACACACAGCTGGATGAGACAGAAGGCTGGACACTCTTGGGGCTGAGAGGATTGGTGAGGTTGGGCGAGCAAACGCAGACCCTTTAAAGTAATACTGCGTGGTACCCATCCCATGGGTCCCAAATCTCCAGGTTCAAGGGCATCTTCCTACATCGAAAACATGCCTGGGAAACCCAGAAGATGGTACACCGTGTGATCGGGAAAGGTTTGTAAAACGCACCTCATTTCTCCTCTCCTTGTGCTCGGGTTCGCCATTCCAGCCGCTTTACCAACAATCTCCCTACTTGGAGAATCAGCACCGTTACCCTCCTGTTTCGTACAGGTTGCAATTTGTCCTGAGGATGAACGGGAAGAGGGGAAACCAATGAGAGACTAGCTCTAGGTGTTGGGACATTCACAGGTCACTCTATTTTCCCATCAGGAAGAAGAATAAACCACAGGCTCAGCCTGCCTCCCCGGAACCAGAATAGGGCCTGAAGCAATCCTGCGCTTTTGCGGCCAGCTCCCAAAAAAGCGAGTTGACAAATGGAGCTCAGGGGCACTGCAATTCACAAACCTGCAGAGTTAGAAATGATAACTCTCGTCCACAAATATATTGAGGGAAGGCAACGAAGAGGATTGGAAAGCAAGGCAGAATTGCAGGAAACACATTTCTGGAGGTAGATTCGACTCGCCTTTAAAGCACATGAAAAGCGGCAAAACGTCGACCATGATGCCCTTGGCCAAAAAGGGCGTATGCGTTTTTTCCTGAATATATTCAGGAAAAAACGCATACGCCCTTTTTGGCCAACCAAGCAAGCCGGAAAAGCAAATCAGCAGTACAAGGAAGTCTCGCTTGCCATCGGGCAAAAGGGCCATGCTAAAAACAGTGTAAAAACCAGAAATGCAGGACAGGCCATGGAGACATGGGAGCCTTGCTACGCTGATGGGCGGGATGTAAATTGCCAACAGCCACTCTGGAGAAGTGTATGGTATGTCCGGAAACATGTAATAAACACAGCTTAGAGAGCAGAGGGCACTTCCACTCATGGGCGTATACATTGGGAAAACTGAAAATCCACAAGACACAGGCACCCCAAAGTGTAGGGCTGCTCTGTTTACAAGAACCTCCACTTCGGTACACCTTAAATAGCCCAGGAAGGAGAAAAATGGATAAAGAAGTTGTGGTACTTATGCACAATGGAATATCACTCAGTCATGAAATCGATGGCATAAGGCTAGTAACAGCATGATGAGTGGATTTAGGTACGATGACTCTAAGTGAAATAAGTCACACAGAAAAAGACACCTATCCTAAGATATCACTTATAGAGGGAATGTCAAAATCGCTACCCTTGAACTGAATTACAAAACAGAACAGAGTCACACGTTTAGAAAACACACTATGGCTGCTTAACGGGAAAAGTCAGGTGGGGTGATGCATAAAACAAGGGTTTCAAATTAGCTCAGATACCGTTCCATAAGCCAAATATGTAATAGACAAGACCTACTCCCTGCTCAGTGAACTGGACTCAACACCCCCTATTCACCGCACAAGAATATATCTGACTAGTAAGAATCTTAAAACCTATGTATTGATATCTCTCGGGAAGTGAATCAAGAGGGTGTAAAGCGGCATAAACACAGCAGTGAAAAGCAGCTAAACCCCATTATAAAAATAAATTACTCAAAAAAAAACCCCATAAAACAAAGACAGTGAAAGAGAGAGAAATTCTTACAAAATCCGTTCAGGGGCTCTGATGCCACCTGGATTGACCATATCTAGACCCACAGCTGGATGAGACAGAAGGCTGGACACTCTTGGGGCTGAGAGGATTGGTGAGGTTGGGCGAGCAAACGCAGACCCTTTAAAGTAATACTGCGTGGTACCCATCCCATGGGTCCCAAATCTCCAGGTTCAAGGGCATCTTCCTACATCGAAAACATGCCTGGGAAACCCAGAAGATGATACACCGTGTGATCGGGAAAGGTGTGTAAAACACACCTCATTTCTCCTCTCCTTGTGCTCGGGTTCGCCATTCCAGCCGCTTTACTAACAATCTCCCTACTTGGAGAATCAGCACCGTTACCCTCCTGTTTCGTACAGGTTGCAATTTGTCCTAGGATGAACGGGAAGAGGGGGAACCAATGAGAGACTAGCTCTAGGTGTTGGGACAGGCACAGGTCACTCTAGTTTCCCATCAGGAAGAAGAATGAACCACAGGCTCAGCCTGCCCCCCCGGAACCAGAATAGGGCCTGAAGCAATCCTGCGCTTTTGCGGCCAGCTCCCAAAAAAGCGAGTTGACAAATGGAGCTCAGGGGCACTGCAATTCACAAACCTGCAGAGTTAGAAATGATAACTCTCGTCCACAAATATATTGAGGGAAGGCAACGAAGAGGATTTGAAAGCAAGGCAGAATTGCAGGAAACATATTTCAGGAGGTAGATTCGACTCGCCTTTAAAGCACATGAAAAGCGGCAGAACGTCGACCATGATGCCCTTGGCCAATAAGGGCGTATGCGTTTTTTCCTGAAAGGGCGTATGCGTTTTTTCCTGAATATATTCAGGAAAAAACGCATACGCCCTTTTTGGCCAACCAAGAAAGCCGGAAAGGCAAATCAGCACTACAAGGAAGTCTCGCTTGCCATCGGGCAAAAGGGCCATGCTGAAAACAGTGTAAAAACCAGAAATGCAGGACAGGCCATGGAGACATGGGAGCCTTGCTACGCTGATGGGCGGGATGTAAATTGCCAACAGCCACTCTGGAGAAGTGTACGGTGTGTCCTGAAACATGTAATAAACACAGCTTAGAGAGCATAGGGCACTTCCACTCATGGGCGTATACATTGGGAAATCTGAAAATCCACAAGACACAGGCACCCCAAAGTGTAGGGCTGCTCTTTTTACAAGAACCTCCACTTCACTACACCTTAAATAGCCCAGGAAAGAGAAAAATGGATAAAGAAGTTGTGGTACTTATGCACAATGGAATATCACTCAGCCATGAAATCAATAGCAGCATGATGAGTGGATTTAGGTACGATGACTCTAAGTGAAATAAGTCACACAGAAAAAGACACTTATCCTAAGACATCACTTATAGAGGGAATGTCAAAATCGCTACCCTTGAACTGAATTACAAAACAGAACAGAGTCACACGTTTAGAAAACACACTATGGCTGCTTAACGGGAAAGGTCAGGTGGGGTGATGCATAAAACAAGGGTTTGAAATTAGCTCAGACACCGTTCCATAAGCCAAATATGTAATAGACAAGACCTACTCCCTGCTCAGTGAACTGGACTCAACACCCCCTATTCACCACACAAGAATATATCTGACTAGTAAGAATCTTAAAACCTATGTATTGATATCTCTCGGGAAGTGAATCAAGAGGGTGTAAAGCGGCATAAACACAGCAGTGAAAAGCAGCTAAACCCCATTATGAAAATAAATTACTCAAAAAAAAACCCCATAAAACAAAGACAGTGAAAGAGAGAGAAATTCTTACAAAATCCGTTCAGGGGCTCTGATGCCACCTGGATTGACCATATCTAGACACACAGCTAGATGAGACAGAAGGCTGGACATTCTTGGGGCTGAGAGGATTGGTGAGGTTGGGCGAGCAAACGCAGACCCTTTAAAGTAATACTGCGTGGTACCCATCCCATGGGTCCCAAATCTCCAGGTTCAAGGGCATCTTCCTACATCGAAAACATGCCTGGGAAACCCAGAAGATGGTACACCGTGTGGTCGGGAAAGGTTTGTAAAACACACCTCATTTCTCCTCTCCTTGTGCTTGGGTTCGCCATTCCAGCCGCTTTACCAACAATCTCCATACTTGGAGAATCAGCACCGTTACCCTCCTGTTTCGTACAGGTTGCAATTTGTCCTGAGGATGAACGGGAAGAGGGGGAACCAATGAGAGACTAGCTCTAGGTGTTGGGACAGGCACAGGTCACTCTAGTTTCCCATCAGGAAGAAGAATGAACCACAGGCTCAGCCTGCCCTCCTGGAATCAGAATAGGGCCTGAAGCCATCCTGCGCTTTTGCGGCCAGCTCCCAAAAAAGCGACTTGACAAATGGAGCTCAGGGGCACTGCAATTCACAAACCTGCAGAGTTAGAAATGATAACTCTCGTCCACAAATATATTGAGGGAAGGCAACGAAGAGGATTGGAAAGCAAGGTAGAATTGCAGGAAACAGATTTCAGGAGGTAGATTCGACTCGCCTTTAAAGCACATGAAAAGCGGCAAAACGTCGACAATGATGCCCTTGGCCAAAAAGGGCGTATGCGTTTTTTCCTGAATATATTCAGGAAAAAACGCATACGCCCTTTTTGGACAACCAAGAAAGCCGGAAAGGCAAATCAGCACTACAAGGAAGTCTCGCTTGCCATCGGGCAAAAGGGCCATGCTGAAAACAGTGTAAAAACCAGAAATGCAGGACAGGCCATGGAGACATGGGAGCCTTGCTACGCTGATGGGCGGGATGTAAATTGCCAACAGCCACTCTGGAGAAGTGTACGGTGTGTCCTGAAACATGTAATAAACACAGCTTAGAGAGCATAGGGCACTTCCACTCATGGCCGTATACATTGGGAAATCTGAAAATCCACAAGACACAGGCACCCCAAAGTGTAGGGCTGCTCTGTTTACAAGAACCTCCACTTCGGTACACCTTAAATCGCCCAGGAAAGAGAAAAATGGATAAAGAAGTTGTGGTACTTATGCACAATGGAATATCACTCAGCCATGAAATCAATGTCATAAAGCTAGTAGCAGCATGATGAGTGGATTTAGGTACGATGACTCTAAGTGAAATAAGTCACACAGAAAAAGACACTTATCCTAAGACATCACTTATAGAGGGAATGTCAAAATCGCTACCCTTGAACTGAATTACAAAACAGAACAGAGTCACACGTTTAGAAAACACACTATGGCTGCTTAACGGGAAAGGTCAGGTGGGGTGATGCATAAAACAAGGGTTTGAAATTAGCTCAGATACCGTTCCATAAGCCAAATATGTAATAGACAAGACCTACTCCCTGCTCAGTGAACTGGACTCAACACCCCCTATTCACCACACAAGAATATATCTGACTAGTTAGAATCTTAAAACCTATGTATTGATATCTCTCGGGAAGTGAATCAAGAGGGTGTAAAGCGGCATAAACACAGCAGTGAAAAGCAGCTAAACCCAATTATGTAAATAAATTACTCAAAAAAACCCCCATAAAACAAAGACAGTGAAAGAGAGAGAAATTCTTACAAAATCCGTTCAGGGGCTCTGATGCCACCTGGATTGACCATATCTAGACACACAGCTAGATGAGACAGAAGGCTGGACATTCTTGGGGCTGAGAGGATTGGTGAGGTTGGGCGAGCAAACGCAGACCCTTTAAAGTAATACTGCGTGGTACCCATCCCATGGGTCCCAAATCTCCAGGTTCAAGGGCATCTTCCTACATCGAAAACATGCCTGGGAAACCCAGAAGATGGTACACCGTGTGATCGGGAAAGGTTTGTAAAACGCACCTCATTTCTCCTCTCCTTGTGCTCGGGTTCGCCATTCCAGCCGCTTTACCAACAATCTCCCTACTTGGAGAATCAGCACCGTTACCCTCCTGTTTCGTACAGGTTGCAATTTGTCCTGAGGATGAACGGGAAGAGGGGGAACCAATGAGAGACTAGCTCTAGGTGTTGGGACAGGCACAGGTCACTCTATTTTCCCATCAGGAAGAAGAATGAACCACAGGCTCAGCCTGCCCCCCCGGAACCAGAATAGGGCCTGAACCAATCCGGCGCTTTTGCGGCCAGCTCCCAAAAAAGCGACTTGACAAATGGAGCTCAGGGGCACTGCAATTCACAAACCTGCAGAGTTAGAAATGATAACTCTCGTCCACAAATATATTGAGGAAAGGCAACGAAGAGGATTGGAAAGCAAGGTAGAATTGCAGGAAACAGATTTCAGGAGGTAGATTCGACTCGCCTTTAAAGCACATGAAAAGCGGCAAAACGTCGACCATGATGCCCTTGGCCAAAAAGGGCGTATGCGTTTTTTCCTGAATATATTCAGGAAAAAACGCATACGCCCTTTTTGGCCAATCAAGCAAGCCGGAAAGGCAAATCAGCACTACAAGGAAGTCTCGCTTGCCATCGGGCAAAAGGGCCATGCTGAAAACAGTGTAAAAACCAGAAATGCAGGACAGGCCATGGAGACATGGGAGCCTTGCTACGCTGATGGGCGGGAAGTAAATTGCCAACAGCCACTCTGGAGAAGTGTACGGTGTGTCCTGAAACATGTAATAAACACAGCTTAGAGACCATAGGGCACTTCCACTCATGGCCGTATACATTGGGAAATCAGAAAATCCACAAGACACAGGCACCCCAAAGTGTAGGGCTGCTCTGTTTACAAGAACCTCCACTTCGGTACACCTTAAATAGCCCAGGAAAGAGAAAAATGGATAAAGAAGTTGTGGTACTTATGCACAATGGAATATCACTCAGCCATGAAATCAATGTCATAAAGCTAGTAGCAGCATGATGAGTGGATTTAGGTACGATGACTCTAAGTGAAATAAGTCACACAGAAAAAGACACTTATCCTAAGACATCACTTATAGAGGGAATGTCAAAATCGCTACCCTTGAACTGAATTACAAAACAGAACAGAGTCACACGTTTAGAAAACACACTATGGCTGCTTAACGGGAAAGGTCAGGTGGGGTGATGCATAAAACAAGGGTTTGAAATTAGCTCAGACACTGTTCCATAAGCCAAATATGTAATAGACAAGACCTACTCCCTGCTCAGTGAACTGGACTCAACACCCCCTATTCACCACACAAGAATATATCTGACTAGTTAGAATCTTAAAACCTATGTATTGATATCTCTCGGGAAGTGAATCAAGAGGGTGTAAAGCGGCATAAACACAGCAGTGAAAAGCAGCTAAACCCCATTATAAAAATAAATACTCAAAAAAAACCCATAAAACAAAGACAGTGAAAGAGAGAGAAATTCTTACAAAATACGTTCAGGGGCTCTGATGCCACCTGGATTGACTATATCTAGACACACAGCTGGATGAGACAGAAGGCTGGACGCTCTTGGGACTGAGAGGATTGGTGAGGTTGGGCGAGCAAACGCAGACCCTTTAAAGTAATACTGCGTGGTACCCATCCCATGGGTCCCAAATCTCCAGGTTCAAGGGCATCTTCCTACATCGAAAACATGCCTGGGAAACCCAGAAGATGGTACACCGTGTGATCGGGAAAGGTTTGTAAAACGCACCTCATTTCTCCTCTACTTGTGCTCGGGTTCGCCATTCCAGCCGCTTTACCAACAATCTCCCTACTTGGAGAATCAGCACCGTTACCCTCCTGTTTCGTACAGGTTGCAATTTGTCCTGAGGATGAACGGGAAGAGGGGGAACCAATGAGAGACTAGCTCTAGGTGTTGGGACAGGCACAGGTCACTCTATTTTCCCATCAGGAAGAAGAATGAACCACAGGCTCAGCCTGCCCCCCCGGAACCAGAATAGGGCCTGAACCAATCCTGCGCTTTTGCGGCCAGCTCCCAAAAAAGCGACTTGACAAATGGAGCTCAGGGGCACTGCAATTCACAAACCTGCAGAGTTAGAAATGATAACTCTCGTCCACAAATATATTGAGGAAAGGCAACGAAGAGGATTGGAAAGCAAGGTAGAATTGCAGGAAACAGATTTCAGGAGGTAGATTCGACTCGCCTTTAAAGCACATGAAAAGCGGCAAAACGTCGACCATGATGCCCTTGGCCAAAAAGGGCGTATGCGTTTTTTCCTGAATATATTCAGGGAAAAACGCATACGCCCTTTTTGGCCAACCAAGCAAGCCGGAAAGGCAAATCAGCACTACAAGGAAGTCTCGCTTGCCATCAGTCAAAAGGGCCATGCTGAAAAAAGTGTAAAAACCAGAAATGCAGGACAGGCCATGGAGACATGGGAGCCTTGCTACGCTGATGGGCGGGATGTAAATTGCCAACGGCCACTCTGGAGAAGTGTACGGTGTGTCCTGAAACATGTAATAAACACAGCTTAGAGAGCATAGGGCACTTCCACTCATGGGCGTATACATTGGGAAATCTGAAAATCCACAAGACACAGGCACCCCAAAGTGTAGGGCTGCTCTGTTTACAAGAACCTCCACTTCACTACACCTTAAATAGCCCAGGAAAGAGAAAAATGGATAAAGAAGTTGTGGTACTTATGCACAATGGAATATCACTCAGCCATGAAATCAATGTCATAAGGCTAGTAGCAGCATGATGAGTGGATTTAGGTACGATGACTCTAAGTGAAATAAGTCACACAGAAAAAGACACTTATCCTAAGACATCACTTATAGAGGGAATGTCAAAATCGCTACCCTTGAACTGAATTACAAAACAGAAGAGAGTCACACGTTTAGAAAACACACTATGGCTGCTTAACGGGAAAGGTCAGGTGGGGTGATGCATAAAACAAGGGTTTGAAATTAGCTCAGATACCGTTCCATAAGCCAAATATGTAATAGACAAGACCTACTCCCTGCTCAGTGAACTGGACTCAACACCCCCTATTCACCACACAAGAATATATCTGACTAGTTAGAATCTTAAAACCTATGTATTGATATCTCTCGGGAAGTGAATCAAGAGGGTGTAAAGCGGCATAAACACAGCAGTGAAAAGCAGCTAAACCCCATTATAAAAATAAATTACTCAAAAAAAAACCCCATAAAACAAAGACAGTGAAAGAGAGAGAAATTCTTACAAAATCCGTTCAGGGGCTCTGATGCCACCTGGATTGACCATATCTAGACCCACAGCTGGATGAGACAGAAGGCTGGACACTCTTGGGGCTGAGAGGTTTGGTGAGGTTGGGCGAGCAAACGCAGACCCTTTAAAGTAATACTGCGTGGTACCCATCCCATGGGTCCCAAATCTCCAGGTTCAAGGGCATCTTCCTACATCGAAAACATGCCTGGGAAACCCAGAAGATGATACACCGTGTGATCGGGAAAGGTGTGTAAAACACACCTCATTTCTCCTCTCCTTGTGCTCGGGTTCGCCATTCCAGCCGCTTTACTAACAATCTCCCTACTTGGAGAATCAGCACCGTTACCCTCCTGTTTCGTACAGGTTGCAATTTGTCCTAGGATGAACGGGAAGAGGGGGAACCAATGAGAGACTAGCTCTAGGTGTTGGGACAGGCACAGGTCACTCTAGTTTCCCATCAGGAAGAAGAATGAACCACAGGCTCAGCCTGCCCCCCCGGAACCAGAATAGGGCCTGAAGCAATCCTGCGCTTTTGCGGCCAGCTCCCAAAAAAGCGAGTTGACAAATGGAGCTCAGGGGCACTGCAATTCACAAACCTGCAGAGTTAGAAATGATAACTCTCGTCCACAAATATATTGAGGGAAGGCAACGAAGAGGATTTGAAAGCAAGGCAGAATTGCAGGAAACATATTTCAGGAGGTAGATTCGACTCGCCTTTAAAGCACATGAAAAGCGGCAGAACGTCGACCATGATGCCCTTGGCCAATAAGGGCGTATGCGTTTTTTCCTGAAAGGGCGTATGCGTTTTTTCCTGAATATATTCAGGAAAAAACGCATACGCCCTTTTTGGCCAACCAAGAAAGCCGGAAAGGCAAATCAGCACTACAAGGAAGTCTCGCTTGCCATCGGGCAAAAGGGCCATGCTGAAAACAGTGTAAAAACCAGAAATGCAGGACAGGCCATGGAGACATGGGAGCCTTGCTACGCTGATGGGCGGGATGTAAATTGCCAACAGCCACTCTGGAGAAGTGTACGGTGTGTCCTGAAACATGTAATAAACACAGCTTAGAGAGCATAGGGCACTTCCACTCATGGGCGTATACATTGGGAAATCTGAAAATCCACAAGACACAGGCACCCCAAAGTGTAGGGCTGCTCTGTTTACAAGAACCTCCACTTCACTACACCTTAAATAGCCCAGGAAAGAGAAAAATGGATAAAGAAGTTGTGGTACTTATGCACAATGGAATATCACTCAGCCATGAAATCAATGTCATAAGGCTAGTAGCAGCATGATGAGTGGATTTAGGTACGATGACTCTAAGTGAAATAAGTCACACAGAAAAAGACACTTATCCTAAGACATCACTTATAGAGGGAATGTCAAAATCGCTACCCTTGAACTGAATTACAAAACAGAACAGAGTCACACGTTTAGAAAACACACTATGGCTGCTTAACGGGAAAGGTCAGGTGGGGTGATGCATAAAACAAGGGTTTGAAATTAGCTCAGACACCGTTCCATAAGCCAAATATGTAATAGACAAGACCTACTCCCTGCTCAGTGAACTGGACTCAACACCCCCTATTCACCACACAAGAATATATCTGACTAGTAAGAATCTTAAAACCTATGTATTGATATCTCTCGGGAAGTGAATCAAGAGGGTGTAAAGCGGCATAAACACAGCAGTGAAAAGCAGCTAAACCCCATTATGAAAATAAATTACTCAAAAAAAAACCCCATAAAACAAAGACAGTGAAAGAGAGAGAAATTCTTACAAAATCCGTTCAGGGGCTCTGATGCCACCTGGATTGACCATATCTAGACACACAGCTAGATGAGACAGAAGGCTGGACATTCTTGGGGCTGAGAGGATTGGTGAGGTTGGGCGAGCAAACGCAGACCCTTTAAAGTAATACTGCGTGGTACCCATCCCATGGGTCCCAAATCTCCAGGTTCAAGGGCATCTTCCTACATCGAAAACATGTCTGGGAAACCCAGAAGATGATACACCGTGTGATCGGGAAAGGTGTGTAAAACACACCTCATTTCTCCTCTCCTTGTGCTCGGGTTCGCCATTCCAGCCGCTTTACTAACAATCTCCCTACTTGGAGAATCAGCACCGTTACCCTCCTGTTTCGTACAGGTTGCAATTTGTCCTAGGATGAACGGGAAGAGGGGGAACCAATGAGAGACTAGCTCTAGGTGTTGGGACAGGCACAGGTCACT
This sequence comes from Eubalaena glacialis, assembly GCF_028564815.1. NCBI lineage: Eukaryota > Metazoa > Chordata > Mammalia > Artiodactyla > Balaenidae > Eubalaena > Eubalaena glacialis. The sequence continues at coordinate 85,668,686 of NC_083717.1, forward strand.
CTAGTTTCCCATCAGGAAGAAGAATGAACCACAGGCTCAGCCTGCCCCCCCGGAACCAGAATAGGGCCTGAAGCAATCCTGCGCTTTTGCGGCCAGCTCCCAAAAAAGCGACTTGACAAATGGAACTCAGGGGCACTGCAATTCACAAACCTGCAGAGTTAGAAATGATAACTCTCGTCCACAAATATATTGAGGGAAGGCAACGAAGAGGATTTGAAAGCAAGGCAGAATTGCAGGAAACATATTTCAGGAGGTAGATTCGACTCGCCTTTAAAGCACATGAAAAGCGGCAGAACGTCGACCATGATGCCCTCAAGATGAATCTTGAGGAAATTTAGCTACCAAAAATGCCATTTTTGTGACTTTTAGTGAGTCATAACAATACAACTACTTATTTCAATTATATGGGGTACTTAGTGTAGTCAAAACCATAGAAATTGGGAGGGTAATGATGCTTTTCAGGTGGTTATGGAACAAAAAGGAAAGTTATGTTTAAAGGATACAGAGTTACAGTTTTAAAACGTAGAAAAGAATTAGAAAGATAAATGGTGATGTTGATCGCCCAATAATATGAATGTATTTAATATCACTGAACGGTGCACTTTATAATAATTAACATGTTATATTTTATGTTATTTGATTTTACCAACATACACAATTGGGAAAGAATGTAATATCAGGAAAGGGAGTGGACCTGGGATAGAGCAGAGAGTAATCAGAAGGGTGAGACACTGCATATGTTGAAGAAGAAGAGCTGAGAGTCTTCATTTGCCAGAAGAGTCTTTATAAAAAAAAAATTACTCTGAGGGTGTATTAAATAGATATCTATGGGTGCACTGCTATCTCCCATGGGTTATCTTAAAGAGTCTTTAATAAAGTCCATAAGGCTTGCTGAGGCTTTTTTAAAAACTGGATTCCCTAGGAGATAATTAGAGGGTGGTACTTAAGTCTATGTCTAGGTTGACAGATTTTGCAGGGAAGACGAACCTGAGAAGAGTGGAGGTCTTAAGAGTGTAAGTACATGGATATTAGAAAAAAAAATAATAAAGGGAATTAGGAAAACTTTGGACTTCGAAGGTCATGTATTATTACTGAATCAGACCTGATGTTCCTAAGGAGTTATATACACAGTTGCTATTTGGATTACTTGTTGATTAAGATAAGTGGAAAAACTAGAGTCGTTTCCAAGTGTAGGTAAGATATAATGAGAGGATGGAGGTGGAAAGTAGGGAGACCCAGAGAGAAGTGGGAAGGTCATATTGGGCCAAGATGGTGGTAATATCCAGCAGAACAGATGGTAGGGCAGACTATGGATTCATCTTTTTTATTTCGGCTCCCCACCACATCCTTAATCATTCTTTGGGAATATTTCATGGCTCTGTGATGCAGGTACAGAATTCGAGTGAGGAGACTACACCCTCAGTGTCCAGCTGTCTGAGTCCTCAGTGTGCTTCAAATGATGGAGAACTATTGCTTCTTTATGAGAAGAGTTAGTACCTCGTAGCTAAGCTTAAGCTGGAGCTTATGCAATATTGATTCCATTTTATATATACTGTTGGCATGGAGGTTCCTCCTCCTCTTTTCTTGACCATTATGAAATGAATCTATATTTCTCAACATTTGGGTATATCAGGCAAATACATTAAGTAAAGGAATCTTATACAGTGCTCCCTGCATAGTTTGCTCCTTCTTGTTTCTCTTTTACCTTTACTAAATTAGCACAGGGAGAGACCTTGAAATGTTCTAATCAGGAGAGATTAGAACATCATATTTCTAGAGAGGTTGGTTGGACAGAGCAGGGGTCCCAGTGAAAATCAAAGCTTCTGTTTCTACTTGGAAGTGTACCTGTATAGAGTAGAGGGCTCCAGGAAATATCCTAGAATATTCCAATGTCCCTGCAGGAGATCATTAAGAGAGGTAGGATCTGGTACCAGATCAGTGTACTATGACATGTTTGTCAGTCATCTGATGTGAGATTCTCAGAGCCAATCCCATATGGTAGGGCTGAGTGCAGAGTGATGAAGAACCTGTGAAAGCCTTTGATTGCATGTTAAAGATGAAGCTCTGATTTCGGGGAGAATTTTCTTACCTGACTGAATGTCACCCTTCTGTGGGGATGAGATTCTGTGCTTTTCCTCCGTTGATGACCACTGACTGAAAATCATTAGAGAATCATGTCTAGAAAGCATTCTTTATTTAATTTCTTAAAGAAGAAAACATAGAAAACAGTTTTATCCACTTTCAAATTGAGGATCAAGGGGAATGACATCAGTGAAAATGTCAGAGTAGGGAGCTCTGGCTTGTGTCCATCCCCAGAAACACTGACATACGTGGTAAAACCTGTCAAAATGATCTTATCCACACATGTAAGTTTTCTTTTCTTTTCGCCCTGTAGATTTATCTTTCATTGAAACTTTACTTACTACAGGATGTGGAGAATAAACAGGGAAGTAGAAACTGTATTTCCTGATGAGAGAATCACTAAGTCACATTAGCTGTTCTGAGCTATGTCTTACTCACCTTGACTGTAATTAAAACAAACAAATAAACAAAACACTTTTTTTTTTTAGTCAGTTCTGACATTTCCTCGTTAAAGACATGGTAACAGATACAGACTTAGATTTATCAGAATTGAGCAAAATTTTGATTGTACCTGTGTTGAATATATGAGCAAGACCTGCTACAAAACTTCATTATACTTATTGCCACAACTGACAAATTCCCTTTTTCCACTCCTGATATGTTGCATGTAAGGAATGCATAGGTCACTAACCCCAGCTGGTCACAGGTAAACTCTGCCACATGGATTACTGCATGTTTTCCTGCTAGAAGACCATACATTCTCGAGTATCATGCCTGCAAAGTATCTGGGCTCTTCTTTTTTCTGGATAAAGTTTAGATAATCACCTAATTTTATGAGAAATATATAAATTGTATCTGCATAGTCTTCAGGTTTTTATTTATCCATTCTCTTTCAAGTCCTAAGTGCAAATATTAAAGTGATTTCCAAGAGGGTGGTAAATAAGACAGCTATGTTTATGCTCCAAAATTAACAATAAATCATAATACAATTGTAAATGCATTAATGTGTGATTAATATGTAGATACTTATGTAAATGCAATTTTAGTAATGCTTTGTGGAGAGCTTCAGAATCTAGGTATTAAAAAAAAAGAAGAAGAAGGAGTTCTTGAAACTCTGAGGGAATTATAGAGAAGTCTTTGTGTCTATAAATATCACTCTGAAATAATGCATTTTCTCAGAAATAGACTAGGCATAAAATTGTAGGAAAAAACTTCATGAAATGAAAGAGCATGTGAGATGGCCATACAAGAAAAAGAAGATTCTCAGAGAATAATGAACAGTGTGGAGTTCAGCAGAAGGGTCATACAGATTCAGAGAGTAAAACTTTGTAGAGCCTACTTGTGAGTTCCTCATATTTCATCTTTGGAGACACGGTAGTCATTGGAAATATGATGTTATAAGATGACGTTAACATACTTAAACACTTTCATTTAGAAATGACCACTTAGAACCAGAATAAATGAAAGAGAAGACAAAATTATGTTTTTGTTGATTTTTAAAGACCTCAGGTGAGTGCTGATAATTTAAAAATACATGATGTCTTTCACTGCAAAGTAAAGGAGCAGTTACAGTGGAGGATTACTGGACTGAATGTCAATATCATGACATAGTATGAGTGTGTTTCGTGTTTGGTAATTGCAATCATTGTTGCTTTTGTTGTGGTCATCCATTTACAATGCTTGGTGTCAGTTGATTTATCTCTTGTAAAAATAAAATACAGTGTGTGTGTGTAAAAAAAATACATGATGTCTTGACTAAAGCTGTATGGACTTTGAGATCTGGAAAAAAAGCATTTCTTTTCTGTAATGCTAGGATGCTAATTGGACATTTTTGCAAGAAAGAGATTTCAGGATGCAAATCTCGTGTCTCTAAGGTGGGAAGTCAGTTCATGGCGGAACATTCTATTAAACTTGTGTGAGTGGAGAAATATTTCTTTGGAAGGAAGAGGTCGGTCACGAATCCCTTTTCAATAAAGTTAGTGGTTTATAGTATACCGAATGAGCAAAATGGCTATTTCTGAACTTTAGAAAGAATTAATATAGTTTTTCTGCATTTATATTATGAAGCTGATGTAAAGTATCAAAAATTCTTTATTTTGAAAAACAATGTAATCAATTTGACATAATTCATATATATTGAACCTGTGGTACACACACACAATAAAACTTACATTCCCAAATTTTTTTGCACTAAAGAAATATCTTCAAGTGTAGTTGATTTACAATGCTGTGGGTTTTTAAAATACATGTTTATTGGAGTATAATTGCTTTATAACATTGTATTAGTTTCTGCTTTACAACAAAGTGGATCAGCTATATGTATACATATATTCCCGATACCCCCCCCCTCTTGAGCCTCCCTCCCACACTCCCTATCCCACCCCTCTGGGGGACATAAAGCACCGAGTTGATCTCCCTGTACTATGCGGCAGCTTACCACTAGCTATTTTACATTTGGTAGTGTATATATGTCAGTGCTACTCTCTCACTACGTCCCTGTCTCCCCTTCCCCCCTGTGTCCTTAAGTCCGTTCTCTACATCTGTGTCTTTATTCCTGCCCTGTCACTAGGTTCGTCAGTACCATTTTTCTAGATTCCATATATATGTGTTAGCGTACGGTATTTGTTTTTCTCTTTCTGACATACTTCACTCTGTATGACAGACTCTAGGTCCAGCCACCTCACTACAAATAACTCAATTTTGTTCGTTTTTATGGCTGAGTAGTACTCCATTGTGTATATGTGCCACATCTTCTTTATATATTCATCTGTCGATGGACATTTAGGTTGCGTCTATGTCCTGGCTATTGTAAATAGTGCTACAGTGAACATTGTGGTACATGTATCTTTTTGAATTATAGTTTTCTCCGGGTATATGCCCAGTAGTGGAATTGCTGGGTCATATGGTAGTTCTATTTTTAGCTTTTAAGGAACCTCCATACTGTTCTCCATAATGGCTGTATCCGTTTACATTCCCACCAACAGTGCAGGAGGGTTTCCTTTTCTCCACACCCTATCCAGCCTTTATGCATTGTTTTATTAATTTCTTTTTTTTAAACTTTTTTTAAACTTTTTATATTTATTTTTGGCTGTGTTGGGTCTTCGTTTCTGTGCGAGGGCTTTCTCTAGATGCGGCAAGTGGGGGCCACTCTTCATCGCGGTGCGCGGGCCTCTTCACTATCGTGGCCTCTCTTGTTGCGGAGCACAGGCTCCAGACGCGCAGGCTCAGTAGTTGTGGCTCACGGGCCTAGCTGCTCCGCGGCATGTGGGATCTTCCCAGACCAGGGCTTGAACCTGTGTCCCCTGCATTGGCAGGCAGATTCTCAACCACTGCGCCACTAGGGAAGCCCTCCTTCATTTTTTTTTCATTTATTTCTGATTTCATCTTTATGATTTCTTTCCTTCTGCTAACTTTGGTTTTTTTTTACTATTCTTTCTTTAATTGCTTTAGGTGTAAGTTTAGGTCGTTTATTTGAGTTTTTTCTTTTTTCTTGAGGTAGGATTGTATTGCTATAAACTTCCCTCTTAGAACTGCTTTTGCTGCATCCCTTAGATTTTGGGTCATTGTGTTTTCATTGTCAGTTGTTTCTAGGTAATTTTTTATTTCCTCTTTGATTTCTTCAGTGATCTCTTGGTTATTAAGTAGTGTATTGTTTAGCGTCCATGTGTTTGTATTTTTTTTACAAATTTTTTCCTGTAATTCATATCTAGTCTGATAGTGTTGTGGTCGGAAAAGTTACATGATACGATTTCAATTTTCTTAAATTTACCAAGGCTTGATTTGTGACCCAAGATAAAATCTATCCTGGAGGATGTTCCATGAGCACTTGAGAAGAAAGTGTATTCTGTTGTTTTTGGATGGAATGTCGTATAAATATCAATTAAGTCCATCTTGTTTAATGTATCATTTAAAGATTGTGTTTCCTTATTTATTTTCCTTTTGGATGAATTGTCCATTGGTGAAACGGGGTGTTAAAGTCCACCACTATGATTGTGTTACTGTCAATTTCCGCTTTTGTGGCTGTTAGCATTTGCCTTATGTATTGAGGTGCTCCTATGTTGGGTGCATAAATATTTACAATTGTTATATCTTCTTTTGTAGATTGATCCCTTCATCATTATGTAGTGTTCTTCTTTGTTTCTTGTAATAGTCTTTGTTTTAAAGTCTATTTTGTCTGATATGAAAATTGCTACTCCAACTCTCTTTTGATTTCCATTTGCATGGAATATGTTTTTCCATCAACACACTTTCAGTCTGTATGTGTCCCTAGGTCTGAAGTGGGTCTCTTGTAGACAGCATATATACGGGTCTTGTTTTTGTGTCCAGTCAGCCAGTCTATGTCTTTTGGTTGGAGTATTTAATCCGTTTCATTTAAGGTAATTATCGATATGTATGTTCCTATTCCCATTTTCTTAAATGTTTTGGGTTTGTTATTGTAGGTGTTTTCCTTCTCTTGTGTTTCTTGCCTAGAGAAGTTCCTTTAGCGTTTGTTGTAAAGCTGGTTTGGTGGTTCTGAACTCTCTCAGCTTTTGCTTGTCTGTAAAGGTTTTAATTTCTCCGTCAAATCTGAATGAGATCGTTGCTGGGTAGAGTAATCTTGGTTGTAGGTTTTTTCCCTTTCATCACTTTAAATATGCACAAAGATGCACAAAGTGTATGCTCAGCAGTTCCTCAGAGTCGACAGCCTTTCTATTTTGATCTATTTATGATTTATTTCTTAAATGACTAATGAGGTTTAGTCAGATTTTTCTGACAGCTTTGGGTCTTCAGCTTTCTGCTTTCATCATTTGTCCTTAATAGCAAAATCTAGATTTAAAGTGTTTTAGTTTTCTATTCACTTATACACAGTTATATAGATAAAAGATGTCAACATCCCATACAAATGCACCCTTCCCTACTTCTACCTCTCAATATTTTGTGGAGACTTCTGTCTTTATGCAGAGAGTGTATTTGGAGGGGGTGGGGGGGAGGGGGTTCCCATGTTTAAAGAAAATTGCATTTAATATAAACCCAAATCAATACTTTATACCATTAGTACCACCAATATGCCACTCAGGCTGTCCTAAAAGCATCCCCAAAGCAGTTCCTGTGGGAAACAGAAAACAGGCTGCTTGCAGTTCATGAAGAACACCCCAATACTATTCCATTGTATTTTTTTTTTTTTTGTAAATACAGAAACCTTTTAATTCTTTGCAAGGAAAATTTCCTGGATAATTCCATGAGTTTTTATAATCATAGAGACAATTTTATCCTTACTTATTCATTACCAAAAATAAAGACTATGGTTACAATGTATTCTCCATAGATGCAAACAATCTCATCTATTTTGACACCAAAAAAAGGCAGAAAGACAAAATACAAATTCCAAGGACAAAGATGAAAACAATATGATTTTCAAAGTTTTTTTTTTTGGTTTAATTTATTGTTTGTTTTTGTTTGTCTCACTCTTTGTATGTTTATCTTGCAAGAGCCTATAGAGGTGAGGGAAAATATCTGCAGGCTAATTTTAAACAACATGAGAGAGGTATTAAGTACTAAATACAACACAATAAAAATGTATTTTTTATTTTAAAAAATAAAACTTTTAGTTTACTTATTAAACTAGGAAGAATATTCCTGAAACATGTGAGTTAAATTGGTCTGCAAAGCATTCATAAACGGAGAACATGTATCTCCTCTAACAAGTACTTTAAACATTGTGTTCGCTACCAAAAGAGCTAATCAGGGTAGGGAAATTTTCAAGTCACAATCCCCTGCACAGACTAAATACAAGTTACTTTTTAACTTGAAGTCAGAAAAGTAAAATCTGTAAAAGTAAAAATATTGCCATTGTTCTCAGCAGTCTACTGATAAATCCGACAAGCTCTGAAAGTCTTTTCAATAAAATGAACCCTGATTTCATGGCAAGCTCCTTGCTTAGGTGGCAATTAACTTTTGAAACTGGGCTGCTCAATCTGTGGATAGAAGCAAACTGCATTGACAGAATTGCTCCTCTTCGAAAATCATCATCTTCAGGATGGAAGAAAGTCCAGCAATGACCTTCTTCAATGCAACACTGCCTGCAGAGTTGCTACTGCTGCTGCTGGTGGCTCGCGGGGCTCAGCCCCAGGCTGGCAGGGTGAGCACTGACCCCAGTGCACTGTGACCACGGGCTCTCCGTGCCCACTCTTGGTCCTGGAGCTGAGGCCACGCTGCATGAGAGGTCCCTGGGCAGTTGCAACTCTCAGTCAATAAGCCGGAAACAGGTTAAAGAGAAGACAAGACAGTAAAGGTCAAATAGATGCTATCCCAGATAAAATATCAAGGGCTTGTGGACTTGAGCTGGACACTATGTAAAAATGAGGTAACCAGATATCAATAACACTGAGAATTCAAGATGCTTGTAGCACAGCTGAAGACACAGCTTTTCACGTGTAGCTGCAGGAAGTTCTGCTTGGGAGCATTCTATTTAGGATTCACTTCTGAGCAGCACTCCTAGATAGTTCTCTTATTTGGTACATCTAAACTTCTGAATAATCTCAAAATGATGCCTCAAACACCTCCAAGGTTCTGTAGGTGCTTCCAAATCAAAGAAAGGTCTTGTCACACCTGGTATTATTTTGGTGTTAGCCTATATTATATAACAATTATTTAAAAATTGGTAATCCATATTTGGGTTCAATGATAGCTCTATTAATCTTATTTTATTAACTAGAACATCTTATTCTCCCAATAGGATTAGTGGCTAGAGCTTATTGTACAACCAAAACCAAAATGGGGGCAATGGGTTCTTGGAATCTAATCACCCATGATGAAATATCCCACTGGCCAACTCTCTGATGCAAGATCACCAGGGCGTTTCAACGCAGCCTCAACTTTCATATGGTCAAGTCCTCATGATGGCCAGATATCCAAACGCTTAGATTTTTGTAGGACTCAGAATCCTTTTTCTCTTAGCTAGCCCTCTTCTTGCTCATTCTCTTTTACACGCATCTGTCCAACTTTGGAAGGCTGTTGAGTTCCAGTGGAAGAAATCCCATTCTGCCTCGTAGCCTCTCCCTTAGGGACTCAGAAAGGGAAGGTAGTGCAGTTCTTTCTGGCCATCTGCCTGGCATGGGACCCCAGGCTTCTTGGGGTAAGTTTGACTGGCAATTTTAAAGAATTCTTCCACAGCATCGAGTGTAATGAGATGGTCCACAACAAAGAGATATCTCTCCGAAAGCTCCCAACTGGTTGGGAAAATATTGGTCTCTTCAGCCAGTCTCAACAATATCTCCCGAGCTCTCCTTGTGTTTTTAGAATCACTGATGGTGCTGAGTTTTGTCACTGACAACAAAGAGTCTGCTTCCTTTTGAAAACCTAAATCTTCTAAAATGCGTTTCCATCTATTTCTCACTTCCCTTCGAATCTGTCGCAGGGTGTAGATATCATAGTTGAGTTTTTGCCACTCCTCTGAATCTTTGGCCTGTTGATTACGAACAACGATCAAATTGTAGAGGATCCTGTCATCGTCTGCCTCTGTGTGGGACACATCGCGAGGCACGCTCCACAGATTCTTTTCATCTTCCCTCACCAGCGTGGCTCTGAAGGAAGAATATGGATTGTTATCAAGGGGCAACACAATCGATCCTTATTCCACTGCTGGCCTGTTCCACAGCTAAGGATTTGGTGAGGTTTTAAACACCTTCTCTGGCAGTTCCACTATGCCTAAAGATTCTATTTCCCAGTATCCCTTATAGGTAGGTATGACCGTTTAACTGAGTTCTAGCTGATGACGAATGTCAGTGAATGTAATGGCGCCACTTTCAGATGGTGCTAGATGCAGGAGCTCGGTCGCGATGGCCTTTCCGATGCCCGTACCCCCGCCGGTGACGATGGCCACTTGGTGCTGCATCAAGCCTGCTGCCAGGCAGCTTTTGCCCTTGACCTAAGAACTCACGGCCACGGGACATTTGAGTGATGAAGTGTAGGCCAGGTTAAGTCACTGGGTCCACGCCACCTTTTAAATATGCCGGAGAGAGGGCTCACGTCCACGTGACCGCCCCCCATTGTATTTTATGTCAAAAAAAAGCATGATCTCTATCAATTTGAGACATCATGTTTTAGAAAATGTGGATATAAGATGCATTATTTCCCTTTCCTAGCTAACCTAAATTAATAGCAAAAGTAATCATTTATTGAGCACCTACTGTGTTACACAAATTATTTGTAATCTTTATAACACACCTACAATGTAGGCATTATAATTGCCATTTTTAAAATGAGGAAATTGAAACTCAGAAATACAATATAATCTGAGCAGAGTTACACAGCTATTGAATGGCAGAGCTAGTATTTAAACCTGTCTCGTCATGTTCCAAAGTCTATGTCTGTATTAAGATAGGAAGACTATAACTTTCTGATACTCAATACACCTAAAAAAGTGAAATTTAGAGAATGTGAAAATTCTCCCCATATCAGAAAACTAGTGTAATTTTTAAAAGAAGTATCATGAGCAGAATCAGGCAATTAAGTAAAAGTACTATTCAAGTACACAAATCACTGTGATCATTGGAGAACATGTTACTGTCACATGAAAGGCAATGAGAGAAGAATAGTATTTACAGTGGTGGGAGAAAATTTCTATGTCTTTATGCTTCTTTGCCTTTTAAAATGTTAATCTCATAATGATAAAACTAAAGGAACAATAGGTTTTGTTTCCAAAAGCTGCTGCTAATAATGATATGTTCACTATACTATAGGCTGTCTAGGCCAGTGTGTTTGTGCATTACTTGTTTATTTATGTATATACTTAATTTTTAAAATAAGTCTTTTATTATAAATATGATATACCTTCGTTGCTACATATTCAAGCCATAGAGAAAGGCATAGAATCGTTTTTCGTTATATTCTTCCAGATTTTATTATTTTTTCACTTCCTTTTCCTTTCCTCCCTTTATTTGAGGTTGTTATTTATGGAAATGCTGGCCCAAAGCTTGAAGTTTCTAATGACTCTATTAAGCTTCTACCATCCCACTTCCTGCTTCCAAGTGGCAACCACTTTGAATTTTTCAACTTGATCTTTTGGTGTTTACCTCTGTATCTCCATGTAACATGTTTATACATGTTTCTACTTCCTGTATTTTCTCATTGAAATTACCTTTTGACTTCCCATTTTTGGAAGATGAGGATTTATATCTTTTCACAATCCCTTCTCAACCCCCACTACACACACACACACACACACACACACACACACACAAACACACACACACACACCCTTTCAACTTGGTAAGAGTGAAATTTTGGTTTTGTTTTTTTAGGACTGAATCCAGTATACTATGATCACTTTTTCTTGTACATTTTGTTTAACTTTGAGCTAATATTTTCTCTCTTTCATATTCTATCAACTTTATATGTACTCTTCACTAATTCAACTCCAAAGCCTCCTTCTGTTGTATAATAAACTTCTTATTATATCCAAACACATTAGGTCTTCTCCGAATTTTCTCTTCTTACTAAAAAATAACTTTCCTGGAAACTTCTAGGCTGCTACAACCTGGACTCGTTCCTCTCTGTGCCCACCTTTGGTCCTGGACACACTTCACTATCACTTTAATTCCCTTCACCTGTCTCTTTTGTAGGATCTCCTATTTCCTGGGTTCCATCTCCTGTTGGGGAAGAAGGGAGTGTTTGTTTGTTTGTTTA